>NW_026292637.1:0-300000 GCF_023091745.1 Budorcas taxicolor
TGATCACACCTCACCTCTGGAACTTCGAAAGGGTCCTTCACACCCTTGGTGCAAATCAAGAAGTTCCCCGACCTAGCCGTCTCCACTCGAGAGGAATCACGTGGGTCCCGCCCACATCCAGAGGAGCCCCGTTTCCGCCTCGTAGCTCGAGATGAGGGATCCTTTCCCTGCTTCGTCGGGAAAGAGTTCCCGGCGTTCCCGTCGCATCTCAAGAGGAGGCCCTCTCAACAGGAACGGCGAGAGGAACTCCAGGGTCGTGCCACCATTCCAAGAGTCCCCCAGATGTCTCAGTCCATTCCAGAGGAACCTCTTTTCCCTTCACCGGCTCGTCTTTCACGCCGAGGATCGCCTCACACCAAGGTGGCACGTGGCACAGCCCTGTGGGAAAGCCTCGTGGGAAAGCCTCGAGGGACAGCCTCGAGGGAAAGCCACAGATCCCTTGATCCACGTGACAGGAAGCGTGACACTACTGCTGCAGCTCGGGAGGAAAGCGCACGTGCATGCCCCCACTCGAGACGAGGCCTGACTCCCCTGGGGAGACTCAGAAGCACCCCAAGATCCATGGCAACACTGGAGAGGAATCCTCAGGTTCCGGCCCCGACTCCACACAAGGACTGAGGCCCCGGCATGGACGGGAGAGGAATCCCGAGAGGTCCCCTAGCAACTCGCATGGGGACTGGCCTTTCCTGAGGCCACCAGAGCGGGTCCCTGAGGTCCCCGTCGTAACTCGAGAAGACCTGCCGCAACTCGAGAAAATCCAGGAGGTTCTCCCCTCCAGGCGAGATGAGGCCCATTTCCGCTGAGGCGTCTCGAGGCTGATCACACCTCACCTGTGGAACTTCGAAAGGCTCCTTCACACCCTTGGTGCAAATCAAGAAGTTCCCCGACATAGCCGTCTCCACTCGAGAGGAATCACGAGGGTCCCGCCCACATCCAGAGGAGCCCCGTTTCCGCCTCGTAGCTCGAGATGAGGGATCCTTTCCCTGCTTCGTCGGGAAAGAGTTCCCGGCCTTCCCGTCGCATCTCAAGAGGAGGCCCTCTCAACAGGAACGGCGAGAGGAACTCCAGGGTCGTGCCACCATTCCAAGAGTCCCCCAGATGCCTCAGTCCATTCCAGAGGAACCTCTTTTCCCTTCACCGGCTCGTCTTTCACGCCGAGGATCGACTCACACCAAGGTGGCACGTGGCACAGCCCTGTGGGAAAGCCTCGTGGGAAAGCCTCGAGGGACAGCCTCGAGGGAAAGCCACAGATCCCTTGATCCACGTGACAGGAAGCGTGACACTACTGCTGCAGCTCGGGAGGCAAGCGCACGTGCATGCCCCCACTCGAGACGAGGCCTGACTCCCCTGGGGAGACATAGAAGCACCCCAAGTTCCATGGCAACACTGGAGAGGAATCCTCAGGTTCCGGCTCCGACTCCACACAAGGACTGAGGCCCCGGCATGGACGGGAGAGGAATCCCGAGAGGTCCCCTAGCAACTCGCATGGGGACTGGCCTTTCCTGAGGCCACCAGAGCGGGTCCCTGAGGTCCCCGTCGTAACTCGAGAAGACCTGCCGCAACTCGAGAAAATCCAGGAGGTTCTCCCCTCCAGGCGAGATGAGGCCCATTTCCGCTGAGGCGTCTCGAGGCTGATCACACCTCACCTCTGGAACTTCGAAAGGGTCCTTCACACCCTTGGTGCAAATCAAGAAGTTCCCCGACCTAGCCGTCTCCACTCGAGAGGAATCACGTGGGTCCCGCCCACATCCAGAGGAGCCCCGTTTCCGCCTCGTAGCTCGAGATGAGGGATCCTTTCCCTGCTTCGTCGGGAAAGAGTTCCCGGCGTTCCCGTCGCATCTCAAGAGGAGGCCCTCTCAACAGGAACGGCGAGAGGAACTCCAGGGTCGTGCCACCATTCCAAGAGTCCCCCAGATGTCTCAGTCCATTCCAGAGGAACCTCTTTTCCCTTCACCGGCTCGTCTTTCACGCCGAGGATCGCCTCACACCAAGGTGGCACGTGGCACAGCCCTGTGGGAAAGCCTCGTGGGAAAGCCTCGAGGGACAGCCTCGAGGGAAAGCCACAGATCCCTTGATCCACGTGACAGGAAGAGTGACACTACTGCTGCAGCTCGGGAGGAAAGCGCACGTGCATGCCCCCACTCGAGACGAGGCCTGACTCCCCTGGGGAGACTCAGAAGCACCCCAAGATCCATGGCAACACTGGAGAGGAATCCTCAGGTTCCGGCCCCGACTCCACACAAGGACTGAGGCCCCGGCATGGACGGGAGAGGAATCCCGAGAGGTCCCCTAGCAACTCGCATGGGGACTGGCCTTTCCTGAGGCCACCAGAGCGGGTCCCTGAGGTCCCCGTCGTAACTCGAGAAGACCTGCCGCAACTCGAGAAAATCCAGGAGGTTCTCCCCTCCAGGCGAGATGAGGCCCATTTCCGCTGAGGCGTCTCGAGGCTGATCACACCTCACCTGTGGAACTTCGAAAGGCTCCTTCACACCCTTGGTGCAAATCAAGAAGTTCCCCGACATAGCCGTCTCCACTCGAGAGGAATCACGAGGGTCCCGCCCACATCCAGAGGAGCCCCGTTTCCGCCTCGTAGCTCGAGATGAGGGATCCTTTCCCTGCTTCGTCGGGAAAGAGTTCCCGGCCTTCCCGTCGCATCTCAAGAGGAGGCCCTCTCAACAGGAACGGCGAGAGGAACTCCAGGGTCGTGCCACCATTCCAAGAGTCCCCCAGATGCCTCAGTCCATTCCAGAGGAACCTCTTTTCCCTTCACCGGCTCGTCTTTCACGCCGAGGATCGACTCACACCAAGGTGGCACGTGGCACAGCCCTGTGGGAAAGCCTCGTGGGAAAGCCTCGAGGGACAGCCTCGAGGGAAAGCCACAGATCCCTTGATCCACGTGACAGGAAGCGTGACACTACTGCTGCAGCTCGGGAGGCAAGCGCACGTGCATGCCCCCACTCGAGACGAGGCCTGACTCCCCTGGGGAGACTCAAAAGCACCCCAAGATCCATGGCAATACTGGAGAGGAATCCTCAGGTTCCGGCCCCGACTCCACACAAGGACTGAGGCCCCGGCATGGACGGGAGAGGAATCCCGAGAGGTCCCCTAGCAACTCGCATGGGGACTGGCCTTTCCTGAGGCCACCAGAGCGGGTCCCTGAGGTCCCCGTCGTAACTCGAGAAGACCTGCCGCAACTCGAGAAAATCCAGGAGGTTCTCCCCTCCAGGCGAGATGAGGCCCATTTCCGCTGAGGCGTCTCGAGGCTGATCACACCTCACCTGTGGAACTTCGAAAGGCTCCTTCACACCCTTGGTGCAAATCAAGAAGTTCCCCGACATAGCCGTCTCCACTCGAGAGGAATCACGAGGGTCCCGCCCACATCCAGAGGAGCCCCGTTTCCGCCTCGTAGCTCGAGATGAGGGATCCTTTCCCTGCTTCGTCGGGAAAGAGTTCCCGGCCTTCCCGTCGCATCTCAAGAGGAGGCCCTCTCAACAGGAACGGCGAGAGGAACTCCAGGGTCGTGCCACCATTCCAAGAGTCCCCCAGATGCCTCAGTCCATTCCAGAGGAACCTCTTTTCCCTTCACCGGCTCGTCTTTCACGCCGAGGATCGACTCACACCAAGGTGGCACGTGGCACAGCCCTGTGGGAAAGCCTCGTGGGAAAGCCTCGAGGGACAGCCTCGAGGGAAAGCCACAGATCCCTTGATCCACGTGACAGGAAGCGTGACACTACTGCTGCAGCTCGGGAGGCAAGCGCACGTGCATGCCCCCACTCGAGACGAGGCCTGACTCCCCTGGGGAGACATAGAAGCACCCCAAGTTCCATGGCAACACTGGAGAGGAATCCTCAGGTTCCGGCTCCGACTCCACACAAGGACTGAGGCCCCGGCATGGACGGGAGAGGAATCCCGAGAGGTCCCCTAGCAACTCGCATGGGGACTGGCCTTTCCTGAGGCCACCAGAGCGGGTCCCTGAGGTCCCCGTCGGTAACTCGAGAAGACCTGCCGCAACTCGAGAAAATCCAGGAGGTTCTCCCCTCCAGGCGAGATGAGGCCCATTTCCGCTGAGGCGTCTCGAGGCTGATCACACCTCACCTCTGGAACTTCGAAAGGGTCCTTCACACCCTTGGTGCAAATCAAGAAGTTCCCCGACCTAGCCGTCTCCACTCGAGAGGAATCACGTGGGTCCCGCCCACATCCAGAGGAGCCCCGTTTCCGCCTCGTAGCTCGAGATGAGGGATCCTTTCCCTGCTTCGTCGGGAAAGAGTTCCCGGCGTTCCCGTCGCATCTCAAGAGGAGGCCCTCTCAACAGGAACGGCGAGAGGAACTCCAGGGTCGTGCCACCATTCCAAGAGTCCCCCAGATGTCTCAGTCCATTCCAGAGGAACCTCTTTTCCCTTCACCGGCTCGTCTTTCACGCCGAGGATCGCCTCACACCAAGGTGGCACGTGGCACAGCCCTGTGGGAAAGCCTCGTGGGAAAGCCTCGAGGGACAGCCTCGAGGGAAAGCCACAGATCCCTTGATCCACGTGACAGGAAGCGTGACACTACTGCTGCAGCTCGGGAGGAAAGCGCACGTGCATGCCCCCACTCGAGACGAGGCCTGACTCCCCTGGGGAGAATCAGAAGCACCCCAAGATCCATGGCAACACTGGAGAGGAATCCTCAGGTTCCGGCCCCGACTCCACACAAGGACTGAGGCCCCGGCATGGACGGGAGAGGAATCCCGAGAGGTCCCCTAGCAACTCGCATGGGGACTGGCCTTTCCTGAGGCCACCAGAGCGGGTCCCTGAGGTCCCCGTCGTAACTCGAGAAGACCTGCCGCAACTCGAGAAAATCCAGAGGTTCTCCCCTCCAGGCGAGATGAGGCCCATTTCCGCTGAGGCGTCTCGAGGCTGATCACACCTCACCTGTGGAACTTCGAAAGGGTCCTTTACACCCTTGGTGCAAATCAAGAAGTTCCCCGACATAGCCGTCTCCACTCGAGAGGAATCACGAGGGTCCCGCCCACATCCAGAGGAGCCCCGTTTCCGCCTCGTAGCTCGAGATGAGGGATCCTTTCCCTGCTTCGTCGGGAAAGAGTTCCCGGCCTTCCCGTCGCATCTCAAGAGGAGGCCCTCTCAACAGGAACGGCGAGAGGAACTCCAGGGTCGTGCCACCATTCCAAGAGTCCCCCAGATGCCTCAGTCCATTCCAGAGGAACCTCTTTTCCCTTCACCGGCTCGTCTTTCACGCCGAGGATCGACTCACACCAAGGTGGCACGTGGCACAGCCCTGTGGGAAAGCCTCGTGGGAAAGCCTCGAGGGACAGCCTCGAGGGAAAGCCACAGATCCCTTGATCCACGTGACAGGAAGCGTGACACTACTGCTGCAGCTCGGGAGGCAAGCGCACGTGCATGCCCCCACTCGAGACGAGGCCTGACTCCCCTGGGGAGACATAGAAGCACCCCAAGTTCCATGGCAACACTGGAGAGGAATCCTCAGGTTCCGGCTCCGACTCCACACAAGGACTGAGGCCCCGGCATGGACGGGAGAGGAATCCCGAGAGGTCCCCTAGCAACTCGCATGGGGACTGGCCTTTCCTGAGGCCACCAGAGCGGGTCCCTGAGGTCCCCGTCGTAACTCGAGAAGACCTGCCGCAACTCGAGAAAATCCAGGAGGTTCTCCCTCCAGGCGAGATGAGGCCCATTTCCGCTGAGGCGTCTCGAGGCTGATCACACCTCACCTCTGGAACTTCGAAAGGCTCCTTCACACCCTTGGTGCAAATCAAGAAGTTCCCCGACCTAGCCGTCTCCACTCGAGAGGAATCACGTGGGTCCCGCCCACATCCAGAGGAGCCCCGTTTCCGCCTCGTAGCTCGAGATGAGGGATCCTTTCCCTGCTTCGTCGGGAAAGAGTTCCCGGCGTTCCCGTCGCATCTCAAGAGGAGGCCCTCTCAACAGGAACGGCGAGAGGAACTCCAGGGTCGTGCCACCATTCCAAGAGTCCCCCAGATGTCTCAGTCCATTCCAGAGGAACCTCTTTTCCCTTCACCGGCTCGTCTTTCACGCCGAGGATCGCCTCACACCAAGGTGGCACGTGGCACAGCCCTGTGGGAAAGCCTCGTGGGAAAGCCTCGAGGGACAGCCTCGAGGGAAAGCCACAGATCCCTTGATCCACGTGACAGGAAGCGTGACACTACTGCTGCAGCTCGGGAGGAAAGCGCACGTGCATGCCCCCACTCGAGACGAGGCCTGACTCCCCTGGGGAGACTCAGAAGCACCCCAAGATCCATGGCAACACTGGAGAGGAATCCTCAGGTTCCGGCCCCGACTCCACACAAGGACTGAGGCCCCGGCATGGACGGGAGAGGAATCCCGAGAGGTCCCCTAGCAACTCGCATGGGGACTGGCCTTTCCTGAGGCCACCAGAGCGGGTCCCTGAGGTCCCCGTCGTAACTCGAGAAGACCTGCCGCAACTCGAGAAAATACAGGAGGTTCTCCCCTCCAGGCGAGATGAGGCCCATTTCCGCTGAGGCGTCTCGAGGCTGATCACACCTCACCTCTGGAACTTCGAAAGGGTCCTTCACACCCTTGGTGCAAATCAAGAAGTTCCCCGACCTAGCCGTCTCCACTCGAGAGGAATCACGAGGGTCCCGCCCACATCCAGAGGAGCCCCGTTTCCGCCTCGTAGCTCGAGATGAGGGATCCTTTCCCTGCTTCGTCGGGAAAGAGTTCCCGGCCTTCCCGTCGCATCTCAAGAGGAGGCCCTCTCAACAGGAACGGCGAGAGGAACTCCAGGGTCGTGCCACCATTCCAAGAGTCCCCCAGATGCCTCAGTCCATTCCAGAGGAACCTCTTTTCCCTTCACCGGCTCGTCTTTCACGCCGAGGATCGACTCACACCAAGGTGGCACGTGGCACAGCCCTGTGGGAAAGCCTCGTGGGAAAGCCTCGAGGGACAGCCTCGAGGGAAAGCCACAGATCCCTTGATCCACGTGACAGGAAGCGTGACACTACTGCTGCAGCTCGGGAGGCAAGCGCACGTGCATGCCCCCACTCGAGACGAGGCCTGACTCCCCTGGGGAGACATAGAAGCACCCCAAGTTCCATGGCAACACTGGAGAGGAATCCTCAGGTTCCGGCTCCGACTCCACACAAGGACTGAGGCCCCGGCATGGACGGGAGAGGAATCCCGAGAGGTCCCCTAGCAACTCGCATGGGGACTGGCCTTTCCTGAGGCCACCAGAGCGGGTCCCTGAGGTCCCCGTCGTAACTCGAGAAGACCTGCCGCAACTCGAGAAAATCCAGGAGGTTCTCCCCTCCAGGCGAGATGAGGCCCATTTCCGCTGAGGCGTCTCGAGGCTGATCACACCTCACCTCTGGAACTTCGAAAGGCTCCTTCACACCCTTGGTGCAAATCAAGAAGTTCCCCGACCTAGCCGTCTCCACTCGAGAGGAATCACGTGGGTCCCGCCCACATCCAGAGGAGCCCCGTTTCCGCCTCGTAGCTCGAGATGAGGGATCCTTTCCCTGCTTCGTCGGGAAAGAGTTCCCGGCGTTCCCGTCGCATCTCAAGAGGAGGCCCTCTCAACAGGAACGGCGAGAGGAACTCCAGGGTCGTGCCACCATTCCAAGAGTCCCCCAGATGTCTCAGTCCATTCCAGAGGAACCTCTTTTCCCTTCACCGGCTCGTCTTTCACGCCGAGGATCGCCTCACACCAAGGTGGCACGTGGCACAGCCCTGTGGGAAAGCCTCGTGGGAAAGCCTCGAGGGACAGCCTCGAGGGAAAGCCACAGATCCCTTGATCCACGTGACAGGAAGCGTGACACTACTGCTGCAGCTCGGGAGGAAAGCGCACGTGCATGCCCCCACTCGAGACGAGGCCTGACTCCCCTGGGGAGACTCAGAAGCACCCCAAGATCCATGGCAACACTGGAGAGGAATCCTCAGGTTCCGGCCCCGACTCCACACAAGGACTGAGGCCCCGGCATGGACGGGAGAGGAATCCCGAGAGGTCCCCTAGCAACTCGCATGGGGACTGGCCTTTCCTGAGGCCACCAGAGCGGGTCCCTGAGGTCCCCGTCGTAACTCGAGAAGACCTGCCGCAACTCGAGAAAATCCAGGAGGTTCTCCCCTCCAGGCGAGATGAGGCCCATTTCCGCTGAGGCGTCTCGAGGCTGATCACACCTCACCTCTGGAACTTCGAAAGGGTCCTTCACACCCTTGGTGCAAATCAAGAAGTTCCCCGACCTAGCCGTCTCCACTCGAGAGGAATCACGAGGGTCCCGCCCACATCCAGAGGAGCCCCGTTTCCGCCTCGTAGCTCGAGATGAGGGATCCTTTCCCTGCTTCGTCGGGAACGAGTTCCCGGCGTTCCCGTCGCATCTCAAGAGGAGGCCCTCTCAACAGGAACGGCGAGAGGAACTCCAGGGTCGTGCCACCATTCCAAGAGTCCCCCAGATGTCTCAGTCCATTCCAGAGGAACCTCTTTTCCCTTCACCGGCTCGTCTTTCACGCCGAGGATCGACTCACACCAAGGTGGCACGTGGCACAGCCCTGTGGGAAAGCCTCGTGGGAAAGCCTCGAGGGACAGCCTCGAGGGAAAGCCACAGATCCCTTGATCCACGTGACATGAAGCGTGACACTACTGCTGCAGCTCGGGAGGAAAGCGCAGGTGCATGGCCCCACTCGAGACGAGGCCTGACTCCCCTGGGGAGACTCAGAAGCACCCCAAGATCCATGGCAACACTGGAGAGCAATCCTCAGGTTCCGGCCCCGACTCCACACAAGGACTGAGGCCCCGGCATGGACGGGAGAGGAATCCCGAGAGGTCCCCTAGCAACTCGCATGGGGACTGGCCTTTCCTGAGGCCACCAGAGCGGGTCCCTTAGGTCCCCGTCGTAACTCGAGAATACCTGCCGCAACTCGAGAAAATCGAGGAGGTTCTCCCCTCCAGGCGAGATGAGGCCCATTTCCGCTGAGGCGTCTCGAGGCTGATCACACCTCACCTCTGGAACTTCGAAAGGCTCCTTCACACCCTTGGTGCAAATCAAGAAGTTCCCCGACATAGCCGTCTCCACTCGAGAGGAATCACGAGGGTCCCGCCCACATCCAGAGGAGCCCCGTTTCCGCCTCGTAGCTCGAGATGAGGGATCCTTTCCCTGCTTCGTCGGGAAAGACTTCCCGGCCTTCCCGTCGCATCTCAAGAGGAGGCCCTCTCAACAGGAACGGCGAGAGGAACTCCAGGGTCGTGCCACCATTCCAAGAGTCCCCCAGATGTCTCAGTCCATTCCAGAGGAACCTCTTTTCCCTTCACCGGCTCGTCTTTCACGCCGAGGATCGACTCACACCAAGGTGGCACGTGGCACAGCCCTGTGGGAAAGCCTCGTGGGAAAGCCTCGAGGGACAGCCTCGAGGGAAAGCCACAGATCCCTTGATCCACATGACAGGAAGCGTGACACTACTGCTGCAGCTCGGGAGGAAAGCGCACGTGCATGCCCCCACTCGAGACGAGGCCTGACTCCCCTGGGGAGACTCAGAAGCACCCCAAGATCCATGGCAACACTGGAGAGGAATCCCCAGGTTCCGGCCCCGACTCCACACAAGGACTGAGGCCCCGGCATGGACGGGAGAGGAATCCCGAGAGGTCCCCTAGCAACTCGCATGGGGACTGGCCTTTCCTGAGGCCACCAGAGCGGGTCCCTGAGGTCCCCGTCGTAACTCGAGAAGACCTGCCGCAACTCGAGAAAATCCAGGAGGTTCTCCCCTCCAGGCGAGATGAGGCCCATTTCCGCTGAGGCGTCTCGAGGCTGATCACACCTCACCTCTGGAACTTTGTAAGGCTCCTTCACACCCTTGGTGCAAATCAAGAAGTTCCCCGACATACCCGTCTCCACTCGAGAGGAATCACGAGGGTCCCGCCCACATCCAGAGGAGCCCCGTTTCCGCCTCGTAGCTCGAGATGAGGGATCCTTTCCCTGCTTCGTCGGGAAAGAGTTCCCGGCCTTCCCGTCGCATCTCAAGAGGAGGCCCTCTCAACAGGAACGGCGAGAGGAACTCCAGGGTCGTGCCACCATTCCAAGAGTCCCCCAGATGTCTCAGTCCATTCCAGAGGAACCTCTTTTCCCTTCACCGGCTCGTCTTTCACGCCGAGGATCGACTCACACAAAGGTGGCACGTGGCACAGCCCTGTGGGAAAGCCTCGTGGGAAAGCCTCGAGGGACATCCTCGAGGGAAAGCCACAGATCCCTTGATCCACGTGACAGGAAGCGTGACACTACTGCTGCAGCTCGGGAGGAAAGCGCACGTGCATGCCCCCACTCGAGACGAGGCCTGACTCCCCCTGGGGAGACTCAGAAGCACCCCAAGATCCATGGCAACACTGGAGAGCAATCCTCAGGTTCCGGCCCCGACTCCACACAAGGACTGAGGCCCCGGCATGGACGGGAGAGGAATCCGAGAGGTCCCCTAGCAACTCGCATGGGGACTGGCCTTTCCTGAGGCCACCAGAGCGGGTCCCTGAGGTCCCCGTCGTAACTCGAGAAGACCTGCCGCAACTCGAGAAAATCCAGGAGGTTCTCCCCTCCAGGCGAGATGAGGCCCATTTCCGCTGAGGCGTCTCGAGGCTGATCACACCTCACCTCTGGAACTTCGAAAGGGTCCTTCACACCCTTGGTGCAAATCAAGAAGTTCCCCGACCTAGCCGTCTCCACTCGAGGGGAATCACGTGGGTCCCGCCCACATCCAGAGGAGCCCCGTTTCCGCCTCGTAGCTCGAGATGAGGGATCCTTTCCCTGCTTCGTCGGGAAAGAGTTCCCGGCCTTCCCGTCGCATCTCAAGAGGAGGCCCTCTCAACAGGAACGGCGAGAGGAACTCCAGGGTCGTGCCACCATTCCAAGAGTCCCCCAGATGTCTCAGTCCATTCCAGAGGAACCTCTTTTCCCTTCACCGGCTCGTCTTTCACGCCGAGGATCGACTCACACCAAGGTGGCACGTGGCACAGCCCTGTGGGAAAGCCTCGTGGGAAAGCCTCGAGGGACAGCCTCGAGGGAAAGCCACAGATCCCTTGATCCACGTGACAGGAAGCGTGACACTATTGCTGCAGCTCGGGAGGTAAGCGCACGTGCATGCCCCCACTCGAGACGAGGCCTGACTCCCCTGGGGAGACTCAGAAGCACCCCAAGATCCATGGCAACACTGGAGAGGAATCCTCAGGTTACGGCCCCGACTCCACACAAGGACTGAGGCCCCGGCATGGACGGGAGAGGAATCCCGAGAGGTCCCCTAGCAACTCGCATGGGGACTGGCCTTTCCTGAGGCCACCAGAGCGGGTCCCTGAGGTCCCGGTCGTAACTCGAGAAGACCTGCCGCAACTCGAGAAAATCCAGGAGGTTCTCCCCTCCAGGCGAGATGAGGCCCATTTCCGATGAGGCGTCTCGAGGCTGATCACACCTCACCTCTGGAACTTCGAAAGGCTCCTTCACACCCTTGGTGCAAATCAAGAAGTTCCCCGACATACCCGTCTCCACTCGAGAGGAATCACGAGGGTCCCGCCCACATCCAGAGGAGCCCCGTTTCCGCCTCGTAGCTCGAGATGAGGGATCCTTTCCCTGCTTCGTCGGGAAAGAGTTCCCGGCCTTCCCGTCGCATCTCAAGAGGAGGCCCTCTCAACAGGAACGGCGAGAGGAACTCCAGGGTCATGCCACCATTCCAAGAGTCCCCCAGATGTCTCAGTCCATTCCAGAGGAACCTCTTTTCCCTTCACCGGCTCGTCTTTCACGACGAGGATCGACTCACACCAAGGTGGCACGTGGCACAGCCCTGTGGGAAAGCCTCGTGGGAAAGCCTCGAGGGACAGCCTCGAGGGAAAGCCACAGATCCCTTGATCCACGTGACAGGAAGCGTGACACTACTGCTGCAGCTCGGGAGGAAAGCGCACGTGCATGCCCCCACTCGAGACGAGGCCTGACTCCCCTGGGGAGACATAGAAGCACCCCAAGTTCCATGGCAACACTGGAGAGGAATCCTCAGGTTCCGGCTCCGACTCCACACAAGGACTGAGGCCCCGGCATGGACGGGAGAGGAATCCCGAGAGGTCCCCTAGCAACTCGCATGGGGACTGGCCTTTCCTGAGGCCACCAGAGCGGGTCCCTGACGTCCCCGTCGTAACTCGAGAAGACCTGCCGCAACTCGAGAAAATCCAGGAGGTTCTCCCCTCCAGGCGAGATGAGGCCCATTTCCGCTGAGGCGTCTCGAGGCTGATCACACCTCACCTCTGGAACTTCGTAAGGGTCCTTCACACCCTTGGTGCAAATCAAGAAGTTCCCCGACCTAGCCGTCTCCACTCGAGAGGAATCACGTGGGTCCCGCCCACATCCAGAGGAGCCCCGTTTCCGCCTCGTAGCTCGAGATGAGGGATCCTTTCCCTGCTTCGTCGGGAAAGAGTTCCCGGCCTTCCCGTCGCATTTCAAGAGGAGGCCCTCTCAACAGGAACGGCGAGAGGAATTCCAGGGTCGTGCCACCATTCCAAGAGTCCCCCAGATGTCTCAGTCCATTCCAGAGGAACCTCTTTTCCCTTCACCGGCTCGTCTTTCACGCCGAGGATCGACTCACACCAAGGTGGCACGTGGCACAGCCCTGTGGGAAAGCCTCGTGGGAAAGCCTCGAGGGACAGCCTCGAGGGAAAGCCACAGATCCCTTGATCCACGTGACATGAAGCGTGACACTACTGCTGCAGCTCGGGAGGAAAGCGCAGGTGCATGGCCCCACTCGAGACGAGGCCTGACTCCCCTGGGGAGACTCAGAAGCACCCCAAGATCCATGGCAACACTGGAGAGCAATCCTCAGGTTCCGGCCCCGACTCCACACAAGGACTGAGGCCCCGGCATGGACGGGAGAGGAATCCCGAGAGGTCCCCTAGCAACTCGCATGGGGACTGGCCTTTCCTGAGGCCACCAGAGCGGGTCCCTTAGGTCCCCGTCGTAACTCGAGAAGACCTGCCGCAACTCGAGAAAATCAAGGAGGTTCTCCCCTCCAGGCGAGATGAGGCCCATTTCCGCTGAGGCGTCTCGAGGCTGATCACACCTCACCTCTGGAACTTCGAAAGGCTCCTTCACACCCTTGGTGCAAATCAAGAAGTTCCCCGACATAGCCGTCTCCACTCGAGAGGAATCACGAGGGTCCCGCCCACATCCAGAGGAGCCCCGTTTCCGCCTCGTAGCTCGAGATGAGGGATCCTTTCCCTGCTTCGTCGGGAAAGAGTTCCCGGCCTTCCCGTCGCATCTCAAGAGGAGGCCCTCTCAACAGGAACGGCGAGAGGAACTCCAGGGTCGTGCCACCATTCCAAGAGTCCCCCAGATGCCTCAGTCCATTCCAGAGGAACCTCTTTTCCCTTCACCGGCTCGTCTTTCACGCCGAGGATCGACTCACACCAAGGTGGCACGTGGCACAGCCCTGTGGGAAAGCCTCGTGGGAAAGCCTCGAGGGACAGCCTCGAGGGAAAGCCACAGATCCCTTGATCCACGTGACAGGAAGCGTGACACTACTGCTGCAGCTCGGGAGGCAAGCGCACGTGCATGCCCCCACTCGAGACGAGGCCTGACTCCCCTGGGGAGACTCAAAAGCACCCCAAGATCCATGGCAATACTGGAGAGGAATCCTCAGGTTCCGGCCCCGACTCCACACAAGGACTGAGGCCCCGGCATGGACGGGAGAGGAATCCCGAGAGGTCCCCTAGCAACTCGCATGGGGACTGGCCTTTCCTGAGGCCACCAGAGCGGGTCCCTGAGGTCCCCGTCGTAACTCGAGAAGACCTGCCGCAACTCGAGAAAATCCAGGAGGTTCTCCCCTCCAGGCGAGATGAGGCCCATTTCCGCTGAGGCGTCTCGAGGCTGATCACACCTCACCTGTGGAACTTCGAAAGGCTCCTTCACACCCTTGGTGCAAATCAAGAAGTTCCCCGACATAGCCGTCTCCACTCGAGAGGAATCACGAGGGTCCCGCCCACATCCAGAGGAGCCCCGTTTCCGCCTCGTAGCTCGAGATGAGGGATCCTTTCCCTGCTTCGTCGGGAAAGAGTTCCCGGCCTTCCCGTCGCATCTCAAGAGGAGGCCCTCTCAACAGGAACGGCGAGAGGAACTCCAGGGTCGTGCCACCATTCCAAGAGTCCCCCAGATGCCTCAGTCCATTCCAGAGGAACCTCTTTTCCCTTCACCGGCTCGTCTTTCACGCCGAGGATCGACTCACACCAAGGTGGCACGTGGCACAGCCCTGTGGGAAAGCCTCGTGGGAAAGCCTCGAGGGACAGCCTCGAGGGAAAGCCACAGATCCCTTGATCCACGTGACAGGAAGCGTGACACTACTGCTGCAGCTCGGGAGGCAAGCGCACGTGCATGCCCCCACTCGAGACGAGGCCTGACTCCCCTGGGGAGACATAGAAGCACCCCAAGTTCCATGGCAACACTGGAGAGGAATCCTCAGGTTCCGGCTCCGACTCCACACAAGGACTGAGGCCCCGGCATGGACGGGAGAGGAATCCCGAGAGGTCCCCTAGCAACTCGCATGGGGACTGGCCTTTCCTGAGGCCACCAGAGCGGGTCCCTGAGGTCCCCGTCGTAACTCGAGAAGACCTGCCGCAACTCGAGAAAATCCAGGAGGTTCTCCCCTCCAGGCGAGATGAGGCCCATTTCCGCTGAGGCGTCTCGAGGCTGATCACACCTCACCTCTGGAACTTCGAAAGGGTCCTTCACACCCTTGGTGCAAATCAAGAAGTTCCCCGACCTAGCCGTCTCCACTCGAGAGGAATCACGTGGGTCCCGCCCACATCCAGAGGAGCCCCGTTTCCGCCTCGTAGCTCGAGATGAGGGATCCTTTCCCTGCTTCGTCGGGAAAGAGTTCCCGGCGTTCCCGTCGCATCTCAAGAGGAGGCCCTCTCAACAGGAACGGCGAGAGGAACTCCAGGGTCGTGCCACCATTCCAAGAGTCCCCCAGATGTCTCAGTCCATTCCAGAGGAACCTCTTTTCCCTTCACCGGCTCGTCTTTCACGCCGAGGATCGCCTCACACCAAGGTGGCACGTGGCACAGCCCTGTGGGAAAGCCTCGTGGGAAAGCCTCGAGGGACAGCCTCGAGGGAAAGCCACAGATCCCTTGATCCACGTGACAGGAAGCGTGACACTACTGCTGCAGCTCGGGAGGAAAGCGCACGTGCATGCCCCCACTCGAGACGAGGCCTGACTCCCCTGGGGAGAATCAGAAGCACCCCAAGATCCATGGCAACACTGGAGAGGAATCCTCAGGTTCCGGCCCCGACTCCACACAAGGACTGAGGCCCCGGCATGGACGGGAGAGGAATCCCGAGAGGTCCCCTAGCAACTCGCATGGGGACTGGCCTTTCCTGAGGCCACCAGAGCGGGTCCCTGAGGTCCCCGTCGTAACTCGAGAAGACCTGCCGCAACTCGAGAAAATCCAGGAGGTTCTCCCCTCCAGGCGAGATGAGGCCCATTTCCGCTGAGGCGTCTCGAGGCTGATCACACCTCACCTGTGGAACTTCGAAAGGGTCCTTCACACCCTTGGTGCAAATCAAGAAGTTCCCCGACATAGCCGTCTCCACTCGAGAGGAATCACGAGGGTCCCGCCCACATCCAGAGGAGCCCCGTTTCCGCCTCGTAGCTCGAGATGAGGGATCCTTTCCCTGCTTCGTCGGGAAAGAGTTCCCGGCCTTCCCGTCGCATCTCAAGAGGAGGCCCTCTCAACAGGAACGGCGAGAGGAACTCCAGGGTCGTGCCACCATTCCAAGAGTCCCCCAGATGCCTCAGTCCATTCCAGAGGAACCTCTTTTCCCTTCACCGGCTCGTCTTTCACGCCGAGGATCGACTCACACCAAGGTGGCACGTGGCACAGCCCTGTGGGAAAGCCTCGTGGGAAAGCCTCGAGGGACAGCCTCGAGGGAAAGCCACAGATCCCTTGATCCACGTGACAGGAAGCGTGACACTACTGCTGCAGCTCGGGAGGCAAGCGCACGTGCATGCCCCCACTCGAGACGAGGCCTGACTCCCCTGGGGAGACATAGAAGCACCCCAAGTTCCATGGCAACACTGGAGAGGAATCCTCAGGTTCCGGCTCCGACTCCACACAAGGACTGAGGCCCCGGCATGGACGGGAGAGGAATCCCGAGAGGTCCCCTAGCAACTCGCATGGGGACTGGCCTTTCCTGAGGCCACCAGAGCGGGTCACTGACGTCCCCGTCGTAACTCGAGAAGACCTGCCGCAACTCGAGAAAATCCAGGAGGTTCTCCCCTCCAGGCGAGATGAGGCCCATTTCCGCTGAGGCGTCTCGAGGCTGATCACACCTCACCTCTGGAACTTCGAAAGGCTCCTTCACACCCTTGGTGCAAATCAAGAAGTTCCCCGACCTAGCCGTCTCCACTCGAGAGGAATCACGTGGGTCCCGCCCACATCCAGAGGAGCCCCGTTTCCGCCTCGTAGCTCGAGATGAGGGATCCTTTCCCTGCTTCGTCGGGAAAGAGTTCCCGGCGTTCCCGTCGCATCTCAAGAGGAGGCCCTCTCAACAGGAACGGCGAGAGGAACTCCAGGGTCGTGCCACCATTCCAAGAGTCCCCCAGATGTCTCAGTCCATTCCAGAGGAACCTCTTTTCCCTTCACCGGCTCGTCTTTCACGCCGAGGATCGCCTCACACCAAGGTGGCACGTGGCACAGCCCTGTGGGAAAGCCTCGTGGGAAAGCCTCGAGGGACAGCCTCGAGGGAAAGCCACAGATCCCTTGATCCACGTGACAGGAAGCGTGACACTACTGCTGCAGCTCGGGAGGAAAGCGCACGTGCATGCCCCCACTCGAGACGAGGCCTGACTCCCCTGGGGAGACTCAGAAGCACCCCAAGATCCATGGCAACACTGGAGAGGAATCCTCAGGTTCCGGCCCCGACTCCACACAAGGACTGAGGCCCCGGCATGGACGGGAGAGGAATCCCGAGAGGTCCCCTAGCAACTCGCATGGGGACTGGCCTTTCCTGAGGCCACCAGAGCGGGTCCCTGAGGTCCCCGTCGTAACTCGAGAAGACCTGCCGCAACTCGAGAAAATACAGGAGGTTCTCCCCTCCAGGCGAGATGAGGCCCATTTCCGCTGAGGCGTCTCGAGGCTGATCACACCTCACCTCTGGAACTTCGAAAGGGTCCTTCACACCCTTGGTGCAAATCAAGAAGTTCCCCGACCTAGCCGTCTCCACTCGAGAGGAATCACGAGGGTCCCGCCCACATCCAGAGGAGCCCCGTTTCCGCCTCGTAGCTCGAGATGAGGGATCCTTTCCCTGCTTCGTCGGGAACGAGTTCCCGGCGTTCCCGTCGCATCTCAAGAGGAGGCCCTCTCAACAGGAACGGCGAGAGGAACTCCAGGGTCGTGCCACCATTCCAAGAGTCCCCCAGATGTCTCAGTCCATTCCAGAGGAACCTCTTTTCCCTTCACCGGCTCGTCTTTCACGCCGAGGATCGACTCACACCAAGGTGGCACGTGGCACAGCCCTGTGGGAAAGCCTCGTGGGAAAGCCTCGAGGGACAGCCTCGAGGGAAAGCCACAGATCCCTTGATCCACGTGACATGAAGCGTGACACTACTGCTGCAGCTCGGGAGGAAAGCGCAGGTGCATGGCCCCACTCGAGACGAGGCCTGACTCCCCTGGGGAGACTCAGAAGCACCCCAAGATCCATGGCAACACTGGAGAGCAATCCTCAGGTTCCGGCCCCGACTCCACACAAGGACTGAGGCCCCGGCATGGACGGGAGAGGAATCCCGAGAGGTCCCCTAGCAACTCGCATGGGGACTGGCCTTTCCTGAGGCCACCAGAGCGGGTCCCTTAGGTCCCCGTCGTAACTCGAGAATACCTGCCGCAACTCGAGAAAATCGAGGAGGTTCTCCCCTCCAGGCGAGATGAGGCCCATTTCCGCTGAGGCGTCTCGAGGCTGATCACACCTCACCTCTGGAACTTCGAAAGGCTCCTTCACACCCTTGGTGCAAATCAAGAAGTTCCCCGACATAGCCGTCTCCACTCGAGAGGAATCACGAGGGTCCCGCCCACATCCAGAGGAGCCCCGTTTCCGCCTCGTAGCTCGAGATGAGGGATCCTTTCCCTGCTTCGTCGGGAAAGACTTCCCGGCCTTCCCGTCGCATCTCAAGAGGAGGCCCTCTCAACAGGAACGGCGAGAGGAACTCCAGGGTCGTGCCACCATTCCAAGAGTCCCCCAGATGTCTCAGTCCATTCCAGAGGAACCTCTTTTCCCTTCACCGGCTCGTCTTTCACGCCGAGGATCGACTCACACCAAGGTGGCACGTGGCACAGCCCTGTGGGAAAGCCTCGTGGGAAAGCCTCGAGGGACAGCCTCGAGGGAAAGCCACAGATCCCTTGATCCACATGACAGGAAGCGTGACACTACTGCTGCAGCTCGGGAGGAAAGCGCACGTGCATGCCCCCACTCGAGACGAGGCCTGACTCCCCTGGGGAGACTCAGAAGCACCCCAAGATCCATGGCAACACTGGAGAGGAATCCCCAGGTTCCGGCCCCGACTCCACACAAGGACTGAGGCCCCGGCATGGACGGGAGAGGAATCCCGAGAGGTCCCCTAGCAACTCGCATGGGGACTGGCCTTTCCTGAGGCCACCAGAGCGGGTCCCTGAGGTCCCCGTCGTAACTCGAGAAGACCTGCCGCAACTCGAGAAAATCCAGGAGGTTCTCCCCTCCAGGCGAGATGAGGCCCATTTCCGCTGAGGCGTCTCGAGGCTGATCACACCTCACCTCTGGAACTTTGTAAGGCTCCTTCACACCCTTGGTGCAAATCAAGAAGTTCCCCGACATAGCCGTCTCCACTCGAGAGGAATCACGAGGGTCCCGCCCACATCCAGAGGAGCCCCGTTTCCGCCTCGTAGCTCGAGATGAGGGATCCTTTCCCTGCTTCGTCGGGAAAGAGTTCCCGGCCTTCCCGTCGCATCTCAAGAGGAGGCCCTCTCAACAGGAACGGCGAGAGGAACTCCAGGGTCGTGCCACCATTCCAAGAGTCCCCCAGATGTCTCAGTCCATTCCAGAGGAACCTCTTTTCCCTTCACCGGCTCGTCTTTCACGCCGAGGATCGACTCACACAAAGGTGGCACGTGGCACAGCCCTGTGGGAAAGCCTCGTGGGAAAGCCTCGAGGGACATCCTCGAGGGAAAGCCACAGATCCCTTGATCCACGTGACAGGAAGCGTGACACTACTGCTGCAGCTCGGGAGGAAAGCGCACGTGCATGCCCCCACTCGAGACGAGGCCTGACTCCCCTGGGGAGACTCAGAAGCACCCCAAGATCCATGGCAACACTGGAGAGCAATCCTCAGGTTCCGGCCCCGACTCCACACAAGGACTGAGGCCCCGGCATGGACGGGAGAGGAATCCCGAGAGGTCCCCTAGCAACTCGCATGGGGACTGGCCTTTCCTGAGGCCACCAGAGCGGGTCCCTGAGGTCCCCGTCGTAACTCGAGAAGACCTGCCGCAACTCGAGAAAATCCAGGAGGTTCTCCCCTCCAGGCGAGATGAGGCCCATTTCCGCTGAGGCGTCTCGAGGCTGATCACACCTCACCTCTGGAACTTTGTAAGGCTCCTTCACACCCTTGGTGCAAATCAAGAAGTTCCCCGACCTAGCCGTCTCCACTCGAGGGGAATCACGTGGGTCCCGCCCACATCCAGAGGAGCCCCGTTTCCGCCTCGTAGCTCGAGATGAGGGATCCTTTCCCTGCTTCGTCGGGAAAGAGTTCCCGGCCTTCCCGTCGCATCTCAAGAGGAGGCCCTCTCAACAGGAACGGCGAGAGGAACTCCAGGGTCGTGCCACCATTCCAAGAGTCCCCCAGATGTCTCAGTCCATTCCAGAGGAACCTCTTTTCCCTTCACCGGCTCGTCTTTCACGCCGAGGATCGACTCACACCAAGGTGGCACGTGGCACAGCCCTGTGGGAAAGCCTCGTGGGAAAGCCTCGAGGGACAGCCTCGAGGGAAAGCCACAGATCCCTTGATCCACGTGACAGGAAGCGTGACACTATTGCTGCAGCTCGGGAGGTAAGCGCACGTGCATGCCCCCACTCGAGACGAGGCCTGACTCCCCTGGGGAGACTCAGAAGCACCCCAAGATCCATGGCAACACTGGAGAGGAATCCTCAGGTTACGGCCCCGACTCCACACAAGGACTGAGGCCCCGGCATGGACGGGAGAGGAATCCCGAGAGGTCCCCTAGCAACTCGCATGTGGACTGGCCTTTCCTGAGGCCACCAGAGCGGGTCCCTGAGGTCCCGGTCGTAACTCGAGAAGACCTGCCGCAACTCGAGAAAATCCAGGAGGTTCTCCCCTCCAGGCGAGATGAGGCCCATTTCCGATGAGGCGTCTCGAGGCTGATCACACCTCACCTCTGGAACTTCGAAAGGCTCCTTCACACCCTTGGTGCAAATCAAGAAGTTCCCCGACATACCCGTCTCCACTCGAGAGGAATCACGAGGGTCCCGCCCACATCCAGAGGAGCCCCGTTTCCGCCTCGTAGCTCGAGATGAGGGATCCTTTCCCTGCTTCGTCGGGAAAGAGTTCCCGGCCTTCCCGTCGCATCTCAAGAGGAGGCCCTCTCAACAGGAACGGCGAGAGGAACTCCAGGGTCATGCCACCATTCCAAGAGTCCCCCAGATGTCTCAGTCCATTCCAGAGGAACCTCTTTTCCCTTCACCGGCTCGTCTTTCACGACGAGGATCGACTCACACCAAGGTGGCACGTGGCACAGCCCTGTGGGAAAGCCTCGTGGGAAAGCCTCGAGGGACAGCCTCGAGGGAAAGCCACAGATCCCTTGATCCACGTGACAGGAAGCGTGACACTACTGCTGCAGCTCGGGAGGAAAGCGCACGTGCATGCCCCCACTCGAGACGAGGCCTGACTCCCCTGGGGAGACATAGAAGCACCCCAAGTTCCATGGCAACACTGGAGAGGAATCCTCAGGTTCCGGCTCCGACTCCACACAAGGACTGAGGCCCCGGCATGGACGGGAGAGGAATCCCGAGAGGTCCCCTAGCAACTCGCATGGGGACTGGCCTTTCCTGAGGCCACCAGAGCGGGTCCCTGACGTCCCCGTCGTAACTCGAGAAGACCTGCCGCAACTCGAGAAAATCCAGGAGGTTCTCCCCTCCAGGCGAGATGAGGCCCATTTCCGCTGAGGCGTCTCGAGGCTGATCACACCTCACCTCTGGAACTTCGTAAGGGTCCTTCACACCCTTGGTGCAAATCAAGAAGTTCCCCGACCTAGCCGTCTCCACTCGAGAGGAATCACGTGGGTCCCGCCCACATCCAGAGGAGCCCCGTTTCCGCCTCGTAGCTCGAGATGAGGGATCCTTTCCCTGCTTCGTCGGGAAAGAGTTCCCGGCCTTCCCGTCGCATTTCAAGAGGAGGCCCTCTCAACAGGAACGGCGAGAGGAATTCCAGGGTCGTGCCACCATTCCAAGAGTCCCCCAGATGTCTCAGTCCATTCCAGAGGAACCTCTTTTCCCTTCACCGGCTCGTCTTTCACGCCGAGGATCGACTCACACCAAGGTGGCACGTGGCACAGCCCTGTGGGAAAGCCTCGTGGGAAAGCCTCGAGGGACAGCCTCGAGGGAAAGCCACAGATCCCTTGATCCACGTGACATGAAGCGTGACACTACTGCTGCAGCTCGGGAGGAAAGCGCAGGTGCATGGCCCCACTCGAGACGAGGCCTGACTCCCCTGGGGAGACTCAGAAGCACCCCAAGATCCATGGCAACACTGGAGAGCAATCCTCAGGTTCCGGCCCCGACTCCACACAAGGACTGAGGCCCCGGCATGGACGGGAGAGGAATCCCGAGAGGTCCCCTAGCAACTCGCATGGGGACTGGCCTTTCCTGAGGCCACCAGAGCGGGTCCCTTAGGTCCCCGTCGTAACTCGAGAAGACCTGCCGCAACTCGAGAAAATCAAGGAGGTTCTCCCCTCCAGGCGAGATGAGGCCCATTTCCGCTGAGGCGTCTCGAGGCTGATCACACCTCACCTCTGGAACTTCGAAAGGCTCCTTCACACCCTTGGTGCAAATCAAGAAGTTCCCCGACATACCCGTCTCCACTCGAGAGGAATCACGAGGGTCCCGCCCACATCCAGAGGAGCCCCGTTTCCGCCTCGTAGCTCGAGATGAGGGATCCTTTCCCTGCTTCGTCGGGAAAGACTTCCCGGCCTTCCCGTCGCATCTCAAGAGGAGGCCCTCTCAACAGGAACGGCGAGAGGAACTCCAGGGTCGTGCCACCATTCCAAGAGTCCCCCAGATGTCTCAGTCCATTCCAGAGGAACCTCTTTTCCCTTCACCGGCTCGTCTTTCACGCCGAGGATCGACTCACACCAAGGTGGCACGTGGCACAGCCCTGTGGGAAAGCCTCGTGGGAAAGCCTCGAGGGACAGCCTCGAGGGAAAGCCACAGATCCCTTGATCCACATGACAGGAAGCGTGACACTACTGCTGCAGCTCGGGAGGAAAGCGCACGTGCATGCCCCCACTCGAGACGAGGCCTGACTCCCCTGGGGAGACTCAGAAGCACCCCAAGATCCATGGCAACACTGGAGAGGAATCCCCAGGTTCCGGCCCCGACTCCACACAAGGACTGAGGCCCCGGCATGGACGGGAGAGGAATCCCGAGAGGTCCCCTAGCAACTCGCATGGGGACTGGCCTTTCCTGAGGCCACCAGAGCGGGTCCCTGAGGTCCCCGTCGTAACTCGAGAAGACCTGCCGCAACTCGAGAAAATCCAGGAGGTTCTCCCCTCCAGGCGAGATGAGGCCCATTTCCGCTGAGGCGTCTCGAGGCTGATCACACCTCACCTCTGGAACTTTGTAAGGCTCCTTCACACCCTTGGTGCAAATCAAGAAGTTCCCCGACATAGCCGTCTCCACTCGAGAGGAATCACGAGGGTCCCGCCCACATCCAGAGGAGCCCCGTTTCCGCCTCGTAGCTCGAGATGAGGGATCCTTTCCCTGCTTCGTCGGGAAAGAGTTCCCGGCCTTCCCGTCGCATCTCAAGAGGAGGCCCTCTCAACAGGAACGGCGAGAGGAACTCCAGGGTCGTGCCACCATTCCAAGAGTCCCCCAGATGTCTCAGTCCATTCCAGAGGAACCTCTTTTCCCTTCACCGGCTCGTCTTTCACGCCGAGGATCGACTCACACCAAGGTGGCACGTGGCACAGCCCTGTGGGAAAGCCTCGTGGGAAAGCCTCGAGGGACAGCCTCGAGGGAAAGCCACAGATCCCTTGATCCACGTGACAGGAAGCGTGACACTACTGCTGCAGCTCGGGAGGAAAGCGCACGTGCATGCCCCCACTCGAGACGAGGCGTGACTCCCCTGGGGAGACATAGAAGCACCCCAAGTTCCATGGCAACACTGGAGAGGAATCCTCAGGTTCCGGCTCCGATTCCACACAAGGACTGAGGCCCCGGCATGGACGGGAGAGGAATCCCGAGAGGTCCCCTAGCAACTCGCATGGGGACTGGCCTTTCCTGAGGCCACCAGAGCGGGTCCCTGAGGTCCCCGTCGTAACTCGAGAAGACCTGCCGCAACTCGAGAAAATCCAGGAGGTTCTCCCCTCCAGGCGAGATGAGGCCCATTTCCGCTGAGGCGTCTCGAGGCTGATCACACCTCACCTCTGGAACTTCGAAAGGCTCCTTCACACCCTTGGTGCAAATCAAGAAGTTCCCCGACATAGCCGTCTCCACTCGAGAGGAATCACGAGGGTCCCGCCCACATCCAGAGGAGCCCCGTTTCCGCCTCGTAGCTCGAGATGAGGGATCCTTTCCCTGCTTCGTCGGGAAAGACTTCCCGGCCTTCCCGTCGCATCTCAAGAGGAGGCCCTCTCAACAGGAACGGCGAGAGGAACTCCAGGGTCGTGCCACCATTCCAAGAGTCCCCCAGATGTCTCAGTCCATTCCAGAGGAACCTCTTTTCCCTTCACCGGCTCGTCTTTCACGCCGAGGATCGACTCACACCAAGGTGGCACGTGGCACAGCCCTGTGGGAAAGCCTCGTGGGAAAGCCTCGAGGGACAGCCTCGAGGGAAAGCCACAGATCCCTTGATCCACATGACAGGAAGCGTGACACTACTGCTGCAGCTCGGGAGGAAAGCGCACGTGCATGCCCCCACTCGAGACGAGGCCTGACTCCCCTGGGGAGACTCAGAAGCACCCCAAGATCCATGGCAACACTGGAGAGGAATCCCCAGGTTCCGGCCCCGACTCCACACAAGGACTGAGGCCCCGGCATGGACGGGAGAGGAATCCCGAGAGGTCCCCTAGCAACTCGCATGGGGACTGGCCTTTCCTGAGGCCACCAGAGCGGGTCCCTGAGGTCCCCGTCGTAACTCGAGAAGACCTGCCGCAACTCGAGAAAATCCAGGAGGTTCTCCCCTCCAGGCGAGATGAGGCCCATTTCCGCTGAGGCGTCTCGAGGCTGATCACACCTCACCTCTGGAACTTTGTAAGGCTCCTTCACACCCTTGGTGCAAATCAAGAAGTTCCCCGACATACCCGTCTCCACTCGAGAGGAATCACGAGGGTCCCGCCCACATCCAGAGGAGCCCCGTTTCCGCCTCGTAGCTCGAGATGAGGGATCCTTTCCCTGCTTCGTCGGGAAAGAGTTCCCGGCCTTCCCGTCGCATCTCAAGAGGAGGCCCTCTCAACAGGAACGGCGAGAGGAACTCCAGGGTCGTGCCACCATTCCAAGAGTCCCCCAGATGTCTCAGTCCATTCCAGAGGAACCTCTTTTCCCTTCACCGGCTCGTCTTTCACGCCGAGGATCGACTCACACCAAGGTGGCACGTGGCACAGCCCTGTGGGAAAGCCTCGTGGGAAAGCCTCGAGGGACAGCCTCGAGGGAAAGCCACAGATCCCTTGATCCACGTGACAGGAAGCGTGACACTACTGCTGCAGCTCGGGAGGAAAGCGCACGTGCATGCCCCCACTCGAGACGAGGCGTGACTCCCCTGGGGAGACATAGAAGCACCCCAAGTTCCATGGCAACACTGGAGAGGAATCCTCAGGTTCCGGCTCCGATTCCACACAAGGACTGAGGCCCCGGCATGGACGGGAGAGGAATCCCGAGAGGTCCCCTAGCAACTCGCATGGGGACTGGCCTTTCCTGAGGCCACCAGAGCGGGTCCCTGAGGTCCCCGTCGTAACTCGAGAAGACCTGCCGCAACTCGAGAAAATCCAGGAGGTTCTCCCCTCCAGGCGAGATGAGGCCCATTTCCGCTGAGGCGTCTCGAGGCTGATCACACCTCACCTCTGGAACTTCGAAAGGCTCCTTCACACCCTTGGTGCAAATCAAGAAGTTCCCCGACATACCCGTCTCCACTCGAGAGGAATCACGAGGGTCCCGCCCACATCCAGAGGAGCCCCGTTTCCGCCTCGTAGCTCGAGATGAGGGATCCTTTCCCTGCTTCGTCGGGAAAGAGTTCCCGGCGTTCCCGTCGCATCTCAAGAGGAGGCCCTCTCAACAGGAACGGCGAGAGGAACTCCAGGGTCATGCCACCATTCCAAGAGTCCCCCAGATGTCTCAGTCCATTCCAGAGGAACCTCTTTTCCCTTCACCGGCTCGTCTTTCACGCCGAGGATCGACTCACACAAAGGTGGCACGTGGCACAGCCCTGTGGGAAAGCCTCGTGGGAAAGCCTCGAGGGACATCCTCGAGGGAAAGCCACAGATCCCTTGATCCACGTGACAGGAAGCGTGACACTACTGCTGCAGCTCGGGAGGAAAGCGCACGTGCATGCCCCCACTCGAGACGAGGCCTGACTCCCCTGGGGAGACTCAGAAGCACCCCAAGATCCATGGCAACACTGGAGAGCAATCCTCAGGTTCCGGCCCCGACTCCACACAAGGACTGAGGCCCCGGCATGGACGGGAGAGGAATCCCGAGAGGTCCCCTAGCAACTCGCATGGGGACTGGCCTTTCCTGAGGCCACCAGAGCGGGTCCCTGAGGTCCCCGTCGTAACTCGAGAAGACCTGCCGCAACTCGAGAAAATCCAGGAGGTTCTCCCCTCCAGGCGAGATGAGGCCCATTTCCGCTGAGGCGTCTCGAGGCTGATCACACCTCACCTCTGGAACTTCGAAAGGGTCCTTCACACCCTTGGTGCAAATCAAGAAGTTCCCCGACATACCCGTCTCCACTCGAGAGGAATCACGAGGGTCCCGCCCACATCCAGAGGAGCCCCGTTTCCGCCTCGTAGCTCGAGATGAGGGATCCTTTCCCTGCTTCGTCGGGAAAGAGTTCCCGGCCTTCCCGTCGCATCTCAAGAGGAGTCCCTCTCAACAGGAACGGCGAGAGGAACTCCAGGATCGTGCCACCATTCCAAGAGTCCCCCAGATGTCTCAGTCCATTCCAGAGGAACCTCTTTTCCCTCCACGGGCTCGTCTTTCACGCCGAAGATCGACTCACACCAAGGTGGCACGTGGCACAGCCCTGTGGGAAAGCCTCGTGGGAAAGCCTCGAGGGACAGCCTCGAGGGAAAGCCACAGATCCCTTGATCCACGTGACAGGAAGCGTGACACTACTGCTGCAGCTCGGGAGGAAAGCGCACGTGCATGCCCCCACTCGAGACGAGGCCTGACTCCCCTGGGGAGACTCAGAAGCACCCCAAGATCCATGGCAACACTGGAGAGGAATCCTCAGGTTACGGCCCCGACTCCACACAAGGACTGAGGCCCCGGCATGGACGGGAGAGGAATCCCGAGAGGTCCCCTAGCAACTCGCATGGGGACTGGCCTTTCCTGAGGCCACCAGAGCGGGTCCCTGAGGTCCCCGTCGTAACTCGAGAAGACCTGCCGCAACTCGAGAAAATCCAGGAGGTTCTCCCCTCCAGGCGAGATGAGGCCCATTTCCGCTGAGGCGTCTCGAGGCTGATCACACCTCACCTCTGGAACTTCGAAAGGCTCCTTCACACCCTTGGTGCAAATCAAGAAGTTCCCCGACATAGCCGTCTCCACTCGAGAGGAATCACGAGGGTCCCGCCCACATCCAGAGGAGCCCCGTTTCCGCCTCGTAGCTCGAGATGAGGGATCCTTTCCCTGCTTCGTCGGGAAAGAGTTCCCGGCCTTCCCGTCGCATCTCAAGAGGAGGCCCTCTCAACAGGAATGGCGAGAGGAACTCCAGGGTCGTGCCACCATTCCAAGAGTCCCCCAGATGTCTCAGTCCATTCCAGAGGAACCTCTTTTCCCTTCACCGGCTCGTCCTTCACGCCGAGGATCGACTCACACCAAGGTGGCACGTGGCACAGCCCTGTGGGAAAGCCTCGTGGGAAAGCCTCGAGGGACAGCCTCGAGGGAAAGCCACAGATCCCTTGATCCACGTGACAGGAAGCGTGACACTACTGCTGCAGCTCGGGGGGAAAGCGCACGTGCATGCCCCCACTCGAGACGAGGCCTCACTCCCCTGGGGAGACTCAGAAGCACCCCAAGATCCATGGCAACACTGGAGAGGAATCCTCAGGTTCCGGCCCCGACTCCACACAAGGACTGAGGCCCCGGCATGGACGGGAGAGGAATCCCGAGAGGTCCCCTAGCAACTCGCATGGGGACTGGCCTTTCCTGAGGCCACCAGAGCGGGTCCCTGAGGTCCCCGTCGTAACTCGAGAAGACCTGCCGCAACTCGAGAAAATCCAGGAGGTTCTCCCCTCCAGGCGAGATGAGGCCCATTTCCGCTGAGGCGTCTCGAGGCTGATCACACCTCACCTCTGGAACTTCGAAAGGGTCCTTCACACCCTTGGTGCAAATCAAGAAGTTCCCCGACATACCCGTCTCCACTCGAGAGGAATCACGAGGGTCCCGCCCACATCCAGAGGAGCCCCGTTTCCGCCTCGTAGCTCGAGATGAGGGATCCTTTCCCTGCTTCGTCGGGAAAGAGTTCCCGGCCTTCCCGTCGCATCTCAAGAGGAGTCCCTCTCAACAGGAACGGCGAGAGGAACTCCAGGGTCGTGCCACCATTCCAAGAGTCCCCCAGATGTCTCAGTCCATTCCAGAGGAACCTCTTTTCCCTTCACCGGCTCGTCTTTCACGCCGAGGATCGACTCACACCAAGGTGGCACGTGGCACAGCCCTGTGGGAAAGCCTCGTGGGAAAGCCTCGAGGGACAGCCTCGAGGGAAAGCCACAGATCCCTTGATCCACGTGACAGGAAGCGTGACACTACTGCTGCAGCTCGGGAGGAAAGCGCACGTGCATGCCCCCACTCGAGACGAGGCCTGACTCCCCTGGGGAGACTCAGAAGCACCCCAAGATCCATGGCAACACTGGAGAGGAATCCTCAGGTTCCGGCCCAGACTCCACACAAGGACTGAGGCCCCGGCATGGACGGGAGAGGAATCCCGAGAGGTCCCCTAGCAACTCGCATGGGGACTGGCCTTTCCTGAGGCCACCAGAGCGGGTCCCTGAGGTCCCCGTCGTAACTCGAGAAGACCTGCCGCAACTCGAGAAAATCCAGGAGGTTCTCCCCTCCAGGCGAGATGAGGCCCATTTCCGCTGAGGCGTCTCGAGGCTGATCACACCTCACCTCTGGAACTTCGAAAGGCTCCTTCACACCCTTGGTGCAAATCAAGAAGTTCCCCGACATAGCCGTCTCCACTCGAGAGGAATCACGAGGGTCCCGCCCACATCCAGAGGAGCCCCGTTTCCGCCTCGTAGCTCGAGATGAGGGATCCTTTCCCTGCTTCGTCGGGAAAGAGTTCCCGGCCTTCCCGTCGCATCTCAAGAGGAGGCCCTCTCAACAGGAATGGCGAGAGGAACTCCAGGGTCGTGCCACCATTCCAAGAGTCCCCCAGATGTCTCAGTCCATTCCAGAGGAAACTCTTTTCCCTTCACCGGCTCGTCTTTCACGCCGAGGATCGACTCACACCAAGGTGGCACGTGGCACAGCCCTGTGGGAAAGCCTCGTGGGAAAGCCTCGAGGGACAGCCTCGAGGGAAAGCCACAGATCCCTTGATCCACGTGACAGGAAGCATGACACTACTGCTGCAGCTCGGGGGGAAAGCGCACGTGCATGCCCCCACTCGAGACGAGGCCTCACTCCCCTGGGGAGACTCAGAAGCACCCCAAGATCCATGGCAACACTGGAGAGGAATCCTCAGGTTCCGGCCCCGACTCCACACAAGGACTGAGGCCCCGGCATGGACGGGAGAGGAATCCCGAGAGGTCCCCTAGCAACTCGCATGGGGACTGGCCTTTCCTGAGGCCACCAGAACGGGTCCCTGAGGTCCCCGTCGTAACTCGAGAAGACCTGCTGCAACTCGAGAAAATCCAGGAGGTTCTCCCCTCCAGGCGAGATGAGGCCCATTTCCGCTGAGGCGTCTCGAGGCTGATCACACCTCACCTCTGGAACTTCGAAAGGGTCCTTCATACCCTTGGTGCAAATCAAGAAGTTCCCCGACCTAGCCGTCTCCACTCGAGAGGAATCACGTGGGTCCCGCCCACATCCAGAGGAGCCCCGTTTCCGCCTCGTAGCTCGAGATGAGGGATCCTTTCCCTGCTTCGTCGGGAAAGAGTTCCCGGCGTTCCCGTCGCATCTCAAGAGGAGGCCCTCTCAACAGGAACGGCGAGAGGAACTCCAGGGTCGTGCCACCATTCCAAGAGTCCCCCAGATGTCTCAGTCCATTCCAGAGGAACCTCTTTTCCCTTCACCGGCTCCTCTTTCACGCCGAGGGTCGACTCACACCAAGGTGGCACGTGGCACAGCCCTGTGGGAAAGCCTCGTGGGAAAGCCTCGAGGGACAGCCTCGAGGGAAAGCCACAGATCCCTTGATCCACGTGACAGGAAGCGTGACACTATTGCTGCCGCTCGGGAGGTAAGCGCACGTGCATGCCCCCACTCGAGACGAGGCCTGACTCCCCTGGGGAGACTCAGAAGCACCCCAAGATCCATGGCAACACTGGAGAGGAATCCTCAGGTTCCGGCCCCGACTCCACACAGGACTGAGGCCCCGGCATGGACGGGAGAGGAATCCCGAGAGGTCCCCTAGCAACTCGCATGGGGACTGGCCTTTCCTGAGGCCACCAGAGCGGGTCCCTGAGGTCCCCGTCATAACTCGAGAAGACCTGCCGCAACTCGAGAAAATCCAGGAGGTTCTCCCCTCCAGGCGAGATGAGGCCCATTTCCGCTGAGGCGTCTCGAGGCTGATCACACCTCACCTCTGGAACTTCGAAAGGCTCCTTCACACCCTTGGTGCAAATCAAGAAGTTCCCCGACATAGCCGTCTCCACTCGAGAGGAATCACGAGGGTCCCGCCCACATCCAGAGGAGCCCCGTTTCCGCCTCGTAGCTCGAGATGAGGGATCCTTTCCCTGCTTCGTCGGGAAAGAGTTCCCGGCCTTCCCGTCGCATCTCAAGAGGAGGCCCTCTCAACAGGAACGGCGAGAGGAACTCCAGGGTCGTGCCACCATTCCAAGAGTCCCGCAGATGTCTCAGTCCATTCCAGAGGAACCCCTTTTCCCCTCACCGGCTCGTCTTTCACGCCGAGGATCGACTCACACCATGGTGGCACGTGGCACAGCCCTGTGGGAAAGCCTCGTGGGAAAGCCTCGAGGGACAGCCTCGAGGGAAAGCCACAGATCCCTTGATCCACGTGACAGGAAGCGTGACACTACTGCTGCAACTCGGGCGGAAAGCGCACGTGCATGCCCCCACTCGAGACGAGGCCTCACTCCCCTGGGGAGACTCAGAAGCACCCCAAGATCCATGGCAACACTGGAGAGGAATCCTCAGGTTCCGGCCCCGACTCCACACAAGGACTGAGGCCCCGGCATGGACGGGAGAGGAATCCCGAGAAGTCCCCTAGCAACTCGCATGGGGACTGGCCTTTCCTGAGGCCACCAGAGCGGGTCCCTGAGGTCCCCGTCGTAACTCGAGAAGACCTGCCGCAACTCGAGAAAATCCAGGAGGTTCTCCCCTCCAGGCGAGATGAGGCCCATTTCCGCTGAGGCGTCTCGAGGCTGGTCACACCTCACCTCTGGAACTTCGAAAGGCTCCTTCACACCCTTGGTGCAAATCAAGAAGTTCCCCGACATAGCCGTCTCCACTCGAGAGGAATCACGAGGGTCCAGCCCACATCCAGAGGAGCCCCGTTTCCGCCTCGTAGCTCGAGATGAGGGATCCTTTCCCTGCTTCGTCGGGAAAGAGTTCCCGGCCTTCCCGTCGCATCTCAAGAGGAGGCCCTCTCAACAGGAACGGCGAGAGGAACTCCAGGGTCGTGCCACCATTCCAAGAGTCCCCCAGATGTCTCAGTCCATTCCAGAGGAACCTCTTTTCCCTTCACCGGCTCGTCTTTCACGCCGAGGATCGACTCACACCAAAGTGGCACGTGGCACAGCCCTGTGGGAAAGCCTCGTGGGAAAGCCTCGAGGGACAGCCTCGAGGGAAAGCCACAGATCCCTTGATCCACGTGACAGGAAGCGTGACACTACTGCTGCAGCTCGGGAGGAAAGCGCACGTGCATGCCCCCACTCGAGACGAGGCCTGACTCCCCTGGGGAGACTCAGAAGCACCCCAAGATCCATGGCAACACTGGAGAGCAAACCTCAGGTTCCGGCCCCGACTCCACACAAGGGCTGAGGCCCCGGCATGGACGGGAGAGGAATCCCGAGAGGTCCCCTAGCAACTCGCATGGGGACTGGCCTTTCCTGAGGCCACCAGAGCGGGTCCCTGAGGTCCCCGTCGTAACTCGAGAAGACCTGCCGCAACTCGAGAAAACCCAGGAGGTTCTCCCCTCCAGGCGAGATGAGGCCCATTTCCGCTGAGGCGTCTCGAGGCTGACCACACCTCACCTCTGGAACTTCGAAAGGCTCCTTCACACCCTTGGTGCAAATCAAGAAGTTCCCCGACATAGCCGTCTCCACTCGAGAGGAATCACGAGGGTCCCGCCCACATCCAGAGGAGCCCCGTTTCCGCCTCGTAGCTCGAGATGAGGGATCCTTTCCCTGCTTCGTTGGGAAAGAGTTCCCGGCCTTCCCGTCGCATCTCAAGAGGAGGCCCTCTCAACAGGAACGGCGAGAGGAACTCCAGGGTCGTGCCACCATTCCAAGAGTCCCGCAGATGTCTCAGTCCATTCCAGAGGAACCCCTTTTCCCCTCAACGGCTCGTCTTTCACGCCGAGGATCGACTCACACCAAGGTGGCACGTGGCACAGCCCTGTGGGAAAGCCTCGTGGGAAAGCCTCGAGGGACAGCCTCGAGGGAAAGCCACAGATCCCTTGATCCACGTGACAGGAAGCGTGACACTACTGCTGCAGCTCGGGAGGAAAGCGCACGTGCCTGCCCCCACTCGAGACGAGGCCTGACTCCCCTGGGGAGACTCAAAAGCACCCCAAGATCCATGGCAACACTGGAGAGGAATCCTCAGGTTCTGACCCCGACTCCACACAAGGACTGAGGCCCCGGCTTGGACGGGAGAGGAATCCCGAGAGGTCCCCTAGCAACTCGCATGGGGACTGGCCTTTCCTGAGCCCACCAGAGCGGGTCCCTGTGGTCCCCGTCGTAACTCGAGAAGACCTGCCGCAACTCGAGAAAATCCAGGAGGTTCTCCCCTCCAGGCGAGATGAGGCCCATTTCCGCTGAGGCGTCTCGAGGCTGATCACACCTCCCCTCTGGAACTTCGAAAGGCTCCTTCACACCCTTGGTGCAAATCAAGAAGTTCCCCGACCTAGCCGTCTCCACTCGAGAGGAATCACGTGGGTCCCGCCCACATCCAGAGGAGCCATGTTTCCACCTCGTAGCTCGAGATGAGGGATCCTTTCCCTGCTTCGTTGGGAAAGAGTTCCCGGCCTTCCCGTCGCATCTCAAGAGGAGGCCCTCTCAACAGGAACGGCGAGAGGAACTCCAGGGTCGTGCCACCATTCCAAGAGTCCCCCAGATGTCTCAGTCCATTCCAGAGGAACCTCTTTTCCCTTCACCGGCTCGTCTTTCACGCCGAGGATCGACTCACACCAAGGTGGCACGTGGCACAGCCCTGTGGGAAAGCCTCGTGGGAAAGCCTCGAGGGACAGCCTCGAGGGAAAGCCACAGATCCCTTGATCCACGTGACAGGAAGCGTGACACTACTGCTGCAGCACGGGAGGCAAGCGCACGTGCATGCCCCCACTCGAGACGAGGCCTGACTCCCCTGGGGAGACTCAGAAGCACCCCAAGATCCATGGCAACACTGGAGAGCAATCCTCAGTTTCCGGCCCCGACTCCACACAAGGACTGAGGCTCCGGCATGGACGGGAGAGGAATCCCGAGAGGTCCCCTAGCAACTCGCATGGGGACTGGCCTTTCCTGAGGCCTCCAGAGCGGGTCCCTGAGGTCCCCGTCGTAACTCGAGAAGACCTGCCGCAACTCGAGAAAATCCAGGAGGTTCTCCCCTCCAGGCGAGATGAGGCCCATTTCCGCTGAGGCGTCTCGAGGCTGATCACACCTCACCTCTGGAACTTCGAAAGGCTCCTTCACACCCTTGGTGCAAATCAAGAAGTTCCCCGACATAGCCGTCTCCACTCGAGAGGAATCACGAGGGTCCCGCCCACATCCAGAGGAGCCCCGTTTCCGCCTCGTAGCTCGAGATGAGGGATCCTTTCCCTGCTTCGTCGGGAAAGAGTTCCCGGCCTTCCCGTCGCATCTCAAGAGGAGGCCCTCTCAACAGGAATGGCGAGAGGAACTCCAGGGTCGTGCCACCATTCCAAGAGTCCCCCAGATGTCTCAGTCCATTCCAGAGGAACCTCTTTTCCCTTCACCGGCTCGTCTTTCACGCCGAGGATCGACTCACACCAAGGTGGCACGTGGCTCAGCCCTGTGGGAAAGCCTCGTGGGAAAGCCTCGAGGGACAGCCTCGAGGGAAAGCCACAGATCCCTTGATCCACGTGACAGGAAGCGTGACACTACTGCTGCAGCTCGGGAGGAAAGCGCACGTGCATGGCCCCACTCGAGACGAGGCCTGACCCCCCTGGGGAGACTCAGAAGCACCCCAAGATCCATGGCAACACTGGAGAGGAATCCTCAGGTTCCGGCCCCGACTCCACACAAGGACTGAGGCCCCGGCATGGACGGGAGAGGAATCCCAAGAAGTCCCCTAGCAACTAGCATGGGGACTGGAGTTTCCTGAGGCCACCAGAGCTGGTCCCTGAGGCCCCCGTCATAACTCGAGAAGACCTGCCGCAACTCGAGAAAATCCAGGAGGTTCTCCCCTCCAGGCCAGATGAGGCCCATGTCCGCTGAGGGGTCTCGAGGCTGATCACACCTCCCCTCTGGAACTTCGAAAGGGTCCTTCACACCCTTGGTGCAAATCAAGAAGTTCCCCGACATACCCGTCTCCACTCGAGAGGAATCACGAGGGTCCCGCCCACATCCAGAGGAGCCCCGTTTCCGCCTCGTAGCTCGAGATGAGGGATCCTTTCCCTGCTTCGTCGGGAAAGAGTTCCCGGCCTTCCCGTCGCATCTCAAGAGGAGGCCCTCTCAACAGGAACGGCGAGAGGAACTCCAGGGTCGTGCCACCATTCCAAGAGTCCCCCAGATGTCTCAGTCCATTCCAGAGGAACCTCTTTTCCCTTCACCGGCTCGTCTTTCACGCCGAGGATCGACTCACACCAAAGTGGCACGTGGCACAGCCCTGTGGGAAAGCCTCGTGGGAAAGCCTCGAGGGACAGCCTCGAGGGAAAGCCACAGATCCCTTGATCCACGTGACAGGAAGCGTGACACTACTGCTGCAGCTCGGGAGGAAAGCGCACGTGCATGCCCCCACTCGAGACGAGGCCTGACTCCCCTGGGGAGACTCAGAAGCACCCCAAGATCCATGGCAACACTGGAGAGCAAACCTCAGGTTCCGGCCCCGACTCCACACAAGGGCTGAGGCCCCGGCATGGACGGGAGAGGAATCCCGAGAGGTCCCCTAGCAACTCGCATGGGGACTGGCCTTTCCTGAGGCCACCAGAGCGGGTCCCTGAGGTCCCCGTCGTAACTCGAGAAGACCTGCCGCAACTCGAGAAAATCCAGGAGGTTCTCCCCTCCAGGCGAGATGAGGCCCATTTCCGCTGAGGCGTCTCGAGGCTGACCACACCTCACCTCTGGAACTTCGAAAGGCTCCTTCACACCCTTGGTGCAAATCAAGAAGTTCCCCGACATAGCCGTCTCCACTCGAGAGGAATCACGAGGGTCCCGCCCACATCCAGAGGAGCCCCGTTTCCGCCTCGTAGCTCGAGATGAGGGATCCTTTCCCTGCTTCGTTGGGAAAGAGTTCCCGGCCTTCCCGTCGCATCTCAAGAGGAGGCCCTCTCAACAGGAACGGCGAGAGGAACTCCAGGGTCGTGCCACCATTCCAAGAGTCCCGCAGATGTCTCAGTCCATTCCAGAGGAACCCCTTTTCCCCTCAACGGCTCGTCTTTCACGCCGAGGATCGACTCACACCAAGGTGGCACGTGGCACAGCCCTGTGGGAAAGCCTCGTGGGAAAGCCTCGAGGGACAGCCTCGAGGGAAAGCCACAGATCCCTTGATCCACGTGACAGGAAGCGTGACACTACTGCTGCAGCTCGGGAGGAAAGCGCACGTGCCTGCCCCCACTCGAGACGAGGCCTGACTCCCCTGGGGAGACTCAAAAGCACCCCAAGATCCATGGCAACACTGGAGAGGAATCCTCAGGTTCTGACCCCGACTCCACACAAGGACTGAGGCCCCGGCTTGGACGGGAGAGGAATCCCGAGAGGTCCCCTAGCAACTCGCATGGGGACTGGCCTTTCCTGAGCCCACCAGAGCGGGTCCCTGTGGTCCCCGTCGTAACTCGAGAAGACCTGCCGCAACTCGAGAAAATCCAGGAGGTTCTCCCCTCCAGGCGAGATGAGGCCCATTTCCGCTGAGGCGTCTCGAGGCTGATCACACCTCCCCTCTGGAACTTCGAAAGGCTCCTTCACACCCTTGGTGCAAATCAAGAAGTTCCCCGACCTAGCCGTCTCCACTCGAGAGGAATCACGTGGGTCCCGCCCACATCCAGAGGAGCCATGTTTCCACCTCGTAGCTCGAGATGAGGGATCCTTTCCCTGCTTCGTTGGGAAAGAGTTCCCGGCCTTCCCGTCGCATCTCAAGAGGAGGCCCTCTCAACAGGAACGGCGAGAGGAACTCCAGGGTCGTGCCACCATTCCAAGAGTCCCCCAGATGTCTCAGTCCATTCCAGAGGAACCTCTTTTCCCTTCACCGGCTCGTCTTTCACGCCGAGGATCGACTCACACCAAGGTGGCACGTGGCACAGCCCTGTGGGAAAGCCTCGTGGGAAAGCCTCGAGGGACAGCCTCGAGGGAAAGCCACAGATCCCTTGATCCACGTGACAGGAAGCGTGACACTACTGCTGCAGCACGGGAGGCAAGCGCACGTGCATGCCCCCACTCGAGACGAGGCCTGACTCCCCTGGGGAGACTCAGAAGCACCCCAAGATCCATGGCAACACTGGAGAGCAATCCTCAGTTTCCGGCCCCGACTCCACACAAGGACTGAGGCTCCGGCATGGACGGGAGAGGAATCCCGAGAGGTCCCCTAGCAACTCGCATGGGGACTGGCCTTTCCTGAGGCCTCCAGAGCGGGTCCCTGAGGTCCCCGTCGTAACTCGAGAAGACCTGCCGCAACTCGAGAAAATCCAGGAGGTTCTCCCCTCCAGGCGAGATGAGGCCCATTTCCGCTGAGGCGTCTCGAGGCTGATCACACCTCACCTCTGGAACTTCGAAAGGCTCCTTCACACCCTTGGTGCAAATCAAGAAGTTCCCCGACATAGCCGTCTCCACTCGAGAGGAATCACGAGGGTCCCGCCCACATCCAGAGGAGCCCCGTTTCCGCCTCGTAGCTCGAGATGAGGGATCCTTTCCCTGCTTCGTCGGGAAAGAGTTCCCGGCCTTCCCGTCGCATCTCAAGAGGAGGCCCTCTCAACAGGAATGGCGAGAGGAACTCCAGGGTCGTGCCACCATTCCAAGAGTCCCCCAGATGTCTCAGTCCATTCCAGAGGAACCTCTTTTCCCTTCACCGGCTCGTCTTTCACGCCGAGGATCGACTCACACCAAGGTGGCACGTGGCTCAGCCCTGTGGGAAAGCCTCGTGGGAAAGCCTCGAGGGACAGCCTCGAGGGAAAGCCACAGATCCCTTGATCCACGTGACAGGAAGCGTGACACTACTGCTGCAGCTCGGGAGGAAAGCGCACGTGCATGGCCCCACTCGAGACGAGGCCTGACCCCCCTGGGGAGACTCAGAAGCACCCCAAGATCCATGGCAACACTGGAGAGGAATCCTCAGGTTCCGGCCCCGACTCCACACAAGGACTGAGGCCCCGGCATGGACGGGAGAGGAATCCCAAGAAGTCCCCTAGCAACTAGCATGGGGACTGGAGTTTCCTGAGGCCACCAGAGCTGGTCCCTGAGGCCCCCGTCATAACTCGAGAAGACCTGCCGCAACTCGAGAAAATCCAGGAGGTTCTCCCCTCCAGGCCAGATGAGGCCCATGTCCGCTGAGGGGTCTCGAGGCTGATCACACCTCCCCTCTGGAACTTCGAAAGGGTCCTTCACACCCTTGGTGCAAATCAAGAAGTTCCCCGACATACCCGTCTCCACTCGAGAGGAATCACGAGGGTCCCGCCCACATCCAGAGGAGCCCCGTTTCCGCCTCGTAGCTCGAGATGAGGGATCCTTTCCCTGCTTCGTCGGGAAAGAGTTCCCGGCCTTCCCGTCGCATCTCAAGAGGAGGCCCTCTCAACAGGAACGGCGAGAGGAACTCCAGGGTCGTGCCACCATTCCAAGAGTCCCCCAGATGTCTCAGTCCATTCCAGAGGAACCTCTTTTCCCTTCACCGGCTCGTCTTTCACGCCGAGGATCGACTCACACCAAAGTGGCACGTGGCACAGCCCTGTGGGAAAGCCTCGTGGGAAAGCCTCGAGGGACAGCCTCGAGGGAAAGCCACAGATCCCTTGATCCACGTGACAGGAAGCGTGACACTACTGCTGCAGCTCGGGAGGAAAGCGCACGTGCATGCCCCCACTCGAGACGAGGCCTGACTCCCCTGGGGAGACTCAGAAGCACCCCAAGATCCATGGCAACACTGGAGAGCAAACCTCAGGTTCCGGCCCCGACTCCACACAAGGGCTGAGGCCCCGGCATGGACGGGAGAGGAATCCCGAGAGGTCCCCTAGCAACTCGCATGGGGACTGGCCTTTCCTGAGGCCACCAGAGCGGGTCCCTGAGGTCCCCGTCGTAACTCGAGAAGACCTGCCGCAACTCGAGAAAATCCAGGAGGTTCTCCCCTCCAGGCGAGATGAGGCCCATTTCCGCTGAGGCGTCTCGAGGCTGACCACACCTCACCTCTGGAACTTCGAAAGGCTCCTTCACACCCTTGGTGCAAATCAAGAAGTTCCCCGACATAGCCGTCTCCACTCGAGAGGAATCACGAGGGTCCCGCCCACATCCAGAGGAGCCCCGTTTCCGCCTCGTAGCTCGAGATGAGGGATCCTTTCCCTGCTTCGTCGGGAAAGAGTTCCCGGCGTTCCCGTCGCATCTCAAGAGGAGGCCCTCTCAACAGGAACGGCGAGAGGAACTCCAGGGTCGTGCCACCATTCCAAGAGTCCCGCAGATGTCTCAGTCCATTCCAGAGGAACCCCTTTTCCCCTCAACGGCTCGTCTTTCACGCCGAGGATCGACTCACACCAAGGTGGCACGTGGCACAGCCCTGTGGGAAAGCCTCGTGGGAAAGCCTCGAGGGACAGCCTCGAGGGAAAGCCACAGATCCCTTGATCCACGTGACAGGAAGCGTGACACTACTGCTGCAGCTCGGGAGGAAAGCGCACGTGCCTGCCCCCACTCGAGACGAGGCCTGACTCCCCTGGGGAGACTCAAAAGCACCCCAAGATCCATGGCAACACTGGAGAGGAATCCTCAGGTTCTGACCCCGACTCCACACAAGGACTGAGGCCCCGGCTTGGACGGGAGAGGAATCCCGAGAGGTCCCCTAGCAACTCGCATGGGGACTGGCCTTTCCTGAGCCCACCAGAGCGGGTCCCTGTGGTCCCCGTCGTAACTCGAGAAGACCTGCCGCAACTCGAGAAAATCCAGGAGGTTCTCCCCTCCAGGCGAGATGAGGCCCATTTCCGCTGAGGCGTCTCGAGGCTGATCACACCTCACCTCTGGAACTTCGAAAGGCTCCTTCACACCCTTGGTGCAAATCAAGAAGTTCCCCGACCTAGCCGTCTCCACTCGAGAGGAATCACGTGGGTCCCGCCCACATCCAGAGGAGCCATGTTTCCACCTCGTAGCTCGAGATGAGGGATCCTTTCCCTGCTTCGTTGGGAAAGAGTTCCCGGCCTTCCCGTCGCATCTCAAGAGGAGGCCCTCTCAACAGGAACGGCGAGAGGAACTCCAGGGTCGTGCCACCATTCCAAGAGTCCCCCAGATGTCTCAGTCCATTCCAGAGGAACCTCTTTTCCCTTCACCGGCTCGTCTTTCACGCCGAGGATCGACTCACACCAAGGTGGCACGTGGCACAGCCCTGTGGGAAAGCCTCGTGGGAAAGCCTCGAGGGACAGCCTCGAGGGAAAGCCACAGATCCCTTGATCCACGTGACAGGAAGCGTGACACTACTGCTGCAGCACGGGAGGCAAGCGCACGTGCATGCCCCCACTCGAGACGAGGCCTGACTCCCCTGGGGAGACTCAGAAGCACCCCAAGATCCATGGCAACACTGGAGAGCAATCCTCAGTTTCCGGCCCCGACTCCACACAAGGACTGAGGCCCCGGCTTGGACGGGAGAGGAATCCCGAGAGGTCCCCTAGCAACTCGCATGGGGACTGGCCTTTCCTGAGGCCTCCAGAGCGGGTCCCTGAGGTCCCCGTCGTAACTCGAGAAGACCTGCCGCAACTCGAGAAAATCCAGGAGGTTCTCCCCTCCAGGCGAGATGAGGCCCATTTCCGCTGAGGCGTCTCGAGGCTGATCACACCTCACCTCTGGAACTTCGAAAGGCTCCTTCACACCCTTGGTGCAAATCAAGAAGTTCCCCGACATAGCCGTCTCCACTCGAGAGGAATCACGAGGGTCCCGCCCACATCCAGAGGAGCCCCGTTTCCGCCTCGTAGCTCGAGATGAGGGATCCTTTCCCTGCTTCGTCGGGAAAGAGTTCCCGGCCTTCCCGTCGCATCTCAAGAGGAGGCCCTCTCAACAGGAATGGCGAGAGGAACTCCAGGGTCGTGCCACCATTCCAAGAGTCCCCCAGATGTCTCAGTCCATTCCAGAGGAACCTCTTTTCCCTTCACCGGCTCGTCTTTCACGCCGAGGATCGACTCACACCAAGGTGGCACGTGGCTCAGCCCTGTGGGAAAGCCTCGTGGGAAAGCCTCGAGGGACAGCCTCGAGGGAAAGCCACAGATCCCTTGATCCACGTGACAGGAAGCGTGACACTACTGCTGCAGCTCGGGAGGAAAGCGCACGTGCATGGCCCCACTCGAGACGAGGCCTGACCCCCCTGGGGAGACTCAGAAGCACCCCAAGATCCATGGCAACACTGGAGAGGAATCCTCAGGTTCCGGCCCCGACTCCACACAAGGACTGAGGCCCCGGCATGGACGGGAGAGGAATCCCAAGAAGTCCCCTAGCAACTAGCATGGGGACTGGAGTTTCCTGAGGCCACCAGAGCTGGTCCCTGAGGCCCCCGTCATAACTCGAGAAGACCTGCCGCAACTCGAGAAAATCCAGGAGGTTCTCCCCTCCAGGCCAGATGAGGCCCATGTCCGCTGAGGGGTCTCGAGGCTGATCACACCTCCCCTCTGGAACTTCGAAAGGGTCCTTCACACCCTTGGTGCAAATCAAGAAGTTCCCCGACATACCCGTCTCCACTCGAGAGGAATCACGAGGGTCCCGCCCACATCCAGAGGAGCCCCGTTTCCGCCTCGTAGCTCGAGATGAGGGATCCTTTCCCTGCTTCGTCGGGAAAGAGTTCGCGGCGTTCCCGTCGCATCTCAAGAGGAGGCCCTCTCAACAGGAACGGCGAGAGGAACTCCAGGGTCGTGCCACCATTCCAAGAGTCCCCCAGATGTCTCAGTCCATTCCAGAGGAACCTCTTTTCCCTTCACCGGCTCGTCTTTCACGCCGAGGATCGACTCACACCAAGGTGGCACGTGGCACAGCCCTGTGGGAAAGCCTCGTGGGAAAGCCTCGAGGGACAGCCTCGAGGGAAAGCCACAGATCCCTGGATCCACATGACAGGAAGCGTGACACTACTGCTGCAGCTCGGGAGGAAAGCGCACGTGCATGCCCCCACTCGAGACGAGGCCTGACTCCCATGGGGAGACATAGAAGCACCCCAAGTTCCATGGCAACACTGGAGAGGAATCCTCAGGTTCCGGCTCCGACTCCACACAAGGACTGTGGCCCGGCATGGACGGGAGAGGAATCCCGAGAGGTCCCCTAGCAACTCGCATGGGTACTGGCCTTTCCTGAGGCCACCAGAGCGGGTCCCTGAGGTCCCCGTCGTAACTCGAGAAGACCTGCCGCAACTCGAGAAAATCCAGGAGGTTCTCCCCTCCAGGCGAGATGAGGCCCATTTCCGCTGAGGCGTCTCGAGGCTGATCACACCTCACCTCTGGAACTTCGTAAGGGTCCTTCACACCCTTGGTGCAAATCAAGAAGTTCCCCGACCTAGCCGTCTCCACTCGAGAGGAATCACGTGGGTCCCGCCCACTTCCAGAGGAGCCCCGTTTCCGCCTCGTAGCTCGAGATGAGGGATCCTTTCCCTGCTTCGTCGGGAAAGAGTTCCCGGACTTCCCGTCGCATCTCAAGAGGAGGCCCTCTCAACAGGAACGGCGAGAGAAATTCCAGGGTCGTGCCACCATTCCAAGAGTCCCCCAGATGTCTCAGTCCATTCCAGAGGAACCTCTTTTCCCTTCACCGGCTCGTCTTTCACGCCGAGGATCGACTCACACCAAGGTGGCACGTGGCACAGCCCTGTGGGAAAGCCTCGTGGGAAAGCCTCGAGGGACAGCCTCGAGGGAAAGCCACAGATCCCTTGATCCACGTGACATGAAGCGTGACACTACTGCTGCAGCTCGGGAGGAAAGCGCACGTGCATGGCCCCACTCGAGACGAGGCCTAACTCCCCTGGGGAGACTCAGAAGCACCCCAAGATCCATGGCAACACTGGAGAGCAATCCTCAGGTTCCGGCCCCGACTCCACACAAGGACTGAGGCCCCGGCATGGACGGGAGAGGAATCCCGAGAGGTCCCCTAGCAACTCGCATGGGGACTGGCCTTTCCTGAGACCACCAGAGCGGGTCCCTGAGGTCCCCGTCGTAACTCGAGAATACCTGCCGCAACTCGAGAAAATCAAGGAGGTTCTCCCCTCCAGGCGAGATGAGGCCCATTTCCGCTGAGGCGTCTCGAGGCTGATCACACCTCACCTCTGGAACTTCGAAAGGCTCCTTCACACCCTTGGTGCAAATCAAGAAGTTCCCCGACATAGCCGTCTCCACTCGAGAGGAATCACGAGGGACCCGCCCACATCCAGAGGAGCCCCGTTTCCGCCTCGTAGCTCGAGATGAGGGATCCTTTCCCTGCTTCGTCGGGAAAGAGTTCCCGGCCTTCCCGTCGCATCTCAAGAGGAGGCCCTCTCAACAGGAACGGCGAGAGGAACTCCAGGGTCGTGCCACCATTCCAAGAGTCCCCCAGATGTCTCAGTCCATTCCAGAGGAACCTCTTTTCCCTTCACCGGCGCGTCTTTCAAGCCGAGGATCGACTCACACCAAGGTGACACGTGGCACAGCCCTGTGGGAAAGCCTCGTGGGAAAGCCTCGAGGGACAGCCTCGAGGGAAAGCCACAGATCCCTTGATCCACGTGAAAGGAAGCGTGACACTACTGCTGCAGCTCGGGAGGCAAGCGCACGTGCATGCCCCCACTCGAGACGAGGCCTGACTCCCCTGGGGAGACATAGAAGCACCCCAAGTTCCATGGCAACACTGGAGAGGAATCCTCAGGTTCCGGCTCCGACTCCACACAAGGACTGAGGCCCCGGCATGGACGGGAGAGTAATCCCAAGAAGTCCCCTAGCAACTCGCATGGGGACTGGCCTTTCCTGAGGCCACAAGAGCGGGTCCCTGAGGTCCCCGTCGTAACTCGATAAGACCTGCCGCAACTCGAGAAAATCCAGGAGGTTCTCCCCTCCAGGCGAGATGAGGCCCATTTCCGCTGAGGCGTCTCGAGGCTGATCACACCTCACCTCTGGAACTTCGAAAGGGTCCTTCACACCCTTGGTGCAAATCAAGAAGTTCCCCGACCTAGCCGTCTCCACTCGAGAGGAATCACGTGGGTCCCGCCCACATCCAGAGGAGCCCCGATTCAGCCTCGTAGCTCGAGAAGAGGGATCCTTTCCCTGCTTCGTCGGGAAAGAGTTCCCTGCGTTCCCGTCGCATCTCAAGAGGAGGCCCTCTCAACAGGAACGGCGAGAGGAACTCCAGGGTCGTGTCACCATTCCAAGAGTCCCCCAGATGTCTCAGTCCATTCCAGAGGAACCTCTTTTCCCTTCACCGGCTCGTCTTTCACGCCGAGGATCGACTCACACCAAGGTGGCACCTGGCACAGCCCTGTGGGAAAGCCTCGTGGGAAAGCCTCGAGGGACAGCCTCGAGGGAAAGCCACAGATCCCTTGATCCACATGACAGGAAGCGTGACACTACTGCTGCAGCTCGGGAGGAAAGCGCACGTGCATGCCCCCACTCGAGACGAGGCCTGACTCCCCTGGGGAGACTCAGAAGCACCCCAAGATCCATGGCAACACTGGAGAGGAATCCCCAGGTTCCGGCCCCGACTCCACACAAGGACTGAGGCCCCGGCATGGACGGGAGAGGAATCCCGAGAGGTCCCCTAGCAACTCGCATGGGGACTGGCCTTTCCTGAGGCCACCAGAGCGGGTCCCTGTGGTCCCCGTCGTAACTCGAGAAGACCTGCCGCAACTCGAGAAAATCCAGGAGGTTCTCCCCTCCAGGCGAGATGAGGCCCATTTCCGCTGAGGCGTCTCGAGGCTGATCACACCTCACCTCTGGAACTTCGAAAGGGTCCTTCACACCCTTGGTGCAAATCAAGAAGTTCCCCGACATACCCGTCTCCACTCGAGAGGAATCACGAGGGTCCCGCCCACATCCAGAGGAGCCCCGTTTCCGCCTCGTAGCTCGAGATGAGGGATCCTTTCCCTGCTTCGTCGGGAAAGAGTTCCCGGCGTTCCCGTCGCATCTCAAGAGGAGGCCCTCTCAACAGGAACGGCGAGAGGAACTCCAGGGTCGTGCCACCATTCCAAGAGTCCCCCAGATGTCTCAGTCCATTCCAGAGGAACCTCTTTTCCCCTCACCGGCTCGTCTTTCACGCCGAGGATCGACTCACACCAAGGTGGCACGTGGCACAGCCCTGTGGGAAAGCCTCGTGGGAAAGCCTCGAGGGACAGCCTCGAGGGAAAGCCACAGATCCCTTGATCCACGTGACAGGAAGCGTGACACTACTGCTGCAGCTCGGGAGGAAAGCGCACGTGCATGCCCCCACTCGAGACGAGGCCTGACTCCCCTGGGGAGACTCAGAAGCACCCCAAGATCCATGGCAACACTGGAGAGGAATCCTCAGGTTCCGGCCCCGACTCCACACAAGGACTGAGGCCCCGGCATGGACGGGAGAGGAATCCCGAGAGGTCCCCTAGCAACTCGCATGGGGACTGGCCTTTCCTGAGGCCACCAGAGCGGGTCCCTGAGGTCCCCGTCGTAACTCGAGAAGACCTGCCGCAACTCGAGAAAATCCAGGAGGTTCTCCCCTCCAGGCGAGATGAGGCCCATTTCCGCTGAGGCGTCTCGAGGCTGATCACACCTCACCTCTGGAACTTCGAAAGGCTCCTTCACACCCTTGGTGCAAATCAAGAAGTTCCCCGACATAGCCGTCTCCACTCGAGAGGAATCACGAGGGACCCGCCCACATCCAGAGGAGCCCCGTTTCCGCCTCGTAGCTCGAGATGAGGGATCCTTTCCCTGCTTCGTCGGGAAAGAGTTCCCGGCCTTCCCGTCGCATCTCAAGAGGAGGCCCTCTCAACAGGAACGACGAGAGGAACTCCAGGGTCGTGCCACCATTCCAAGAGTCCCCCAGATGTCTCAGTCCATTCCAGAGGAAACTCTTTTCCCTTCACCGGCTCGTCTTTCACGCCGAGGATCGACTCACACCAAGGTGGCACGTGGCACAGCCCTGTGGGAAAGCCTCGTGGGAAAGCCTCGAGGGACAGCCTCGAGGGAAAGCCACAGATCCCTTGATCCACGTGAAAGGAAGCGTGACACTACTGCTGCAGCTCGGGAGGCAAGCGCACGTGCATGCCCCCACTCGAGACGAGGCCTGACTCCCCTGGGGAGACATAGAAGCACCCCAAGTTCCATGGCAACACTGGAGAGGAATCCTCAGGTTACGGCTCCGACTCCACACAAGGACTGAGGCCCCGGCATGGACGGGAGAGGAATCCCAAGAAGTCCCCTAGCAACTCGCATGGGGACTGGCCTTTCCTGAGGCCACAAGAGCGGGTCCCTGAGGTCCCCGTCGTAACTCGATAAGACCTGCCGCAACTCGAGAAAATCCAGGAGGTTCTCCCCTCCAGGCGAGATGAGGCCCATTTCCGCTGAGGCGTCTCGAGGCTGATCACACCTCCCCTCTGGAACTTGGAAAGGGTCCTTCACACCCTTGGTGCAAATCAAGAAGTTCCCCGACCTAGCCGTCTCCACTCGAGAGGAATCACGTGGGTCCCGCCCACATCCAGAGGAGCCCCGATTCAGCCTCGTAGCTCGAGAAGAGGGATCCTTTCCCTGCTTCGTCGGGAAAGAGTTCCCTGCGTTCCCGTCGCATCTCAAGAGGAGGCCCTCTCAACAGGAACGGCGAGAGGAACTCCAGGGTCGTGCCACCATTCCAAGAGTCCCCCAGATGTCTCAGTCCATTCCAGAGGAACCTCTTTTCCCTTCACCGGCTCGTCTTTCACGCCGAGGATCGACTCACACCAAGGTGGCACCTGGCACAGCCCTGTGGGAAAGCCTCGTGGGAAAGCCTCGAGGGACAGCCTCGAGGGAAAGCCACAGATCCCTTGATCCACATGACAGGAAGCGTGACACTACTGCTGCAGCTCGGGAGGAAAGCGCACGTGCATGCCCCCACTCGAGACGAGGCCTGACTCCCCTGGGGAGACTCAGAAGCACCCCAAGATCCATGGCAACACTGGAGAGGAATCCCCAGGTTCCGGCCCCGACTCCACACAAGGACTGAGGCCCCGGCATGGACGGGAGAGGAATCCCGAGAGGTCCCCTAGCAACTCGCATGGGGACTGGCCTTTCCTGAGGCCACCAGAGCGGGTCCCTGTGGTCCCCGTCGTAACTCGAGAAGACCTGCCGCAACTCGAGAAAATCCAGGAGGTTCTCCCCTCCAGGCGAGATGAGGCCCATTTCCGCTGAGGCGTCTCGAGGCTGATCACACCTCACCTCTGGAACTTCGAAAGGGTCCTTCACACCCTTGGTGCAAATCAAGAAGTTCCCCGACATACCCGTCTCCACTCGAGAGGAATCACGAGGGTCCCGCCCACATCCAGAGGAGCCCCGTTTCCGCCTCGTAGCTCGAGATGAGGGATCCTTTCCCTGCTTCGTCGGGAAAGAGTTCCCGGCGTTCCCGTCGCATCTCAAGAGGAGGCCCTCTCAACAGGAACGGCGAGAGGAACTCCAGGGTCGTGCCACCATTCCAAGAGTCCCCCAGATGTCTCAGTCCATTCCAGAGGAACCTCTTTTCCCCTCACCGGCTCGTCTTTCACGCCGAGGATCGACTCACACCAAGGTGGCACGTGGCACAGCCCTGTGGGAAAGCCTCGTGGGAAAGCCTCGAGGGACAGCCTCGAGGGAAAGCCACAGATCCCTTGATCCACGTGACAGGAAGCGTGACACTACTGCTGCAGCTCGGGAGGAAAGCGCACGTGCATGCCCCCACTCGAGACGAGGCCTGACTCCCCTGGGGAGACTCAGAAGCACCCCAAGATCCATGGCAACACTGGAGAGGAATCCTCAGGTTCCGGCCCCGACTCCACACAAGGACTGAGGCCCCGGCATGGACGGGAGAGGAATCCCGAGAGGTCCCCTAGCAACTCGCATGGGGACTGGCCTTTCCTGAGGCCACCAGAGCGGGTCCCTGAGGTCCCCGTCGTAACTCGAGAAGACCTGCCGCAACTCGAGAAAATCCAGGAGGTTCTCCCCTCCAGGCGAGATGAGGCCCATTTCCGCTGAGGCGTCTCGAGGCTGATCACACCTCACCTCTGGAACTTCGAAAGGGTCCTTCACACCCTTGGTGCAAATCAAGAAGTTCCCCGACCTAGCCGTCTCCACTCGAGAGGAATCACGTGGGTCCCGCCCACATCCAGAGGAGCCCCGTTTCCACCTCGTGGCTCGAGATGAGGGATCCTTTCCCTGCTTCGTCGGGAAAGAGTTCCCGGCGTTCCCGTCGCATCTCAAGAGGAGGCCCTCTCAACAGGAACGGCGAGAGGAACTCCAGGGTCATGCCACCATTCCAAGAGTCCCCCAGATGTCTCAGTCCATTCCAGAGGAACCTCTTTTCCCTTCACCGGCTCGTCTTTCACGCCGAGGATCGACTCACACCAAGGTGGCACGTGGCACAGCCCTGTGGGAAAGCCTCGTGGGAAAGCCTCGAGGGACAGCCTCGAGGGAAAGCCACAGATCCCTTGATCCACGTGACAGGAAGCGTGACACTACTGCTGCAGCTCGGGAGGAAAGCGCACGTGCATGCCCCCACTCGAGACGAGGCCTGACTCCCCTGGGGAGACATAGAAGCACCCCAAGTTCCATGGCAACACTGGAGAGGAATCCTCAGGTTCCGGCTCCGACTCCACACAAGGACTGAGGCCCCGGCATGGACGGGAGAGGAATCCCGAGAGGTCCCCTAGCAACTCGCATGGGGACTGGCCTTTCCTGAGGCCACCAGAGCGGGTCCCTGAGTTCCCCTTCGTAACTCGAGAAGACCTGCCGCAACTCGAGAAAATCCAGGAGGTTCTCCCCTCCAGGCGAGATGAGGCCCATTTCCGCTGAGACGTCCCGAGGCTGATCACACCTCACCTCTGGAACTTCGAAAGGCTCCTTCACACCCTTGGTGCAAATCAAGAAGTTCCCCGACATACCCGTCTCCACTCGAGAGGAATCACGAGGGTCCCGCCCACATCCAGAGGAGCCCCGTTTCCGCCTCGTAGCTCGAGATGAGGGATCCTTTCCCTGCTTCGTCGGGAAAGAGTACCCGGCCTTCCCGTCGCATCTCAAGAGGAGGCCCTCTCAACAGGAACGGCGAGAGGAACTCCAGGGTCATGCCACCATTCCAAGAGTCCCCCCAGATGTCTCAGTCCATTCCAGAGGAACCTCTTTTCCCTTCACCGGCTCGTCTTTCACGCCGAGGATCGACTCACACCAAGGTGGCACGTGGCACAGCCCTGTGGGAAAGCCTCGTGGGAAAGCCTCGAGGGACAGCCTCGAGGGAAAGCCACAGATCCCTTGATCCACGTGACAGGAAGCGTGACACTACTGCTGCAGCTCGGGAGGCAAGCGCACGTGCATGCCCCCACTCGAGATGAGGCCTGACTCCCCTGGGGTGACATAGAAGCACCCCAAGTTCCATGGCAACACTGGAGAGGAATCCTCAGGTTCCGGCTCCGACTCCACACAAGGACTGAGGCCCCGGCATGGACGGGAGAGGAATCCCGAGAGGTCCCCTAGCAACTCGCATGGGGACTGGCCTTTCCTGAGGCCACCAGAGCGGGTCCCTGAGGTCCCCGTCGTAACTCGAGAAGACCTGCCGCAACTCGAGAAAATCCAGGAGGTTCTCCCCTCCAGGCGAGATGAGGCCCATTTCCGCTGAGGCGTCTCGAGGCTGATCACACCTCACCTCTGGAACTTCGAAAGGGTCCTTCACACCCTTGGTGCAAATCAAGAAGTTCCCCGACCTAGCCGTCTGCATTCGAGAGGAATCACGTGGGTCCCGCCCACATCCAGAGGAGCCCCGATTCAGCCTCGTAGCTCGAGAAGAGGAATCCTTTCCCTGCTTCGTCGGGGAAAGAGTTCCCGGACTTCCCGTCGCATCTCAAGAGGAGGCCCTCTCAACAGGAACGGCGAGAGGAACTCCAGGGTCGTGCCACCATTCCAAGAGTCCCCCAGATGTCTCAGTCCATTCCAGAGGAACCTCTTTTCCCTTCACCGGCTCGACTTTCACGCCGAGGATCGACTCACACCAAGGTGGCACGTGGCACAGCCCTGTGGGAAAGCCTCGTGGGAAAGCCTCGAGGGACAGCCTCGAGGGAAAGCCACAGATCCCTTGATCCACGTGACAGGAAGCGTGACACTACTGCTGCAGCTCGGGAGGAAAGCGCACGTGCATGCCCCCACTCGAGACGAGGCCTGACTCCCCTGGGGAGACTCAGAAGCACCCCAAGATCCATGGCAACACTGGAGAGGAATCCTCAGGTTCCGGCCCCGACTCCACACAAGGACTGAGGCCCCGGCATGGACGGGAGAGGAATCCCGAGAGGTCCCCTAGCAACTCGCATGGGGACTGGCCTTTCCTGAGGCCACCAGAGCGGGTCCCTGAGGTCCCCGTCGTAACTCGAGAAGACCTGCCCGCAACTCGAGAAAATCCAGGAGGTTCTCCCCTCCAGGCGAGATGAGGCCCCATTTCCGCTGAGGCGTCTCGAGGCTGATAACACCTTACCTCTGGAACTTCGAAAGGGTCCTTCACACCCTTGGTGCAAATCAAGAAGTTCCCCGACATACCCGTCTCCACTCGAGAGGAATCACGAGGGTCCCGCCCCACATCCAGAGGAGCCCCGTTTCTGCCTCGTAGCTCGAGATGTGGGATCCTTTCCCTGCTTCGTCGGGAAAGAGATCCCGGCGTTCCCGTCGCATCTCAAGAGGAGGCCCTCTCAACAGGAACGGCGAGAGGAACTCAAGGGTCGTGCCACCATTCCAAGAGTCCGCCAGATGTCTCAGTCCATTCCAGAGGAACCTCTTTTCCCTTCACCGGCTCGTCTTTCACGCCGAGCATCGACTCACACCAAGGTGGCACGTGGCACAGCCCTGTGGGAAAGCCTCGTGGGAAAGCCTCGAGGGACAGCCTCGAGGGAAAGCCACAGATTCCTTGATCCACGTGACAGGAAGTGTGACACTACTGCTGCAGCTCGGGAGGGAAAGCGCACGTGCATGCCCCCACTCGAGACGAGGCCTGACTCCCCTGGGGAGACTCAGAAGCACCCCAAGATCCATGGCAACACTGGAGAGGAATCCTCAGGTTCCGGCCCCCGACTCCACACAAGGACTGAGGCCCCGGCATGGACGGGAGAGGAATCCCGAGAGGTCCCCTAGCAACTCGCATGGGGACTGGCCTTTCCTGAGGCCACCAGAGCGGGTCCCTGAGGTCCCCGTCGTAACTCGAGAAGACCTGCCGCAACTCGAGAAAATCCAGGAGGTTCTCCCCTCCAGGCGAGATGAGGCCCATGTCCGCTGAGGCGTCTCGAGGCTGATCACACCTCCCCTCTGGAACTTCGAAAGGCTCCTTCACACCCTTAGTGCAAATCAAGAAGTTCCCCGACATACCCGTCTCCACTCGAGAGGAATCACGAGGGTCCCGCCCACATCCAGAGGAGCCCCGTTTCCGCCTCGTAGCTCGAGATGAGGGATCCTTTCCCTGCTTCGTCGGGAAAGAGTTCCCGGCGTTCCCGTCGCATCTCAAGAGGGAGGCCCTCTCAACAGGAACGGCGAGAGGAACTCCAGGGTCGTGCCACCATTCCAAGAGTCCCCCAGATGTCTCAGTCCATTCCAGAGGAACCTCTTTTCCCTTCACCGGCTCGTCTTTCACGCCGAGGATCGACTCACACCAAGGTGGCACCTGGCACAGCCCTGTGGGAAAGCCTCGTGGGAAAGCCTCGAGGGACAGCCTCGAGGGAAAGCCAGAGATCCCTTGATCCACATGACAGGAAGCGTGACACTACTGCTGCAGCTCGGGAGGAAAGCGCACGTTGCATGCCCCCACTCGAGACGAGGCCTGACTCCCCTGCGGAGACTCAGAAGCACCCCAAGATCCATGGCAACACTGGAGAGGAATCCTCAGGTTCCGGCCCCGACTCCACACAAGGACTGAGGCCCCGGCATGGACGGGAGAGGAATCCGAGAGGTCCCCTAGCAACTCGCATGGGGACTGGCCTTTCCTGAGGCCACCAGAGCGGGTCCCTGAGGTCCCCGTCGTAACTAGAGAAGACCTGCGCAACTCGAGAAAATCCAGGAGGTTCTCCCCTCCAGGCGAGATGAGGCCCATTTCCGCTGAGGCGTCTCGAGGCTGATCACACCTCACCTCTGGAACTTCGAAAGGGTCCTTCACACCCTTGGTGAAATCAAGAAGTTCCCCGACATACCCGTCTCCACTCGAGAGGAATCACGAGGGTCCCGCCCACATCCAGAGGAGCCCCGTTTCCGCCTCGTAGCTCGAGATGAGGGATCCTTTCCCTGCTTCGTCGGGAAAGAGTTCCCGGCGTTCCCGTCGCATCTCAAGAGGAGGCCCTCTCAACAGGAACGGCGAGAGGAACTCCAGGGTCGTGCCACCATTCCAAGAGTCCCCCAGATGTCTCAGTCGATTCCAGAGGAACCTCTTTTCCCCTCACCGGCTCGTCTTTCACGCTGAGGATCGACTCACACCAAGGTGGCACGTGGCACAGCCCTGTGGGAAAGCCTCGTGGGAAAGCCTCGAGGGACAGCCTCGAGGGAAAGCCACAGATCCCTTGATCCACGTGACAGGAAGCGTGACACTACTGCTGCAGCTCGGGAGGAAAGCGCACGTGCATGCCCCCACTCGAGACGAGGCCTGACTCCCCTGGGGAGACTCAAAAGCACCCCAAGATCCATGGCAACACTGGAGAGGAATCCTCAGGTACCGGCCCCGACTCCACACAAGGACTGAGGCCCCGGCATGGACGGGAGAGGAATCCCGAGAGGTCCCCTAGCAACTCGCATGGGGACTGGCCTTTCCTGAGGCCACGAGAGCGGGTCCCTGAGGTCCCCGTCGTAACTCGAGAAGACCTGCCGCAACTCGAGAAAATCCAGGAGGTTCTCCCCTCCAGGCGAGATGAGGCCCATTTCCGCTGAGGCGTCTCGAGGCTGATCACACCTCACCTCTGGAACTTCGAAAGGGTCCTTCACACCCTTGGTGCAAATCAAGAAGTTCCCCGACCTAGTCGTCTCCACTCGAGGGGAATCACGTGGGTCCCGCCCACATCCAGAGGAGCCCCGTTTCCGCCTCGTAGCTCGAGATGAGGGATCCTTTCCCTGCTTCGTCGGGAAAGAGTTCCCGGCGTTCCCGTCGCATCTCAAGAGGAGGCCCTCTCAACAGGAACGGCGAGAGGAACTCCAGGGTCGTGCCACCATTCCAAGAGTCCCCCAGATATCTCAGTCCATTCCAGAGGAACCTCTTTTCCCTTCACCGGCTCGTCTTTCACGCCGAGGATCGACTCACACCAAGGTGGCACGTGGCACAGCCCTGTGGGAAAGCCTCGTGGGAAAGCCTCGAGGGACAGCCTCGAGGGAAAGCCACAGATCCCTTGATCCACGTGACAGGAAGCGTGACACTACTGCTGCAGCTCGGGAAGCAAGCGCACGTGCATGCCCCCACTCGAGACGAGGCCTGACTCCCCTGGGGAGACATAGAAGCACCCCAAGATCCATGGCAACACTGGAGAGGAATCCTCAGGTTCCGTCCCCGACTCCACACAAGGACTGAGGCCCCGGCATGGACGGGAGAGGAATCCCGAGAGGTCCCCTAGCAACTCGCATGGGGACTGGCTTTCCTGAGGCCACCAGAGCGGGTCCCTGAGGTCCCCGTCGTAAACTCGAGAAGACCTGCCGCAACTGGAGAAAATCCAGGAGGTTCTCCCCTCCAGGCGAGATGAGGCCCATTTCCGCTGAGGCGTCTCGAGGCTGATCACACCTCACCTCTGGAACTTCGAAAGGGTCCTTCACACCCTTGGTGCAAATCAAGAAGTTCCCCGACCTAGCCGTCTCCACTCGAGGGGAATCACGTGGGTCCCGCCCACATCCAGAGGAGCCCCGTTTCCGCCTCGCAGCTCGAGATGAGGGATCCTTTCCCTGCTTCGTCGGGAAAGAGTTCCCGGCGTTCCCGTCGCATCTCAAGAGGAGGCCCTCTCAACAGGAACGGCGAGAGGAACTCCAGGGTCGTGCCACCATTCCAAGAGTCCCCCACATGTCTCAGTCCATTCCAGAGGAACCTCTTTTCCCTTCACCGGCTCGTCTTTCACGCCGAGGATCGACTCACACCAAGGTGGCACGTGGCACAGCCCTGTGGGAAAGCCTCGTGGGAAAGCCTCGAGGGACAGCCTCGAGGGAAAGCCACAGATCCCTTGATCCACGTGACAGGAAGCGTGACACTACTGCTGCAGCTCGGGAAGCAAGCGCACGTGCATGCCCCCACTCGAGACGAGGCCTGACTCCCCTGGGGAGACATAGAAGCACCCCAAGTTCCATGGCAACACTGGAGAGGAATCCTCAGGTTCCGGCTCCGACTCCACACAAGGACTGAGGCCCCGGCATGGACGGGAGAGGAATCCCGAGAGGGCCCCTAGCAACTCGCATGGGGACTGGCCTTTCCTGAGGCCACCAGAGCGGGTCCCTCAGGTCCCCGTCGTAACTCGAGAAGACCTGCCGCAACTCGAGAAAATCCAGGAGGTTCTCCCCTCCAGGCGAGATGAGGCCCATTTCCGCTGAGGCGTCTCGAGGCTGATCACACCTCCCCTCTGGAACTTCGAAAGGCTCCTTCACACCCTTGGTGCAAATCAAGAAGTTCCCCGACCTAGCCGTCTCCACTCGAGAGGAATCACGTGGGTCCCGCCCACATCCAGAGGAGCCCCGTTTCCGCCTCGTAGCTCGAGATGAGGGATCCTTTCCCTGCTTCGTCGGGAAAGAGTTCCCGGCCTTCCCGTCGCATCTCAAGAGGAGGCCCTCTCAACAGGAACGGCGAGAGGAACTCCAGGGTCGTGCCACCATTCCAAGAGTCCCCCAGATGTCTCAGTCCATTCCAGAGGAACCTCTTTTCCCTTCACTGGCTCGTCTTTCACGCCGAGGATCGACTCACACCAAGGTGGCACGTGGCACAGCCCTGTGGGAAAGCCTCGAGGGACAGCCTCGAGGGAAAGCCACAGATCCCTTGATCCACGTGACAGGAAGCGTGACACTATTGCTGCAGCTCGGGAGGTAAGCGCACGTGCATGCCCCCACTCGAGACGAGGCCTGACTCCCCTGGGGAGACTCAGAAGCACCCCAAGATCCATGGCAACACTGGAGAGGAATCCTCAGGTTCCGGCTCCGACTCCACACAAGGACTGAGGCCCCGGCATGGACGGGAGAGGAATCCCGAGAGGTCCCCTAGCAACTCGCATGGGGACTGGCCTTTCCTGAGGCCACCAGAGCGGGTCCCTGAGGTCCCCGTCGTAACTCGAGAAGACCTGCCGCAACTCGAGAAAATCCAGGAGGTTCTCCCCTCCAGGCGAGATGAGGCCCATTTCCGCTGAGGCGTCTCGAGGCTGATCACACCTCACCTCTGGAACTTCGAAAGGGTCCTTCACACCCTTGGTGCAAATCAAGAAGTTCCCCGACATACCCGTCTCCACTCGAGAGGAATCACGAGGGTCCCGCCCACATCCAGAGGAGCCCCGTTTCCGCCTCGTAGCTCGAGATGAGGGATCCTTTCCCTGCTTCGTCGGGAAAGAGTTCCCGGACTTCCCGTCGCATCTCAAGAGGAGTCCCTCTCAACAGGAACGGCGAGAGGAACTCCAGGGTCGTGCCACCATTCCAAGAGTCCCCCAGATGTCTCAGTCCATTCCAGAGGAACCTCTTTTCCCTTCACCGGCTCGTCTTTCACGCCGAGGATCGACTCACACCAAGGTGGCACGTGGCACAGCCCTGTGGGAAAGCCTCGTGGGAAAGCCTCGAGGGACAGCCTCGAGGGAAAGCCACAGATCCCTTGATCCACGTGACAGGAAGCGTGACACTACTGCTGCAGCTCGGGAGGAAAGCGCACGTGCATGCCCCCACTCGAGACGAGGCCTGACTCCCCTGGGGAGACTCAGAAGCACCCCAAGATCCATGGCAACACTGGAGAGGAATCCTCAGGTTCCGGCCCCGACTCCACACAAGGACTGAGGCCCCGGCATGGACGGGAGAGGAATCCCGAGAGGTCCCCTAGCAACTCGCATGGGGACTGGCCTTTCCTGAGGCCACCAGAGCGGGTCCCTGAGGTCCCCGTCGTAACTCGAGAAGACCTGCCGCAACTCGAGAAAATCCAGGAGGTTCTCCCCTCCAGGCGAGATGAGGCCCATTTCCGCTGAGGCGTCTCGAGGCTGATCACACCTCACCTCTGGAACTTCGAAAGGCTCCTTCACACCCTTGGTGCAAATCAAGAAGTTCCCCGACATAGCCGTCTCCACTCGAGAGGAATCACGAGGGTCCCGCCCACATCCAGAGGAGCCCCGTTTCCGCCTCGTAGATCGAGATGAGGGATCCTTTCCCTGCTTCGTCGGGAAAGAGTTCCCGGCCTTCCCGTCGCATCTCAAGAGGAGGCCCTCTCAACAGGAACGGCGAGAGGAACTCCAGGGTCGTGCCACCATTCCAAGAGTCCCCCAGATGTCTCAGTCCATTCCAGAGGAACCTCTTTTCCCTTCACCGGCTCGTCTTTCACGCCGAGGATCGACTCACACCAAGGTGGCACGTGGCACAGCCCTGTGGGAAAGCCTCGTGGGAAAGCCTCGAGGGACAGCCTCGAGGGAAAGCCACAGATCCCTTGATCCACGTGACAGGAAGCGTGACACTACTGCTGCAGCTCGGGGGGAAAGCGCACGTGCATGCCCCCACTCGAGACGAGGCCTGACTCCCCTGGGGAGACTCAGAAGCACCCCAAGATCCATGGCAACACTGGAGAGGAATCCTCAGGTTCCGGCCCCGACTCCACACAAGGACTGAGGCCCCGGCATGGACGGGAGAGGAATCCCGAGAGGTCCCCTAGCAACTCGCATGGGGACTGGCCTTTCCTGAGGCCACCAGAGCGGGTCCCTGAGGTCCCCGTCGTAACTCGAGAAGACCTGCCGCAACTCGAGAAAATCCAGGAGGTTCTCCCCTCCAGGCGAGATGAGGCCCATTTCCGCTGAGGCATCTCGAGGCTGATCACACCTCACCTCTGGAACTTCGAAAGGGTCCTTCACACCCTTGGTGCAAATCAAGAAGTTCCCCGACCTAGCCGTCTCCACTCGAGGGGAATCACGTGGGTCCCGCCCACATCCAGAGGAGCCCCGTTTCCGCCTCGTACCTCGAGATGAGGGATCCTTTCCCTGCTTCGTCGGGAAAGAGTTCCCGGCGTTCCCGTCGCATCTCAAGAGGAGGCCCTCTCAACAGGAACGGCGAGAGGAACTCCAGGGTCGTGCCACCATTCCAAGAGTCCCCCAGATGTCTCAGTCCATTCCAGAGGAACCTCTTTTCCCTTCACTGGCTCGTCTTTCACGCCGAGGATCGACTCACACCAAGGTGGAACGTGGCAAAGCCCTGTGGGAAAGCCTCGTGGGAAAGCCTCGAGGGACAGCCTCGAGGGAAAGCCACAGATCCCTTGATCCACGTGACAGGAAGCGTGACACTATTGCTGCAGCTCGGGAGGTAAGCGCACGTGCATGCCCCCACTCGAGACGAGGCCTGACTCCCCTGGGGAGACTCAGAAGCACCCCAAGATCCATGGCAACACTGGAGAGGAATCCTCAGGTTCCGGCCCCGACTCCACACAAGGACTGAGGCCCCGGCATGGACGGGAGAGGAATCCCGAGAGGTCCCCTAGCAACTCGCATGGGGACTGGCCTTTCCTGAGGCCACCAGAGCGGGTCCCTGTGGTACCCGTCGTAACTCGAGAAGACCTGCCGCAACTCGAGAAAATCCAGGAGGTTCTCCCCTCCAGGCGAGATGAGGCTCATTTCCGCTGAGGCGTCTCGAGGCTGATCACACCTCACCTCTGGAACTTCGAAAGGCTCCTTCACACCCTTGGTGCAAATCAAGAAGTTCCCCGACATAGCCGTCTCCACTCGAGAGGAATCACGAGGGTCCCGCCCACATCCAGAGGAGCCCCGTTTCCGCCTCGTAGCTCGAGATGAGGGATCCTTTCCCTGCTTCGTCGGGAAAGACTTCCCGGCCTTCCCGTCGCATCTCAAGAGGAGGCCCTCTCAACAGGAACGGCGAGAGGAACTCCAGGGTCGTGCCACAATTCCAAGAGTCCCCCAGATGTCTCAGTCCATTCCAGAGGAACCTCTTTTCCCCTCACCGGCTCGTCTTTCACGCCGAGGATCGACTCACACGAAGGTGGCACGTGGCACAGCCCTGTGGGAAAGCCTCGTGGGAAAGCATCGAGGGACAGCCTTGAGGGAAAGCCACAGATCCCTTGATCCACGTGACAGTAAGCGTGACACTACTGCTGCAGCTTGGGAGGAAAGCGCACGTGCATGCCCCCACTCGAGACGAGGCCTGACTCCCCTGGGGAGACTCAAAAGCACCCCAAGATCCATGGCAACACTGGAGAGGAATCCTCAGGTTCCGGCCCCGACTCCACACAAGGACTGAGGCCCCGGCATGGACGGGAGAGGAATCCCGAGAGGTCCCCTAGCAACTCGCATGGGGACTGGCCTTTCCTGAGGCCACCAGAGCGGGTCCCTGAGGTCCCCGTCGTAACTCGAGAAGACCTGCCGCAACTCGAGAAAATCCAGGAGGTTCTCCCCTCCAGGCGAGATGAGGCCCATTTCCGCTGAGGCGTCTCGAGGCTGATCACACCTCACCTCTGGAACTTCGAAAGGGTCCTTCACACCCTTGGTGCAAATCAAGAAGTTCCCCGACCTAGTCGTCTCCACTCGAGGGGAATCACGTGGGTCCCGCCCACATCCAGAGGAGCCCCGTTTCCGCCTCGTAGCTCGAGATGAGGGATCCTTTCCCTGCTTCGTCGGGAAAGAGTTCCCGGCGTTCCCGTCGCATCTCAAGAGGAGGCCCTCTCAACAGGAACAGCGAGAGGAACTCCAGGGTCGTGCCACCATTCCAAGAGTCCCCCAGATGTCTCAGTCCATTCCAGAGGAACCTCTTTTCCCTTCACCGGCTCGTCTTTCACGCCGAGGATCGACTCACACCAAGGTGGCACGTGGCACAGCCCTGTGGGAAAGCCTCGTGGGAAAGCCTCGAGGGACAGCCTCGAGGGAAAGCCACAGATCCCTTGATCCACGTGACAGGAAGCGTGACACTACTGCTGCAGCTCGGGAAGCAAGCGCACGTGCATGCCCCCACTCGAGACGAGGCCTGACTCCCCTGGGGAGACATAGAAGCACCCCAAGTTCCATGGCAACACTGGAGAGGAATCCTCAGGTTCCGGCTCCGACTCCACACAAGGACTGAGGCCCCGGCATGGACGGGAGAGGAATCCTGAGAGGGCCCCTAGCAACTCGCATGGGGACTGGCCTTTCCTGAGCCCACCAGAGCGGGTCCCTCAGGTCCCCGTCGTAACTCGAGAAGACCTGCCGCAACTCGAGAAAATCCAGGAGGTTCTCCCCTCCAGGCGAGATGAGGCCCATTTCCGCTGAGGCGTCTCGAGGCTGATCACACCTCCCCTCTGGAACTTCGAAAGGCTCCTTCACACCCTTGGTGCAAATCAAGAAGTTCCCCGACCTAGCCGTCTCCACTCGAGAGGAATCACGTGGGTCCCGCCCACATCCAGAGGAGCCCCGTTTCCGCCTCGTAGCTCGAGATGAGGGATCCTTTCCCTGCTTCGTCGGGAAAGAGTTCCCGGCGTTCCCGTCGCATCTCAAGAGGAGGCCCTCTCAACAGGAACGGCGAGAGGAACTCCAGGGTCGTGCCACCATTCCAAGAGTCCCCGAGATGTCCCAGTCCATTCCAGAGGAACCTCTTTTCCCTTCACCGGCTCGTCTTTCACGCCGAGGATCGACTCACACCAAGGTGGCACTTGGCACAGCCCTGTGGAAAAACGTCGTGGGAAAGCCTCGAGGGAAAGCCTTGAGGGAAAGCCACAGATCCCTTGATCCACGTGACAGGAAGCATGACCCTACTGCTGCACCTAGGGAGGGAAGCGCACGTGGATGCCCCCACACGAGACGAGGCCTAACTCCCCAGGGAGGCCTCAGAGGCACCCCAAGATCCATGTCAACACTGGAGAGGAATCCTCATGTACCGGCCCCGACTCCACACAAGGTCTTAGGCCCCGGCATCGACGGGAGAGGCATTCCGAGATGGCCTCTAGGAACTTTCATGGGGACTGGCCCTTCCTGAGGCCACCAGAGCGGGCCCATGAGGTCCCCGTCGTAACTGAAGGAGACCTGCCGCAACTCGAGAATATCCAGGAGGTTCTCCCCTGCAGGCGAGAAGAGGCACATTTGCGCAGAGGCTTCTCGGGGCTAATCACACCTCTCCTCTGGAACGTCGAAAGGTTCCTTCACACCCTTGGTACAACTCAAGAAGTTCCCCTACATACCCGTCTCCACTCAAGAGGAAACACGAGGGTCCCGCCCACATCCAGAGGATCCCCGTTTCCGCCTCGTAGCTCGAGGTGAGGGATCCTTTCCCTGCTTCGTCTGGAAAAATTCCCGGCATTCCCGTCGCAACTGAAGAGGAGGCCCTCGAAACAGGAACGGCGAGAGGAACTCCAGGGTCGTGCCACCATTCCAAGAGTCCCCGAGATGTCCCAGTCCATTCCAGAGGAACCTCTTTTCCCTTCAATGGCTCGTCTTTCACGCCGAGGATCGACTCACACAAAGGTGGCACTTGGCACAGCCCTGTGGGAAAGCCTCGAGGGAAAGCCTCGAGGGAAACCACAGATCCCTTGATCCACGTGACAGGAAGCGTGACCCTACTGCTGCAGCTCGGGAGGGAAGCGCACGTGCATGCCCCCACTCCAGACGAGGCCTTACTCCCCTGGGGAGACTCAGAGGCACCCCAAGATTCATGTCAACACTGGAGAGGAATCCTTAGGTACGGCCCCGACTCCACACTAGGTCTTAGGCCCAGGCATCGATCGGAGAAGAATCCCAAGATGGCCCCTAGCAACTCGCATGGGGACTGGCCCTTCCTGAGGCCACCAGAGCGGGTCCCTGAGGTCCCCGTCGTAACTCGAGAAGACCTGCCGCAACTCGAGAATATCCAGGATGTTCTCCCCTGCAGGCGAGATGAGGCCCATTTCCGCAGAGTCTTCTCGGGGCTAATCACACCTCACCTCTGGAACGTCGAAAGGGTCCTTCCCACCCTAGGTGCAAATCAAGAAGTTCCCCGACATACCCGTCTCCACTCCAGAGGAAACACGAGGGTCCCGCCCACATCCAGAGGAGCCCCGTTTCCGCCTCCTAGCTCGAGGTGAGGCCTCCTTTCCCTGCTTCGTCGGGAAAGAATTCCCGGAGTTCCCGTCGCATCTCAAGAGGAGGCCTTCTCAACAGGAACGGCGAGAGGAACTCCAGGGTCGTGCCACCATTCCAAGAGTCCCCCAGATGTCTCAGTCCATTCCAGAGGAACCTCTTTTCCCTTCACCGGCTCGTCTTTCACGCCGAGGATCGACTCACACCAAGGTGGCACTTGGCACAGCCCTGTGGGAAAGCCTCGTCGGAAAGCCTCGAGGGAAAGCCTCGACGGAAAGCCACAGATCCCTTGATTCACGTGACAGGAAGCGTGACCCTACTGCTGCAGCCCGGGAGGGAAGCGCACGTGCATGCCACCACTCGAGACGAGGCCTGACTCCCCTGGGGAGACTCAGAGGCACCCCAATATCCATGTCAACACTGGAAAGGAATGCTCAGGTTCCGGCCCCGACTCCACACAAGGTCTTAGGCACCGGCATCGACGGGAGAGGAATCCCGAGATGGCCCCTAGCAACTCGCATGTGGACTGGCCCTTCCTGAGGACACCAGAGTGGGTCCCTGAGGTCCCCGTCGTAACTCGAGAAGACCTGCCGCAACTCGAGAAAATCCAGGAGGTTCTCCGCTCCATGCGAGAGGAGGCCCATTTCCGCAGAGGCTTCTCGGGGCTAATCACACCTCACCTCTGGAACGTCGAAAGGGTCCTTCACACCCTTGGTGCAACTCAAGAAGTTCCCCGACATACCCGTCTCCACTCCAGAGGAAACACGAGGGTCCCGCCCACATCCAGAGGAGCCCCGTTTCCGCCTCGTAGCTCGAGATGAGGGATCCTTTCCCTGCTTCGTCGGGAAAGAATTCCCGGCGTTCCCGTCGCATCTCAAGAGGAGGCCCTCTCAACAGAAACGGCGAGAGGAACTCCGGGGTCGTGCCACCATTCCACGAGTCCCCCAGATGTCTCAGTCCATTGCAGAGGAATCTCTTTTCCCTTGACCGGCTCGTCTTTCACGCCGAGGATCGACTCACACCAAGGTGGCACTTGGCACAGCCCTGTGGGAAAGCCTCGTGGGAAAGCATCGAGGGAAAGCCTCGAGGGAAAGCCACAGATCCCTTGATCTACGTGACAGGAAGCGTGACCCTACGGCTGCAGTTCGGGAGAGAAGCGCACGTTCATGCCTCCACTCGAGACGAGGCTTGACTCCCCTGGGGAGACTCAGAGGCACCCCAAGATCCATGTCAACAGTGGAGAGGAATGCTCAGGTTCCGGCCCCGACTCCACACAAGGTCTTAGGCCCAGGCAACGATCGGAGAGGAATCCCGAGATGGCCCCTAGCAACTCGCATGGGGACTGGCCCTTCCTTAGGCCACCAGAGCGGGTCCCTGAGGTCCCCGTCGTAACTCGAGAAGACCTGCCGCAACTAGAGAATATCCAGGAGGTTCTCCCCTGCAGGCGAGATGAGGCCCATTTCCGCAGAGGCTTCTCGGGGCTAATCACACCTCACCTCTGGAACGTCGAAAGGGTCCTTCCCACCCTTGGTGCAACTCAAGAAGTTCCCCGACATACCCGTCTCCACTCGAGAGGAAACACGAGGGTCCCGCCCACATCCAGAGGAGCCCCGTTTCCGCCTCCTAGCTCGAGGTGAGGGCTCCTTTCCCTGCTTCGTCGGGAAAGAATTCCCGGCGTTCCCGTCGCATCTCAAGAGGAGGCCTTCTCAACAGGAACGGCGAGAGGAACTCCAGGGTCGTGCCACCATTCCAAGAGTCCCCCAGATGTCTCTGTCCATTCCAGAGGAACCTCTTTTCCCTTCACCGGCTCGTCTTTCACGCCGAGGATCGACTAACACCAAGGTGGCACTTGGCACAGCCCTGTGGGAAAGCCTCGTGGGAAAGCCTCGATGGAAAGCCTCGAGGGAAAGCCACTGATCTCTTGATCCACGTGACAGGAAGCGTGACCCTACTGCTGCAGCTCGGGAGAGAAGCGCACGTGCATGTCCCCACTCGAGACGAGGCTTGACTCCCCTGGGGAGACTCAGAGGCACCCCAAGATCCATGTCAACACTGGAGAGGAATCCTCAGGTTCCGGCCCCGACTCCACACAAGGTCTTAGGCCCCGGCATGGACGGGAGAGGAATCCCGAGATGGCCCCTAGAAACTCACATGGGGACTGGCCCTTCCTGAGGCGACAAGAGCGGGTCCCTGAGGTCCCCGTCATAACTCGAGAAGACCTGCCGCAACTCGAGAAAATCCAGGAGGTTCTCCGCTCTATGCGAGAGGAGGCCCATTTCCGCTGAGGCTTCTCGGGGCTAATCACACCTCACCTCTGGAAGGTCGAAAGGGTCCTTCACACCCTTGGTGCAACTCAAGAAGTTCCCCGACATACCCGTCTCCACTCCAGAGGAAACACGAGGGTCCCGCCCACATCCAGAGGAGCCCCGTTTCCGCCTCGTAGCTCGAGGTGAGGGATCCTTTCCCTGCTTCGTTGGAAAAGAATTCCCGGTGTTCCCATCGCATCTCAAGAGGAGGCCCTCTCAACAGGAACGGCGAGAGGAACTCCGGGGTCGTGCCACCATTCCAAGAGTCCCCCAGATGTCTCAGTCCATTCCAGAGGAATCTCTTTTCCCTTCACCGGCTCGTCTTTCACGCCGAGGATCGACTCACACCAAGGTGGCACTTGGCACAGCCCTGTGGGAAAACCTCGTGGGAAAGCCTCGAGGGAAAGCCTTGAGGGAAAGCCACAGATCCCTTGATCCACGTGACAGGAAGCATGACCCTACTGCTGCACCTAGGGAGGGAAGCGCACGTGCATGCCCCCCCACGAGACGAGGCCTATCTCCCCAGGGAGGCCTCAGAGGCACCCCAAGATCCATGTCAACACTGGAGAGGAATCCTCATGTACCGGACCCGACTCCACACAAGGTCTTAGGCCCCGGCATCGACGGGAGAGGCATTCCGAGATGGCCTCTAGGAACTTGCAGGGGACTGGCCCTTCCTGAGGCCACCAGAGCGGGCCCATGAGGTCCCCGTCGTAACTGAAGGAGACCTGCCGCAACTCGAGAATATCCAGGAGGTTCTCCCCTGCAGGCGAGAAGAGGCACATTTCCGCAGAGGCTTCTCGGGGCTAATCACACCTCACCTCTGGAACGTCGAAAGGTTCCTTCACACCCTTGGTACAACTCAAGAAGTTCCCCGACATACCCGTCTCCACTCGAGAGGAAACACGAGGGTCCCGCCCACATCCAGAGGATCCCCGTTTCCGCCTCGTAGCTCGAGGTGAGGGATCCTTTCCCTGCTTCGTCTGGAAAAATTCCCGGCATTCCTGTCGCAACTGAAGAGGAGGCCCTCGAAACAGGAACGGCGAGAGGAACTCCAGGGTCGTGCCACCATTCCAAGAGTCCCCGAGATGTCCCAGTCCATTCCAGAGGAACCTCTTTTCCCTTCAATGGCTCGTCTTTCACGCCGAGGATCGACTCACACAAAGGTGGCAATTGGCACAGCCCTGTGGGAAAGCCTCGAGGGAAAGCCTCGAGGGAAACCACAGATCCCTTGATCCACGTGACAGGAAGCGTGACCCTACTGCTGCAGCTCGGGAGGGAAGCGCACGTGCATGCCCCCACTCCAGACGAGGCCTGACTCCCCTGGGGAGACTCAGAGGCACCCCAAGATTCATGTCAACACTGGAGAGGAATCCTTAGGTTCCGGCCCCGACTCCACACAAGGTCTAAGGCCCAGGCATGGACGGGAGAGGAATCCCGAGATGGCCCCTAGAAACTCACATGGGGACTGGCCCTTCCTGAGGCGACCAGAGCGGGTCCCTGAGGTCCCCGTCATAACTCGAGAAGACCTGCCGCAACTCGAGAAAATCCAGGAGGTTCTCCGCTCCATGCGAGAGGAGGCCCATTTCCGCAGAGTCTTCTCGGGGCTAATCACACCTCACCTCTGGAACGTCGAAACGGTCCTTCACACCCTTGGTGCAACTCAAGAAGTTCCCCGACATACCCGTCTCCACTCCAGAGGAAACACGAGGGTCCCGCCCACATCCAGAGGAGCCCCGTTTACGCCTCGTAGCTCGAGATGAGGGATCCTTTCCCTGCTTCGTCGGGAAAGAATTCCCGGCGTTCCCGTCGCATCTCAAGAGGAGGCCCTCTCAACAGGAACGGCGAGAGGAACTCCGGGGTCGTGCCACCATTCCACGAGTCCCCCAGATGTCTCAGTCCATTCCAGAGGAATCTCTTTTCCCTTCACCGGCTCGTCTTTCACGCCGAGGATCGACTCACACCAAGGTGGCAGTTGGCACAGCCCTGTGGGAAAACCTCGTTGGAAAGCCTCGAGGGAAAGCCTTGAGGGAAAGCCACAGATCCCTTGATCCACGTGACAGGAAGCATGACCCTACTGCTGCACCTAGGGAGGGAAACGCACGTGCATGCCCCCACACGAGACGAGGCCTGACTCCCCAGGGAGGCCTCAGAGGCACCCCAAGATCCATGTCAACACTGGAGAGGAATCCTCATGTACCAGACCCGACTCCACACAAGGTCTTAGGCCCCGGCATCGACGGGAGAGGCATTCCGAGATGGCCTCTAGGAACTTGCATGGGGACTGGCCCTTCCTGAGGCCACCAGAGCGGGCCCATGAGGTCCCCGTCGTAACTGAAGGAGACCTGCCCCAACTCGAGAATATCCAGGAGGTTCTCCCCTGCAGGCGAGAAGAGGCACATTTCCGCAGAGGCTTCTCGGGGCTAATCACACCTCACCTCTGGAACGTCGAAAGGTTCCTTCACACCCTTGGTACAACTCAAGAAGTTCCCCGACATACCCGTCTCCACTCAAGAGGAAACACGAGGGTCCCGCCCACATCCAGAGGATCCCCGTTTCCGCCTCGTAGCTCGAGGTGAGGGATCCTTTCCCTGCTTCGTCTGGAAAAATTCCCGGCATTCCCGTCGCAACTGAAGAGGAGGCCCTCGAAACAGGAACGGCGAGAGGAACTCCAGGGTCGTGCCACCATTCCAAGAGTCCCCGAGATGTCCCAGTCCATTCCAGAGGAACCTCTTTTCCCTTCAATGGCTCGTCTTTCACGCCGAGGATCGACTCACACAAAGGTGGCACTTGGCACAGCCCTGTGGGAAAGCCTCGAGGGAAAGCCTCGAGGGAAACCACAGATCCCTTGATCCACGTGACAGGAAGCGTGACCCTACTGCTGCAGCTCGGGAGGGAAGCGCACGTGCATGCCCCCACTCCAGACGAGGCCTGACTCCCCTGGGGAGACTCAGAGGCACCCCAAGATTCATGTCAACACTGGAGAGGAATCCTTAGGTTCCGGCCCCGACTCCACACAAGGTCTTAGGCCCAGGCATCGATCGGAGAGGAATCCCGAGATGGCCCCTAGCAACTCGCATGGGGACTGGCCCTTCCTGAGGCCACCAGAGCGGGTCCCTGAGGTCCCCGTCGTAACTCGAGAAGACCTGCCACAACTCGAGAATGTCCAGGATCTTCTCCCCTGCAGGCGAGATGAGGCCCATTTCCGCAGAGGCTTCTCGGGGCTAATCACACCTCACCTCTGGAACTTCGAAAGGGTCCTTCCCACCCTAGGTGCAACTCAAGAAGTTCCCCGACATACCCGTCTCCCCTCCAGAGGAAACACGAGGGTCCCGCCCACATCCAGAGGAGCCCCGTTTCCGCCTCCTAGCTCGAGGTGAGGCCTCCTTTCCCTGCTTCGTCGGGAAAGAATTCCCGGAGTTCCCGTCGCATCTCAAGAGGAGGCCTTCTCAACAGGAACGGCGAGAGGAACTCCAGGGTCGTGCCACCATTCCAAGAGTCCCCCAGATGTCTCTGTCCATTCCAGAGGAACCTCTTTTCCCTTCACCGGCTCGTCTTTCACGCCGAGGATCGACTCACACCAAGGTGGCACTTGGCACAGCCCTGTGGGAAAGCCTCGTCGGAAAGCCTCGAGGGAAAGCCTCGACGGAAAGCCACAGATCCCTTGATTCACGTGACAGGAAGCGTGACCCTACTGCTGCAGCTCGGGAGGGAAGCGCACGTGCATGCCACCACTCGAGACGAGGCCTGACTCCCCTGGGGAGACTCAGAGGCACCCCAATATCCATGTCAACACTGGAAAGGAATGCTCAGGTTCCGGCCCCGACTCCACAAAAGGTCTTAGGCACCGGCATCAACGGGAGAGGAATCCCGAGATGGCCCCTAGCAACTCGCATGGGGACTGGCCCTTCCTGAGGACACCAGAGTGGGTCCCTGAAGTCCCCGTCGTAACTCGAGAAGACCTGCCGCAACTCGAGAAAATCCAGGAGGTTCTCCCCTCCATGCGAGAGGAGGCCCATTTCCGCAGAGGCTTCTCGGGGCTAATCACACCTCACCTCTGGAACTTCGAAAGGGTCCTTCACACCCTGGGTGCAACTCAAGAAGTTCCCCGACATACCCGTCTCCACTCGAGAGGAAACACGAGGGTCCCGCCCACATCCAGAGGAGCCCCGTTTCCGCCTCCTAGCTCGAGGTGAGGGCTCCTTTCCCTGCTTCGTCGGGAAAGAATTCCCGGCGTTCCCGTCGCATCTCAAGAGGAGGCCTTCTCAACAGGAACGGCGAGAGGAACTCCAGGGTCGTGCCACCATTCCAAGAGTCCCCCAGATGTCTCTGTCCATTCCAGAGGAACCTCTTTTCCCTTCACCGGCTCGTCTTTCACGCCGAGGATCGACTCACACCAAGGTGGCACTTGGCACAGCCCTGTGGGAAAGCCTCGTGGGAAAGCCTCGAGTTAAAGCCTCGAGGGAAAGCCACTGATCCCTTGATCCACGTGACAGGAAGCCTGACCCTACTGCTGCACCTAGGGAGGGAAGCGCACGTGCATGCCCCCACACGAGACGAGGCCTGACTCCCCAGGGAAGCCTCAGAGGCACCCCAAGATCCATGTCAACACTGGAGAGGAATCCTCATGTACCGGACCAGACTCCACACAAGGTCTTAGGCCCCGGCATCGACGGGAGAGGCATTCCGAGATGGCCTCTAGGAACTTGCATGGGGACTGGCCCTTCCTGAGGCCACCAGAGCGGGCCCCTGAGGTCCCCGTCGTAACTGAAGGAGACCTGCCGCAACTCGAGAATATCCAGGAGGTTCTCCCCTGCAGGCGAGAAGAGGCACATTTCCGCAGAGGCTTCTCGGGGCTAATCACACCTCACCTCTGGAACGTCGAAAGGTTCCTTCACACCCTTGGTACAACTCAAGAAGTTCCCCGACATACCCGTCTCCACTCGAGAGGAAACACGAGGGTCCCGCCCACATCCAGAGGATCCCCGTTTCCGCCTCGTAGCTCGAGGTGAGGGATCCTTTCCCTGCTTCGTCTGGAAAAATTCCCGGCATTCCCGTCGCAACTGAAGAGGAGGCCCTCGAAACAGGAACGGCGAGAGGAACTCCAGGGTCGTGCCACCATTCCAAGAGTCCCCGAGATGTCCCAGTCCATTCCAGAGGAACCTCTTTTCCCTTCAATGGCTCGTCTTTCACGCCGAGGATCGACTCACACAAAGGTGGCACTTGGCACAGCCCTGTGGGAAAGCCTCGAGGGAAAGCCTCGAGGGAAACCACAGATCCCTTGATCCACGTGACAGGAAGCGTGACCCTACTGCTGCAGCTCGGGAGGGAAGCGCACGTGCATGCCCCCACTCCAGACGAGGCCTGACTCCCCTGGGGAGACTCAGAGGCACCCCAAGATTCATGTCAACACTGGAGAGGAATCCTTAGGTTCCGGCCCCGACTCCACACAAGGTCTTAGGCCCAGGCATCGATCGGAGAGGAATCCCGAGATGGCCCCTAGCAACTCGCATGGGGACTGGCCCTTCCTGAGGCCACCAGAGCGGGTCCCTGAGGTCCCCGTCGTAACTCGAGAAGACCTGCCGCAACTCGAGAATATCCAGGATGTTCTCCCCTGCAGGCGAGATGAGGCCCATTTCCGGAGAGGCTTCTCGGGGCTAATCACACCTCACCTCTGAACGTCGAAAGGGTCCTTCCCACCCTAGGTGCAACTCAAGAAGTTCCCCGACATACCCGTCTCCCCTCCAGAGGAAACACGAGGGTCCCGCCCACATCCAGAGGAGCCCCGTTTCCGCCTCCTAGCTCGAGGTGAGGCCTCCTTTCCCTGCTTCGTCGGGAAAGAATTCCCGGAGTTCCCGTCGCATCTCAAGAGGAGGCCTTCTCAACAGGAACGGCGAGAGGAACTCCAGGGTCGTGCCACCATTCCAAGAGTCCCCCAGATGTCTCTGTCCATTCCAGAGGAACCTCTTTTCCCTTCACCGGCTCGTCTTTCACGCCGAGGATCGACTCACACCAAGGTGGCACTTGGCACAGCCCTGTGGGAAAGCCTCGTCGGAAAGCCTCGAGGGAAAGCCTCGACGGAAAGCCACAGATCCCTTGATTCACGTGACAGGAAGCGTGACCCTACTGCTGCAGCTCGGGAGGGAAGCGCACGTGCAAGCCACCACTCGAGACGAGGCCTGACTCCCCTGGGGAGACTCAGAGGCACCCCAATATCCATGTCAACACTGGAAAGGAATGCTCAGGTTCCGGCCCCGACTCCACACAAGGTCTTAGGCACCGGCATCGACGGGAGAGGAATCCCGAGATGGCCCCTAGCAACTCGCATGGGGACTGGCCCTTCCTGAGGACACCAGAGTGGGTCCCTGAGGTCCAAGTCGTAACTCGAGAAGACGTGCCGCAACTCGAGAAAATCCAGGAGGTTCTCCCCTCCATGCGAGAGGAGGCCCATTTCCGCAGAGGCTTCTCGGGGCTAATCACACCTCACCTGTGGAACGTCGAAAGGGTCCTTCACACCCTTGGTGCAACTCAAGAAGTTCCCCGACATACCCGTCTCCACTCGAGAGGAAACACGAGCGTCCCGCCCACATCCAGAGGAGCCCCGTTTCCGCCTCGTAGCTCGAGGTGAGGGATCCTTTCCCTGCTTCGTCGGGAAAGAATTCCCGGCGTTCCCGTCGCATCTCAAGAGGAGGCCCTCTGAACAGGAACGGCGAGAGGAACTCCAGGGTCGTGCCACCATTCCAAGAGTCCCCCAGATGTCTCAGTCCATTCCAGAGGATCCTCTTTTCCCTTCACCGGTCGTCTTTAACGCGAGGATCAACTCACACCAAGGTGGCACTTGGCACAGCCCTGTGGGAAAGCCTCGAGGGAAAGCCTCGAGGGAAACCACAGATCCCTTGATCCACGTGACAGGAAGCGTGACCCTACTGCTGCAGCTCGGGAGGGATGCTCACGTGCAGGACCCCACTCGAGACGAGGCCTGACTCCCCTGGGGCGACTCAGAGGCACCCCAAGATCCATGTCAACAGTGGAGAGGAATGCTCAGGTTCCGGCCCCGACTCCACACAAGGTCTTAGGGCCCGGCATCGACGGGAGAGGAATCCCGAGATGGCCCCTAGCAACTCACATGGGGGCTGGCCCTTCCTGAGGCCACCAGAGCGGGTCCCTGAGGTCCCCGTCGTAACTCGAGAAGACCTGCCGCAACTCGAGAAAATCCAGGAGGTTCTTCCCTCCATTCGAGAGGAGGCCCATTTCCGCAGAGGCTTCTCGTGGCTAATCACACCTCACCTCTGGAACTTCGAAAGGGTCCTTCACACCCTGGGTGCAACTCAAGAAGTTCCCCGACATACCCGTCTCCACTCGAGAGGAAACACGAGGGTCCCGCCCACATCCAGAGGAGCCCCGTTTCCGCCTCCTAGCTCGAGGTGAGGGCTCCTTTCCCTGCTTCGTCGGGAAAGAATTCCCGGCGTTCCCGTCGCATCTCAAGAGGAGGCCTTCTCAACAGGAACGGCGAGAGGAACTCCAGGGTCGTGCCACCATTCCAAGAGTCCCCCAGATGTCTCTGTCCATTCCAGAGGAACCTCTTTTCCCTTCACCGGCTCGTCTTTCACGCCGAGGATCGACTCACACCAAGGTGGCACTTGGCACAGCCCTGTGGGAAAGCCTCGTGGGAAAGCCTCGAGTTAAAGCCTCGAGGGAAAGCCACTGATCCCTTGATCCACGTGACAGGAAGCCTGACCCTACTGCTGCACCTAGGGAGGGAAGCGCACGTGCATGCCCCCACACGAGACGAGGCCTGACTCCCCAGGGAAGCCTCAGAGGCACCCCAAGATCCATGTCAACACTGGAGAGGAATCCTCATGTACCGGACCAGACTCCACACAAGGTCTTAGGCCCCGGCATCGACGGGAGAGGCATTCCGAGATGGCCTCTAGGAACTTGCATGGGGACTGGCCCTTCCTGAGGCCACCAGAGCGGGCCCCTGAGGTCCCCGTCGTAACTGAAGGAGACCTGCCGCAACTCGAGAATATCCAGGATGTTCTCCCCTGCAGGCGAGATGAGGCCCATTTCCGGAGAGGCTTCTCGGGGCTAATCACACCTCACCTCTGAACGTCGAAAGGGTCCTTCCCACCCTAGGTGCAACTCAAGAAGTTCCCCGACATACCCGTCTCCCCTCCAGAGGAAACACGAGGGTCCCGCCCACATCCAGAGGAGCCCCGTTTCCGCCTCCTAGCTCGAGGTGAGGCCTCCTTTCCCTGCTTCGTCGGGAAAGAATTCCCGGAGTTCCCGTCGCATCTCAAGAGGAGGCCTTCTCAACAGGAACGGCGAGAGGAACTCCAGGGTCGTGCCACCATTCCAAGAGTCCCCCCAGATGTCTCTGTCCATTCCAGAGGAACCTCTTTTCCCTTCACCGGCTCGTCTTTCACGCCGAGGATCGACTCACACCAAGGTGGCACTTGGCACAGCCCTGTGGGAAAGCCTCGTCGGAAAGCCTCGAGGGAAAGCCTCGACGGAAAGCCACAGATCCCTTGATTCACGTGACAGGAAGCGTGACCCTACTGCTGCAGCTCGGGAGGGAAGCGCACGTGCAAGCCACCACCTCGAGACGAGGCCTGACTCCCCTGGGGAGACTCAGAGGCACCCCAATATCCATGTCAACACTGGAAAGGAATGCTCAGGTTCCGGCCCCCGACTCCACACAAGGTCTTAGGCACCGGCATCGACGGGAGAGGAATCCCGAGATGGCCCCTAGCAACTCGCATGGGGACTGGCCCTTCCTGAGGACACCAGAGTGGGTCCCTGAGGGTCCAAGTCGTAACTCGAGAAGACGTGCCGCAACTCGAGAAAATCCAGGAGGTTCTCCCCTCCATGCGAGAGGAGGCCCATTTCCGCAGAGGCTTCTCGGGGCTAATCACACCTCACCTCTGGAACGTCGAAAGGGTCCTTCACACCCTTGGTGCAACTCAAGAAGTTCCCCCGACATACCCGTCTCCACTCGAGAGGAAACACGAGCGTCCCGCCCACATCCAGAGGAGCCCCCGTTTCCGCCTCGTAGCTCGAGGTGAGGGATCCTTTCCCTGCTTCGTCGGGAAAGAAATTCCCGGCGTTCCCGTCGCATCTCAAGAGGAGGCCCTCTGAACAGGAACGGCGAGAGGAACTCCAGGGTCGTGCCACCATTCCAAGAGTCCCCCAGATGTCTCAGTCCATTCCAGAGGATCCTCTTTTCCCTTCACCGGTCGTCTTTAACGCGAGGATCAACTCACACCAAGGTGGCACTTGGCACAGCCCTGTGGGAAAGCCTCGAGGGAAAGCCTCGAGGGAAACCACAGATCCCTTGATCCACGTGACAGGAAGCGTGACCCTACTGCTGCAGCTCGGGAGGGATGCTCACGTGCAGGACCCCACTCGAGACGAGGCCTGACTCCCCTGGGGCGACTCAGAGGCACCCCAAGATCCATGTCAACAGTGGAGAGGAATGCTCAGGTTCCGGCCCCGACTCCACACAAGGTCTTAGGGCCCGGCATCGACGGGAGAGGAATCCCGAGATGGCCCCTAGCAACTCACATGGGGGCTGGCCCTTCCTGAGGCCACCAGAGCGGGTCCCTGAGGTACCCGTCGTAACTCGAGAAGACCTGCCGCAACTCGAGAAAATCCAGGAGGTTCTTCCCTCCATGCGAGAGGAGGCCCATTTCCGCAGAGGCTTCTCGTGGCTAATCACACCTCACCTCTGGAACTTCGAAAGGGTCCTTCACACCCTGGGTGCAACTCAAGAAGTTCCCCGACATACCCGTCTCCACTCGAGAGGAAACACGAGGGTCCCGCCCACATCCAGAGGAGCCCCGTTTCCGCCTCCTAGCTCGAGGTGAGGGCTCCTTTCCCTGCTTCGTCGGGAAAAGAATTCCCGGCGTTCCCGTCGCATCTCAAGAGGAGGCCTTCTCAACAGGAACGGCGAGAGGAACTCCAGGGGTCGTGCCACCATTCCAAGAGTCCCCCCAGATGTCTCTGTCCATTCCAGAGGAACCTCTTTTCCCTTCACCGGCTCGTCTTTCACGCCGAGGATCGACTCACACCAAGGTGGCACTTGGCACAGCCCTGTGGGAAAGCCTCGTGGGAAAGCCTCGAGTTAAAGCCTCGAGGGAAAGCCACTGATCCCTTGATCCACGTGACAGGAAGCCTGACCCTACTGCTGCACCTAGGGAGGGAAGCGCACGTGCATGCCCCCACACGAGACGAGGCCTGACTCCCCAGGGAAGCCTCAGAGGCACCCCAAGATCCATGTCAACACTGGAGAGGAATCCTCATGTACCGGGACCAGACTCCACACAAGGTCTTAGGCCCCGGCATCGACGGGAGAGGCATTCCGAGATGGCCTCTAGGAACTTGCATGGGGGACTGGCCCTTCCTGAGGCCACCAGAGCGGGCCCCTGAGGTCCCCGTCGTAACTGAAGGAGACCTGCCGCAACTCGAGAATATCCAGGAGGTTCTCCCCTGCAGGCGAGAAGAGGCACATTTCCGCAGAGGCTTCTCGGTGGCTAATCACACCTCACCTCTGGAACGTCGAAAGGTTCCTTCACACCCTTGGTACAACTCAAGAAGTTCCCCGACATACCCGTCTCCACTCGAGAGGAAACACGAGGGTCCCGCCCACATCCAGAGGATCCCCGTTTCCGCCTCGTAGCTCGAGGTGAGGGATCCTTTCCCTGCTTCGTCTGGAAAAATTCCCGGCATTCCCGTCGCAACTGAAGAGGAGGCCCTCGAAAACAGGAACGGTGAGAGGAACTCCAGGGTCGTGCCACCATTCCAAGAGTCCCCGAGATGTCCCAGTCCATTCCAGAGGAACCTCTTTTCCCTTCAATGGCTCGTCTTTCACGCCGAGGATCGACTCACACAAAGGTGGCACTTGGCACAGCCCTGTGGGAAAGCCTCGAGGGAAAGCCTCGAGGGAAACCCACAGATCCCTTGATCCACGTGACAGGAAGCGTGACCCTACTGCTGCAGCTCGGGAGGGAAGCGCACGTGCATGCCCCCACTCCAGACGAGGCCTGACTCCCCTGGGGAGACTCAGAGGCACCCCAAGATTCATGTCAACACTGGAGAGGAATCCTTAGGTTCCGGCCCCCGACTCCACACAAGGTCTTAGGCCCAGGCATCGATCGGAGAGGAATCCCGAGATGGCCCCTAGCAACTCGCATGGGGACTGGCCCTTCCTGAGGCCACCAGAGCGGGTCCCTGAGGTCCCCGTCGTAACTCGAGAAGACCTGCCGCAACTCGAGAATATCCAGGATGTTCTCCCCTGCAGGCGAGATGAGGCCCATTTCCGGAGAGGCTTCTCGGGGCTAATCACACCTCATCTCTGAACGTCGAAAGGGTCCTTCCCACCCTAGGTGCAAACTCAAGAAGTTCCCCGACATACCCGTCTCCCCTCCAGAGGAAACACGAGGGTCCCGCCCACATCCAGTTAGGAGCCCCGTTTCCCGCCTCCTAGCTCGAGGTGAGGGCTCCTTTCCCTGCTTCGTCGGGAAAGAATTCCCGGCGTTCCCGTCGCATCTCAAGAGGAGGCCTTCTCAACAGGAACGGCGAGAGGAACTCCAGGGTCGTGCCACCATTCCAAGAGTCCCCCAGATGTCTCTGTCCATTCCAGAGGAACCTCTTTTCCCTTCACCGGCTCGTCTTTCACGCCGAGGATCGACTCACACCAAGGTGGCACTTGGCACAGCCCTGTGGGAAAGCCTCGTGGTGGGAAAGCCTCGAGTTAAAGCCTCGAGGGAAAGCCACTGATCCCTTGATCCACGTGACAGGAAGCCTGACCCTACTGCTGCACCTAGGGAGGGAAGCGCACGTGCATGCCCCCACACGAGACGAGGCCTGACTCCCCAGGGAAGCCTCAGAGGCACCCCAAGATCCATGTCAACACTGGAGAGGAATCTCATGTACCGGACCAGACTCCACACAAGGTCTTAGGCCCCGGCATCGACGGGAGAGGCATTCCGAGATGGCCTCTAGGAACTTGCATGGGGACTGGCCCTTCCTGAGGCCACCAGAGCGGGCCCCTGAGGTCCCCGTCGTAACTGAAGGAGACCTGCCGCAACTCGAGAATATCCAGGAGGTTCTCCCCTGCAGGCGAGAAGAGGCACATTTCCGCAGAGGCTTCTCGGGGCTAATCACACCTCACCTCTGGAACGTCGAAAGGTTCCTTCACACCCTTGGTACAACTCAAGAAGTTCCCCGACATACCCGTCTCCACTCGAGAGGAAACACGAGGGTCCCCGCCCACATCCAGAGGATCCCCGTTTCCGCCTCGTAGCTCGAGGTGAGGGATCCTTTCCCTGCTTCGTCTGGAAAAAATTCCCGGCATTCCCGTCGCAACTGAAGAGGAGGCCCTCGAAACAGGAACGGCGAGAGGAACTCCAGGGTCGTGCCACCATTCCAAGAGTCCCCGAGATGTCCCAGTCCATTCCAGAGGAACCTCTTTTCCCTTCAATGGCTCGTCTTTCACGCCGAGGATCGACTCACACAAAGGTGGCACTTGGCACAGCCCTGTGGGAAAGCCTCGAGGGAAAGCCTCGAGGGAAACCACAGATCCCTTGATCCACGTGACAGGAAGCGTGACCCTACTGCTGCAGCTCGGGAGGGAAGCGCACGTGCATGCCCCCACTCCAGACGAGGCCTGACTCCCCTGGGGAGACTCAGAGGCACCCCAAGATTCATGTCAACACTGGAGAGGAATCCTTAGGTTCCGGCCCCGACTCCACACAAGGTCTTAGGCCCAGGCATCGATCGGAGAGGAATCCCGAGATGGCCCCTAGCAACTCGCATGGGGACTGGCCCTTCCTGAGGCCACCAGAGCGGGTCCCTGAGGTCCCCGTCGTAACTCGAGAAGACCTGCCGCAACTCGAGAATATCCAGGATGTTCTCCCCTGCAGGCGAGATGAGGCCCATTTCCGGAGAGGCTTCTCGGGGCTAATCACACCTCACCTCTGAACGTCGAAAGGGTCCTTCCCACCCTAGGTGCAACTCAAGAAGTTCCCCGACATACCCGTCTCCCCTCCAGAGGAAACACGAGGGTCCCGCCCACATCCAGAGGAGCCCCGTTTCCGCCTCCTAGCTCGAGGTGAGGCCTCCTTTCCCTGCTTCGTCGGGAAAGAATTCCCGGAGTTCCCGTCGCATCTCAAGAGGAGGCCTTCTCAACAGGAACGGCGAGAGGAACTCCAGGGTCGTGCCACCATTCCAAGAGTCCCCCAGATGTCTCTGTCCATTCCAGAGGAACCTCTTTTCCCTTCACCGGCTCGTCTTTCACGCCGAGGATCGACTCACACCAAGGTGGCACTTGGCACAGCCCTGTGGGAAAGCCTCGTCGGAAAGCCTCGAGGGAAAGCCTCGACGGAAAGCCACAGATCCCTTGATCCACGTGACAGGAAGCGTGACCCTACTGCTGCAGCTCGGGAGGGAAGCGCACGTGCAAGCCACCACTCGAGACGAGGCCTGACTCCCCTGGGGAGACTCAGAGGCACCCCAATATCCATGTCAACACTGGAAAGGAATGCTCAGGTTCCGGCCCCGACTCCACACAAGGTCTTAGGCACCGGCATCGACGGGAGAGGAATCCCGAGATGGCCCCTAGCAACTCGCATGGGGACTGGCCCTTCCTGAGGACACCAGAGTGGGTCCCTGAGGTCCAAGTCGTAACTCGAGAAGACGTGCCGCAACTCGAGAAAATCCAGGAGGTTCTCCCCTCCATGCGAGAGGAGGCCCATTTCCGCAGAGGCTTCTCGGGGCTAATCACACCTCACCTGTGGAACGTCGAAAGGGTCCTTCACACCCTTGGTGCAACTCAAGAAGTTCCCCGACATACCCGTCTCCACTCGAGAGGAAACACGAGCGTCCCGCCCACATCCAGAGGAGCCCCGTTTCCGCCTCGTAGCTCGAGGTGAGGGATCCTTTCCCTGCTTCGTCGGGAAAGAATTCCCGGCGTTCCCGTCGCATCTCAAGAGGAGGCCCTCTGAACAGGAACGGCGAGAGGAACTCCAGGGTCGTGCCACCATTCCAAGAGTCCCCCAGATGTCTCAGTCCATTCCAGAGGATCCTCTTTTCCCTTCACCGGTCGTCTTTAACGCGAGGATCAACTCACACCAAGGTGGCACTTGGCACAGCCCTGTGGGAAAGCCTCGAGGGAAAGCCTCGAGGGAAACCACAGATCCCTTGATCCACGTGACAGGAAGCGTGACCCTACTGCTGCAGCTCGGGAGGGATGCTCACGTGCAGGACCCCACTCGAGACGAGGCCTGACTCCCCTGGGGCGACTCAGAGGCACCCCAAGATCCATGTCAACAGTGGAGAGGAATGCTCAGGTTCCGGCCCCGACTCCACACAAGGTCTTAGGCCCCGGCATCGACGGGAGAGGAATCCCGAGATGGCCCCTAGCAACTCACATGGGGGCTGGCCCTTCCTGAGGCCACCAGAGCGGGTCCCTGAGGTACCCGTCGTAACTCGAGAAGACCTGCCGCAACTCGAGAAAATCCAGGAGGTTCTTCCCTCCATGCGAGAGGAGGCCCATTTCCGCAGAGGCTTCTCGTGGCTAATCACACCTCACCTCTGGAACTTCGAAAGGGTCCTTCACACCCTGGGTGCAACTCAAGAAGTTCCCCGACATACCCGTCTCCACTCGAGAGGAAACACGAGGGTCCCGCCCACATCCAGAGGAGCCCCGTTTCCGCCTCCTAGCTCGAGGTGAGGGCTCCTTTCCCTGCTTCGTCGGGAAAGAATTCCCGGCGTTCCCGTCGCATCTCAAGAGGAGGCCCTCTGAACAGGAACGGCGAGAGGAACTCCAGGGTCGTGCCACCATTCCAAGAGTCCCCCAGATGTCTCAGTCCATTCCAGAGGATCCTCTTTTCCCTTCACCGGTCGTCTTTAACGCGAGGATCAACTCACACCAAGGTGGCACTTGGCACAGCCCTGTGGGAAAGCCTCGAGGGAAAGCCTCGAGGGAAACCACAGATCCCTTGATCCACGTGACAGGAAGCGTGACCCTACTGCTGCAGCTCGGGAGGGATGCTCACGTGCAGGACCCCACTCGAGACGAGGCCTGACTCCCCTGGGGCGACTCAGAGGCACCCCAAGATCCATGTCAACAGTGGAGAGGAATGCTCAGGTTCCGGCCCCGACTCCACACAAGGTCTTAGGCCCCGGCATCGACGGGAGAGGAATCCCGAGATGGCCCCTAGCAACTCACATGGGGGCTGGCCCTTCCTGAGGCCACCAGAGCGGGTCCCTGAGGTACCCGTCGTAACTCGAGAAGACCTGCCGCAACTCGAGAAAATCCAGGAGGTTCTTCCCTCCATGCGAGAGGAGGCCCATTTCCGCAGAGGCTTCTCGTGGCTAATCACACCTCACCTCTGGAACTTCGAAAGGGTCCTTCACACCCTGGGTGCAACTCAAGAAGTTCCCCGACATACCCGTCTCCACTCGAGAGGAAACACGAGGGTCCCGCCCACATCCAGAGGAGCCCCGTTTCCGCCTCCTAGCTCGAGGTGAGGGCTCCTTTCCCTGCTTCGTCGGGAAAGAATTCCCGGCGTTCCCGTCGCATCTCAAGAGGAGGCCTTCTCAACAGGAACGGCGAGAGGAACTCCAGGGTCGTGCCACCATTCCAAGAGTCCCCCAGATGTCTCTGTCCATTCCAGAGGAACCTCTTTTCCCTTCACCGGCTCGTCTTTCACGCCGAGGATCGACTCACACCAAGGTGGCACTTGGCACAGCCCTGTGGGAAAGCCTCGTGGGAAAGCCTCGAGTTAAAGCCTCGAGGGAAAGCCACTGATCCCTTGATCCAGGTGACAGGAAGCCTGACCCTACTGCTGCACCTAGGGAGGGAAGCGCACGTGCATGCCCCCACACGAGACGAGGCCTGACTCCCCAGGGAAGCCTCAGAGGCACCCCAAGATCCATGTCAACACTGGAGAGGAATCCTCATGTACCGGACCAGACTCCACACAAGGTCTTAGGCCCCGGCATCGACGGGAGAGGCATTCCGAGATGGCCTCTAGGAACTTGCATGGGGACTGGCCCTTCCTGAGGCCACCAGAGCGGGCCCCTGAGGTCCCCGTCGTAACTGAAGGAGACCTGCCGCAACTCGAGAATATCCAGGAGGTTCTCCCCTGCAGGCGAGAAGAGGCACATTTCCGCAGAGGCTTCTCGGGGCTAATCACACCTCACCTCTGGAACGTCGAAAGGTTCCTTCACACCCTCGGTACAACTCAAGAAGTTCCCCGACATACCCGTCTCCACTCGAGAGGAAACACGAGGGTCCCGCCCACATCCAGAGGATCCCCGTTTCCGCCTCGTAGCTCGAGGTGAGGGATCCTTTCCCTGCTTCGTCTGGAAAAATTCCCGGCATTCCCGTCGCAACTGAAGAGGAGGCCCTCGAAACAGGAACGGCGAGAGGAACTCCAGGGTCGTGCCACCATTCCAAGAGTCCCCGAGATGTCCCAGTCCATTCCAGAGGAACCTCTTTTCCCTTCAATGGCTCGTCTTTCACGCCGAGGATCGACTCACACAAAGGTGGCACTTGGCACAGCCCTGTGGGAAAGCCTCGAGGGAAAGCCTCGAGGGAAACCACAGATCCCTTGATCCACGTGACAGGAAGCGTGACCCTACTGCTGCAGCTCGGGAGGGAAGCGCACGTGCATGCCCCCACTCCAGACGAGGCCTGACTCCCCTGGGGAGACTCAGAGGCACCCCAAGATTCATGTCAACACTGGAGAGGAATCCTTAGGTTCCGGCCCCGACTCCACACAAGGTCTTAGGCCCAGGCATCGATCGGAGAGGAATCCCGAGATGGCCCCTAGCAACTCGCATGGGGACTGGCCCTTCCTGAGGCCACCAGAGCGGGTCCCTGAGGTCCCCGTCGTAACTCGAGAAGACCTGCCGCAACTCGAGAATATCCAGGATGTTCTCCCCTGCAGGCGAGATGAGGCCCATTTCCGGAGAGGCTTCTCGGGGCTAATCACACCTCACCTCTGAACGTCGAAAGGGTCCTTCCCACCCTAGGTGCAACTCAAGAAGTTCCCCGACATACCCGTCTCCCCTCCAGAGGAAACACGAGGGTCCCGCCCACATCCAGAGGAGCCCCGTTTCCGCCTCCTAGCTCGAGGTGAGGCCTCCTTTCCCTGCTTCGTCGGGAAAGAATTCCCGGAGTTCCCGTCGCATCTCAAGAGGAGGCCTTCTCAACAGGAACGGCGAGAGGAACTCCAGGGTCGTGCCACCATTCCAAGAGTCCCCCAGATGTCTCTGTCCATTCCAGAGGAACCTCTTTTCCCTTCACCGGCTCGTCTTTCACGCCGAGGATCGACTCACACCAAGGTGGCACTTGGCACAGCCCTGTGGGAAAGCCTCGTCGGAAAGCCTCGAGGGAAAGCCTCGACGGAAAGCCACAGATCCCTTGATTCACGTGACAGGAAGCGTGACCCTACTGCTGCAGCTCGGGAGGGAAGCGCACGTGCAAGCCACCACTCGAGACGAGGCCTGACTCCCCTGGGGAGACTCAGAGGCACCCCAATATCCATGTCAACACTGGAAAGGAATGCTCAGGTTCCGGCCCCGACTCCACACAAGGTCTTAGGCACCGGCATCGACGGGAGAGGAATCCCGAGATGGCCCCTAGCAACTCGCATGGGGACTGGCCCTTCCTGAGGACACCAGAGTGGGTCCCTGAGGTCCAAGTCGTAACTCGAGAAGACGTGCCGCAACTCGAGAAAATCCAGGAGGTTCTCCCCTCCATGCGAGAGGAGGCCCATTTCCGCAGAGGCTTCTCGGGGCTAATCACACCTCACCTGTGGAACGTCGAAAGGGTCCTTCACACCCTTGGTGCAACTCAAGAAGTTCCCCGACATACCCGTCTCCACTCGAGAGGAAACACGAGCGTCCCGCCCACATCCAGAGGAGCCCCGTTTCCGCCTTGTAGCTCGAGGTGAGGGATCCTTTCCCTGCTTCGTCGGGAAAGAATTCCCGGCGTTCCCGTCGCATCTCAAGAGGAGGCCCTCTGAACAGGAACGGCGAGAGGAACTCCAGGGTCGTGCCACCATTCCAAGAGTCCCCCAGATGTCTCAGTCCATTCCAGAGGATCCTCTTTTCCCTTCACCGGTCGTCTTTAACGCGAGGATCAACTCACACCAAGGTGGCACTTGGCACAGCCCTGTGGGAAAGCCTCGAGGGAAAGCCTCGAGGGAAACCACAGATCCCTTGATCCACGTGACAGGAAGCGTGACCCTACTGCTGCAGCTCGGGAGGGATGCTCACGTGCAGGACCCCACTCGAGACGAGGCCTGACTCCCCTGGGGCGACTCAGAGGCACCCCAAGATCCATGTCAACAGTGGAGAGGAATGCTCAGGTTCCGGCCCCGACTCCACACAAGGTCTTAGGCCCCGGCATCGACGGGAGAGGCATTCCGAGATGGCCTCTAGGAACTTGCATGGGGACTGGCCCTTCCTGAGGCCACCAGAGCGGGCCCCTGAGGTCCCCGTCGTAACTGAAGGAGACCTGCCGCAACTCGAGAATATCCAGGAGGTTCTCCCCTGCAGGCGAGAAGAGGCACATTTCCGCAGAGGCTTCTCGGGGCTAATCACACCTCACCTCTGGAACGTCGAAAGGTTCCTTCACACCCTTGGTACAACTCAAGAAGTTCCCCGACATACCCGTCTCCACTCGAGAGGAAACACGAGGGTCCCGCCCACATCCAGAGGATCCCCGTTTCCGCCTCGTAGCTCGAGGTGAGGGATCCTTTCCCTGCTTCGTCTGGAAAAATTCCCGGCATTCCCGTCGCAACTGAAGAGGAGGCCCTCGAAACAGGAACGGCGAGAGGAACTCCAGGGTCGTGCCACCATTCCAAGAGTCCCCGAGATGTCCCAGTCCATTCCAGAGGAACCTCTTTTCCCTTCAATGGCTCGTCTTTCACGCCGAGGATCGACTCACACAAAGGTGGCACTTGGCACAGCCCTGTGGGAAAGCCTCGAGGGAAAGCCTCGAGGGAAACCACAGATCCCTTGATCCACGTGACAGGAAGCGTGACCCTACTGCTGCAGCTCGGGAGGGAAGCGCACGTGCATGCCCCCACTCCAGACGAGGCCTGACTCCCCTGGGGAGACTCAGAGGCACCCCAAGATTCATGTCAACACTGGAGAGGAATCCTTAGGTTCCGGCCCCGACTCCACGCAAGGTCTTAGGCCCAGGCATCGATCGGAGAGGAATCCCGAGATGGCCCCTAGCAACTCGCATGGGGACTGGCCCTTCCTGAGGCCACCAGAGCGGGTCCCTGAGGTCCCCGTCGTAACTCGAGAAGACCTGCCGCAACTCGAGAATATCCAGGATGTTCTCCCCTGCAGGCGAGATGAGGCCCATTTCCGGAGAGGCTTCTCGGGGCTAATCACACCTCACCTCTGAACGTCGAAAGGGTCCTTCCCACCCTAGGTGCAACTCAAGAAGTTCCCCGACATACCCGTCTCCCCTCCAGAGGAAACACGAGGGTCCCGCCCACATCCAGAGGAGCCCCGTTTCCGCCTCCTAGCTCGAGGTGAGGCCTCCTTTCCCTGCTTCGTCGGGAAAGAATTCCCGGAGTTCCCGTCGCATCTCAAGAGGAGGCCTTCTCAAGAGGAGGCCTTCTCAACAGGAACGGCGAGAGGAACTCCAGGGTCGTGCCACCATTCCAAGAGTCCCCCAGATGTCTCTGTCCATTCCAGAGGAACCTCTTTTCCCTTCACCGGCTCGTCTTTCACGCCGAGGATCGACTCACACCAAGGTGGCACTTGGCACAGCCCTGTGGGAAAGCCTCGTCGGAAAGCCTCGAGGGAAAGCCTCGACGGAAAGCCACAGATCCCTTGATTCACGTGACAGGAAGCGTGACCCTACTGCTGCAGCTCGGGAGGGAAGCGCACGTGCAAGCCACCACTCGAGACGAGGCCTGACTCCCCTGGGGAGACTCAGAGGCACCCCAATATCCATGTCAACACTGGAAAGGAATGCTCAGGTTCCGGCCCCGACTCCACACAAGGTCTTAGGCACCGGCATCGACGGGAGAGGAATCCCGAGATGGCCCCTAGCAACTCGCATGGGGACTGGCCCTTCCTGAGGACACCAGAGTGGGTCCCTGAGGTCCAAGTCGTAACTCGAGAAGACGTGCCGCAACTCGAGAAAATCCAGGAGGTTCTCCCCTCCATGCGAGAGGAGGCCCATTTCCGCAGAGGCTTCTCGGGGCTAATCACACCTCACCTGTGGAACGTCGAAAGGGTCCTTCACACCCTTGGTGCAACTCAAGAAGTTCCCCGACATACCCGTCTCCACTCGAGAGGAAACACGAGCGTCCCGCCCACATCCAGAGGAGCCCCGTTTCCGCCTCGTAGCTCGAGGTGAGGGATCCTTTCCCTGCTTCGTCGGGAAAGAATTCCCGGCGTTCCCGTCGCATCTCAAGAGGAGGCCCTCTGAACAGGAACGGCGAGAGGAACTCCAGGGTCGTGCCACCATTCCAAGAGTCCCCCAGATGTCTCAGTCCATTCCAGAGGATCCTCTTTTCCCTTCACCGGTCGTCTTTAACGCGAGGATCAACTCACACCAAGGTGGCACTTGGCACAGCCCTGTGGGAAAGCCTCGAGGGAAAGCCTCGAGGGAAACCACAGATCCCTTGATCCACGTGACAGGAAGCGTGACCCTACTGCTGCAGCTCGGGAGGGATGCTCACGTGCAGGACCCCACTCGAGACGAGGCCTGACTCCCCTGGGGCGTCTCAGAGGCACCCCAAGATCCATGTCAACAGTGGAGAGGAATGCTCAGGTTCCGGCCCCGACTCCACACAAGGTCTTAGGCCCCGGCATCGACGGGAGAGGAATCCCGAGATGGCCCCTAGCAACTCACATGGGGGCTGGCCCTTCCTGAGGCCACCAGAGCGGGTCCCTGAGGTACCCGTCGTAACTCGAGAAGACCTGCCGCAACTCGAGAAAATCCAGGAGGTTCTTCCCTCCATGCGAGAGGAGGCCCATTTCCGCAGAGGCTTCTCGTGGCTAATCACACCTCACGTCTGGAACTTCGAAAGGGTCCTTCACACCCTGGGTGCAACTCAAGAAGTTCCCCGACATACCCGTCTCCACTCGAGAGGAAACACGAGGGTCCCGCCCACATCCAGAGGAGCCCCGTTTCCGCCTCCTAGCTCGAGGTGAGGGCTCCTTTCCCTGCTTCGTCGGGAAAGAATTCCCGGCGTTCCCGTCGCATCTCAAGAGGAGGCCTTCTCAACAGGAACGGCGAGAGGAACTCCAGGGTCGTGCCACCATTCCAAGAGTCCCCCAGATGTCTCTGTCCATTCCAGAGGAACCTCTTTTCCCTTCACCGGCTCGTCTTTCACGCCGAGGATCGACTCACACCAAGGTGGCACTTGGCACAGCCCTGTGGGAAAGCCTCGTGGGAAAGCCTCGAGTTAAAGCCTCGAGGGAAAGCCACTGATCCCTTGATCCAGGTGACAGGAAGCCTGACCCTACTGCTGCACCTAGGGAGGGAAGCGCACGTGCATGCCCCCACACGAGACGAGGCCTGACTCCCCAGGGAAGCCTCAGAGGCACCCCAAGATCCATGTCAACACTGGAGAGGAATCCTCATGTACCGGACCAGATTCCACACAAGGTCTTAGGCCCCGGCATCGACGGGAGAGGCATTCCGAGATGGCCTCTAGGAACTTGCATGGGGACTGGCCCTTCCTGAGGCCACCAGAGCGGGCCCCTGAGGTCCCCGTCGTAACTGAAGGAGACCTGCCGCAACTCGAGAATATCCAGGAGGTTCTCCCCTGCAGGCGAGAAGAGGCACATTTCCGCAGAGGCTTCTCGGGGCTAATCACACCTCACCTCTGGAACGTCGAAAGGTTCCTTCACACCCTTGGTACAACTCAAGAAGTTCCCCGACATACCCGTCTCCACTCGAGAGGAAACACGAGGGTCCCGCCCACATCCAGAGGATCCCCGTTTCCGCCTCGTAGCTCGAGGTGAGGGATCCTTTCCCTGCTTCGTCTGGAAAAATTCCCGGCATTCCCGTCGCAACTGAAGAGGAGGCCCTCGAAACAGGAACGGCGAGAGGAACTCCAGGGTCGTGCCACCATTCCAAGAGTCCCCGAGATGTCCCAGTCCATTCCAGAGGAACCTCTTTTCCCTTCAATGGCTCGTCTTTCACGCCGAGGATCGACTCACACAAAGGTGGCACTTGGCACAGCCCTGTGGGAAAGCCTCGAGGGAAAGCCTCGAGGGAAACCACAGATCCCTTGATCCACGTGACAGGAAGCGTGACCCTACTGCTGCAGCTCGGGAGGGAAGCGCACGTGCATGCCCCCACTCCAGACGAGGCCTGACTCCCCTGGGGAGACTCAGAGGCACCCCAAGATTCATGTCAACACTGGAGAGGAATCCTTAGGTTCCGGCCCCGACTCCACACAAGGTCTTAGGCCCAGGCATCGATCGGAGAGGAATCCCGAGATGGCCCCTAGCAACTCGCATGGGGACTGGCCCTTCCTGAGGCCACCAGAGCGGGTCCCTGAGGTCCCCGTCGTAACTCGAGAAGACCTGCCGCAACTCGAGAATATCCAGGATGTTCTCCCCTGCAGGCGAGATGAGGCCCATTTCCGGAGAGGCTTCTCGGGGCTAATCACACCTCACCTCTGAACGTCGAAAGGGTCCTTCCCACCCTAGGTGCAACTCAAGAAGTTCCCCGACATACCCGTCTCCCCTCCAGAGGAAACACGAGGGTCCCGCCCACATCCAGAGGAGCCCCGTTTCCGCCTCCTAGCTCGAGGTGAGGCCTCCTTTCCCTGCTTCGTCGGGAAAGAATTCCCGGAGTTCCCGTCGCATCTCAAGAGGAGGCCTTCTCAACAGGAACGGCGAGAGGAACTCCAGGGTCGTGCCACCATTCCAAGAGTCCCCCAGATGTCTCTGTCCATTCCAGAGGAACCTCTTTTCCCTTCACCGGCTCGTCTTTCACGCCGAGGATCGACTCACACCAAGGTGGCACTTGGCACAGCCCTGTGGGAAAGCCTCGTCGGAAAGCCTCGAGGGAAAGCCTCGACGGAAAGCCACAGATCCCTTGATTCACGTGACAGGAAGCGTGACCCTACTGCTGCAGCTCGGGAGGGAAGCGCACGTGCAAGCCACCACTCGAGACGAGGCCTGACTCCCCTGGGGAGACTCAGAGGCACCCCAATATCCATGTCAACACTGGAAAGGAATGCTCAGGTTCCGGCCCCGACTCCACACAAGGTCTTAGGCACCGGCATCGACGGGAGAGGAATCCCGAGATGGCCCCTAGCAACTCGCATGGGGACTGGCCCTTCCTGAGGACACCAGAGTGGGTCCCTGAGGTCCAAGTCGTAACTCGAGAAGACGTGTCGCAACTCGAGAAAATCCAGGAGGTTCTCCCCTCCATGCGAGAGGAGGCCCATTTCCGCAGAGGCTTCTCGGGGCTAATCACACCTCACCTGTGGAACGTCGAAAGGGTCCTTCACACCCTTGGTGCAACTCAAGAAGTTCCCCGACATACCCGTCTCCACTCGAGAGGAAACACGAGCGTCCCGCCCACATCCAGAGGAGCCCCGTTTCCGCCTCGTAGCTCGAGGTGAGGGATCCTTTCCCTGCTTCGTCGGGAAAGAATTCCCGGCGTTCCCGTCGCATCTCAAGAGGAGGCCCTCTGAACAGGAACGGCGAGAGGAACTCCAGGGTCGTGCCACCATTCCAAGAGTCCCCCAGATGTCTCAGTCCATTCCAGAGGATCCTCTTTTCCCTTCACCGGTCGTCTTTAACGCGAGGATCAACTCACACCAAGGTGGCACTTGGCACAGCCCTGTGGGAAAGCCTCGAGGGAAAGCCTCGAGGGAAACCACAGATCCCTTGATCCACGTGACAGGAAGCGTGACCCTACTGCTGCAGCTCGGGAGGGAAGCGCACGTGCATGCCCCCACTCCAGACGAGGCCTGACTCCCCTGGGGAGACTCAGAGGCACCCCAAGATTCATGTCAACACTGGAGAGGAATCCTTAGGTTCCGGCCCCGACTCCACACAATGTCTTAGGCCCAGGCATCGATCGGAGAGGAATCCCGAGATGGCCCCTAGCAACTCGCATGGGGACTGGCCCTTCCTGAGGCCACCAGAGCGGGTCCCTTAGGTCCCCGTCGTAACTCGAGAAGACCTGCCGCAACTCGAGAATATCCAGGAGGTTCTCCCCTGCAGGCGAGATGAGGCCCATTTCCGGAGAGGCTTCTCGGGGCTAATCACACCTCACCTCTGAACGTCGAAAGGGTCCTTCCCACCCTAGGTGCAACTCAAGAAGTTCCCCGACATACCCGTCTCCCCTCCAGAGGAAACACGAGGGTCCCGCCCACATCCAGAGGAGCCCCGTTTCCGCCTCCTAGCTCGAGGTGAGGCCTCCTTTCCCTGCTTCGTCGGGAAAGAATTCCCGGAGTTCCCGTCGCATCTCAAGAGGAGGCCTTCTCAACAGGAACGGCGAGAGGAACTCCAGGGTCGTGCCACCATTCCAAGAGTCCCCCAGATGTCTCTGTCCATTCCAGAGGAACCTCTTTTCCCTTCACCGGCTCGTCTTTCACGCCGAGGATCGACTCACACCAAGGTGGCACTTGGCACAGCCCTGTGGGAAAGCCTCGTCGGAAAGCCTCGAGGGAAAGCCTCGACGGAAAGCCACAGATCCCTTGATTCACGTGACAGGAAGCGTGACCCTACTGCTGCAGCTCGGGAGGGAAGCGCACGTGCAAGCCACCACTCGAGACGAGGCCTGACTCCCCTGGGGAGACTCAGAGGCACCCCAATATCCATGTCAACACTGGAAAGGAATGCTCAGGTTCCGGCCCCGACTCCACACAAGGTCTTAGGCACCGGCATCGACGGGAGAGGAATCCCGAGATGGCCCCTAGCAACTCGCATGGGGACTGGCCCTTCCTGAGGACACCAGAGTGGGTCCCTGAGGTCCAAGTCGTAACTCGAGAAGACGTGCCGCAACTCGAGAAAATCCAGGAGGTTCTCCCCTCCATGCGAGAGGAGGCCCATTTCCGCAGAGGCTTCTCGGGGCTAATCACACCTCACCTGTGGAACGTCGAAAGGGTCCTTCACACCCTTGGTGCAACTCAAGAAGTTCCCCGACATACCCGTCTCCACTCGAGAGGAAACACGAGCGTCCCGCCCACATCCAGAGGAGCCCCGTTTCCGCCTCGTAGCTCGAGGTGAGGGATCCTTTCCCTGCTTCGTCGGGAAAGAATTCCCGGCGTTCCCGTCGCATCTCAAGAGGAGGCCCTCTGAACAGGAACGGCGAGAGGAACTCCAGGGTCGTGCCACCATTCCAAGAGTCCCCCAGATGTCTCAGTCCATTCCAGAGGATCCTCTTTTCCCTTCACCGGTCGTCTTTAACGCGAGGATCGACTCACACCAAGGTGGCACTTGGCACAGCCCTGTGGGAAAGCCTCGAGGGAAAGCCTCGAGGGAAACCACAGATCCCTTGATCCACGTGACAGGAAGCGTGACCCTACTGCTGCAGCTCGGGAGGGATGCTCACGTGCAGGACCCCACTCGAGACGAGGCCTGACTCCCCTGGGGCGACTCAGAGGCACCCCAAGATCCATGTCAACAGTGGAGAGGAATGCTCAGGTTCCGGCCCCGACTCCACACAAGGTCTTAGGCCCCGGCATCGACGGGAGAGGAATCCCGAGATGGCCCCTAGCAACTCACATGGGGGCTGGCCCTTCCTGAGGCCACCAGAGCGGGTCCCTGAGGTACCCGTCGTAACTCGAGAAGACCTGCCGCAACTCGAGAAAATCCAGGAGGTTCTTCCCTCCATGCGAGAGGAGGCCCATTTCCGCAGAGGCTTCTCGTGGCTAATCACACCTCACGTCTGGAACTTCGAAAGGGTCCTTCACACCCTGGGTGCAACTCAAGAAGTTCCCCGACATACCCGTCTCCACTCGAGAGGAAACACGAGGGTCCCGCCCACATCCAGAGGAGCCCCGTTTCCGCCTCCTAGCTCGAGGTGAGGGCTCCTTTCCCTGCTTCGTCGGGAAAGAATTCCCGGCGTTCCCGTCGCATCTCAAGAGGAGGCCTTCTCAACAGGAACGGCGAGAGGAACTCCAGGGTCGTGCCACCATTCCAAGAGTCCCCCAGATGTCTCTGTCCATTCCAGAGGAACCTCTTTTCCCTTCACCGGCTCGTCTTTCACGCCGAGGATCGACTCACACCAAGGTGGCACTTGGCACAGCCCTGTGGGAAAGCCTCGTGGGAAAGCCTCGAGTTAAAGCCTCGAGGGAAAGCCACTGATCCCTTGATCCACGTGACAGGAAGCCTGACCCTACTGCTGCACCTAGGGAGGGAAGCGCACGTGCATGCCCCCACACGAGACGAGGCCTGACTCCCCAGGGAAGCCTCAGAGGCACCCCAAGATCCATGTCAACACTGGAGAGGAATCCTCATGTACCGGACCAGACTCCACACAAGGTCTTAGGCCCCGGCATCGACGGGAGAGGCATTCCGAGATGGCCTCTAGGAACTTGCATGGGGACTGGCCCTTCCTGAGGCCACCAGAGCGGGCCCCTGAGGTCCCCGTCGTAACTGAAGGAGACCTGCCGCAACTCGAGAATATCCAGGAGGTTCTCCCCTGCAGGCGAGAAGAGGCACATTTCCGCAGAGGCTTCTCGGGGCTAATCACACCTCACCTCTGGAACGTCGAAAGGTTCCTTCACACCCTTGGTACAACTCAAGAAGTTCCCCGACATACCCGTCTCCACTCGAGAGGAAACACGAGGGTCCCGCCCACATCCAGAGGATCCCCGTTTCCGCCTCGTAGCTCGAGGTGAGGGATCCTTTCCCTGCTTCGTCTGGAAAAATTCCCGGCATTCCCGTCGCAACTGAAGAGGAGGCCCTCGAAACAGGAACGGCGAGAGGAACTCCAGGGTCGTGCCACCATTCCAAGAGTCCCCGAGATGTCCCAGTCCATTCCAGAGGAACCTCTTTTCCCTTCAATGGCTCGTCTTTCACGCCGAGGATCGACTCACACAAAGGTGGCACTTGGCACAGCCCTGTGGGAAAGCCTCGAGGGAAAGCCTCGAGGGAAACCACAGATCCCTTGATCCACGTGACAGGAAGCGTGACCCTACTGCTGCAGCTCGGGAGGGAAGCGCACGTGCATGCCCCCACTCCAGACGAGGCCTGACTCCCCTGGGGAGACTCAGAGGCACCCCAAGATTCATGTCAACACTGGAGAGGAATCCTTAGGTTCCGGCCCCGACTCCACACAAGGTCTTAGGCCCAGGCATCGATCGGAGAAGAATCCCGAGATGGCCCCTAGCAACTCGCATGGGGACTGGCCCTTCCTGAGGCCACCAGAGCGGGTCCCTGAGGTCCCCGTCGTAACTCGAGAAGACCTGCCGCAACTCGAGAATATCCAGGATGTTCTCCCCTGCAGGCGAGATGAGGCCCATTTCCGGAGAGGCTTCTCGGGGCTAATCACACCTCACCTCTGAACGTCGAAAGGGTCCTTCCCACCCTAGGTGCAACTCAAGAAGTTCCCCGACATACCCGTCTCCCCTCCAGAGGAAACACGAGGGTCCCGACCACATCCAGAGGAGCCCCGTTTCCGCCTCCTAGCTCGAGGTGAGGCCTCCTTTCCCTGCTTCGTCGGGAAAGAATTCCCGGAGTTCCCGTCGCATCTCAAGAGGAGGCCTTCTCAACAGGAACGGCGAGAGGAACTCCAGGGTCGTGCCACCATTCCAAGAGTCCCCCAGATGTCTCTGTCCATTCCAGAGGAACCTCTTTTCCCTTCACCGGCTCGTCTTTCACGCCGAGGATCGACTCACACCAAGGTGGCACTTGGCACAGCCCTGTGGGAAAGCCTCGTCGGAAAGCCTCGAGGGAAAGCCTCGACGGAAAGCCACAGATCACTTGATTCACGTGACAGGAAGCGTGACCCTACTGCTGCAGCTCGGGAGGGAAGCGCACGTGCAAGCCACCACTCGAGACGAGGCCTGACTCCCCTGGGGAGACTCAGAGGCACCCCAATATCCATGTCAACACTGGAAAGGAATGCTCAGGTTCCGGCCCCGACTCCACACAAGGTCTTAGGCACCGGCATCGACGGGAGAGGAATCCCGAGATGGCCCCTAGCAACTCGCATGGGGACTGGCCCTTCCTGAGGACACCAGAGTGGGTCCCTGAGGTCCAAGTCGTAACTCGAGAAGACGTGCCGCAACTCGAGAAAATCCAGGAGGTTCTCCCCTCCATGCGAGAGGAGGCCCATTTCCGCAGAGGCTTCTCGGAGCTAATCACACCTCACCTGTGGAACGTCGAAAGGGTCCTTCACACCCTTGGTGCAACTCAAGAAGTTCCCCGACATACCCGTCTCCACTCGAGAGGAAACACGAGCGTCCCGCCCACATCCAGAGGAGCCCCGTTTCCGCCTCGTAGCTCGAGGTGAGGGATCCTTTCCCTGCTTCGTCGGGAAAGAATTCCCGGCGTTCCCGTCGCATCTCAAGAGGAGGCCCTCTGAACAGGAACGGCGAGAGGAACTCCAGGGTCGTGCCACCATTCCAAGAGTCCCCCAGATGTCTCAGTCCATTCCAGAGGATCCTCTTTTCCCTTCACCGGTCGTCTTTAACGCGAGGATCGACTCACACCAAGGTGGCACTTGGCACAGCCCTGTGGGAAAGCCTCGAGGGAAAGCCTCGAGGGAAACCACAGATCCCTTGATCCACGTGACAGGAAGCGTGACCCTACTGCTGCAGCTCGGGAGGGATGCTCACGTGCAGGACACCACTCGAGACGAGGCCTGACTCCCCTGGGGCGACTCAGAGGCACCCCAAGATCCATGTCAACAGTGGAGAGGAATGCTCAGGTTCCGGCCCCGACTCCACACAAGGTCTTAGGCCCCGGCATCGACGGGAGAGGAATCCCGAGATGGCCCCTAGCAACTCACATGGGGGCTGGCCCTTCCTGAGGCCACCAGAGCGGGTCCCTGAGGTTCCCGTCGTAACTCGAGAAGACCTGCCGCAACTCGAGAAAATCCAGGAGGTTCTTCCCTCCATGCGAGAGGAGGCCCATTTCCGCAGAGGCTTCTCGTGGCTAATCACACCTCACCTCTGGAACTTCGAAAGGGTCCTTCACACCCTGGGTGCAACTCAAGAAGTTCCCCGACATACCCGTCTCCACTCGAGAGGAAACACGAGGGTCCCGCCCACATCCAGAGGAGCCCCGTTTCCGCCTCCTAGCTCGAGGTGAGGGCTCCTTTCCCTGCTTCGTCGGGAAAGAATTCCCGGCGTTCCCGTCGCATCTCAAGAGGAGGCCTTCTCAACAGGAACGGCGAGAGGAACTCCAGGGTCGTGCCACCATTCCAAGAGTCCCCCAGATGTCTCTGTCCATTCCAGAGGAACCTCTTTTCCCTTCACCGGCTCGTCTTTCACGCCGAGGATCGACTCACACCAAGGTGGCACTTGGCACAGCCCTGTGGGAAAGCCTCGTGGGAAAGCCTCGAGTTAAAGCCTCGAGGGAAAGCCACTGATCCCTTGATCCACGTGACAGGAAGCCTGACCCTACTGCTGCACCTAGGGAGGGAAGCGCACGTGCATGCCCCCACACGAGACGAGGCCTGACTCCCCAGGGAAGCCTCAGAGGCACCCCAAGATCCATGTCAACACTGGAGAGGAATCCTCATGTACCGGACCAGACTCCACACAAGGTCTTAGGCCCCGGCATCGACGGGAGAGGCATTCCGAGATGGCCTCTAGGAACTTGCATGGGGACTGGCCCTTCCTGAGGCCACCAGAGCGGGCCCCTGAGGTCCCCGTCGTAACTGAAGGAGACCTGCCGCAACTCGAGAATATCCAGGAGGTTCTCCCCTGCAGGCGAGAAGAGGCACATTTCCGCAGAGGCTTCTCGGGGCTAATCACACCTCACCTCTGGAACGTCGAAAGGTTCCTTCACACCCTTGGTACAACTCAAGAAGTTCCCCGACATACCCGTCTCCACTCGAGAGGAAACACGAGGGTCCCGCCCACATCCAGAGGATCCCCGTTTCCGCCTCGTAGCTCGAGGTGAGGGATCCTTTCCCTGCTTCGTCTGGAAAAATTCCCGGCATTCCCGTCGCAACTGAAGAGGAGGCCCTCGAAACAGGAACGGCGAGAGGAACTCCAGGGTCGTGCCACCATTCCAAGAGTCCCCGAGATGTCCCAGTCCATTCCAGAGGAACCTCTTTTCCCTTCAATGGCTCGTCTTTCACGCCGAGGATCGACTCACACAAAGGTGGCACTTGGCACAGCCCTGTGGGAAAGCCTCGAGGGAAAGCCTCGAGGGAAACCACAGATCCCTTGATCCACGTGACAGGAAGCGTGACCCTACTGCTGCAGCTCGGGAGGGAAGCGCACGTGCATGCCCCCACTCCAGACGAGGCCTGACTCCCCTGGGGAGACTCAGAGGCACCCCAAGATTCATGTCAACACTGGAGAGGAATCCTTAGGTTCCGGCCCCGACTCCACACAAGGTCTTAGGCCCAGGCATCGATCGGAGAGGAATCCCGAGATGGCCCCTAGCAACTCGCATGGGGACTGGCCCTTCCTGAGGCCACCAGAGCGGGTCCCTGAGGTCCCCGTCGTAACTCGAGAAGACCTGCCGCAACTGGAGAATATCCAGGATGTTCTCCCCTGCAGGCGAGATGAGGCCCATTTCCGGAGAGGCTTCTCGGGGCTAATCACACCTCACCTCTGAACGTCGAAAGGGTCCTTCCCACCCTAGGTGCAACTCAAGAAGTTCCCCGACATACCCGTCTCCCCTCCAGAGGAAACACGAGGGTCCCGCCCACATCCAGAGGAGCCCCGTTTCCGCCTCCTAGCTCGAGGTGAGGCCTCCTTTCCCTGCTTCGTCGGGAAAGAATTCCCGGAGTTCCCGTCGCATCTCAAGAGGAGGCCTTCTCAACAGGAACGGCGAGAGGAACTCCAGGGTCGTGCCACCATTCCAAGAGTCCCCCAGATGTCTCTGTCCATTCCAGAGGAACCTCTTTTCCCTTCACCGGCTCGTCTTTCACGCCGAGGATCGACTCACACCAAGGTGGCACTTGGCACAGCCCTGTGGGAAAGCCTCGTCGGAAAGCCTCGAGGGAAAGCCTCGACGGAAAGCCACAGATCCCTTGATTCACGTGACAGGAAGCGTGACCCTACTGCTGCAGCTCGGGAGGGAAGCGCACGTGCAAGCCACCACTCGAGACGAGGCCTGACTCCCCTGGGGAGACTCAGAGGCACCCCAATATCCATGTCAACACTGGAAAGGAATGCTCAGGTTCCGGCCCCGACTCCACACAAGGTCTTAGGCACCGGCATCGACGGGAGAGGAATCCCGAGATGGCCCCTAGCAACTCGCATGGGGACTGGCCCTTCCTGAGGACACCAGAGTGGGTCCCTGAGGTCCAAGTCGTAACTCGAGAAGACGTGCCGCAACTCGAGAAAATCCAGGAGGTTCTCCCCTCCATGCGAGAGGAGGCCCATTTCCGCAGAGGCTTCTCGGGGCTAATCACACCTCACCTGTGGAACGTCGAAAGGGTCCTTCACACCCTTGGTGCAACTCAAGAAGTTCCCCGACATACCCGTCTCCACTCGAGAGGAAACACGAGCGTCCCGCCCACATCCAGAGGAGCCCTGTTTCCGCCTCGTAGCTCGAGGTGAGGGATCCTTTCCCTGCTTCGTCGGGAAAGAATTCCCGGCGTTCCCGTCGCATCTCAAGAGGAGGCCCTCTGAACAGGAACGGCGAGAGGAACTCCAGGGTCGTGCCACCATTCCAAGAGTCCCCCAGATGTCTCAGTCCATTCCAGAGGATCCTCTTTTCCCTTCACCGGTCGTCTTTAACGCGAGGATCAACTCACACCAAGGTGGCACTTGGCACAGCCCTGTGGGAAAGCCTCGAGGGAAAGCCTCGAGGGAAACCACAGATCCCTTGATCCACGTGACAGGAAGCGTGACCCTACTGCTGCAGCTCGGGAGGGATGCTCACGTGCAGGACCCCACTCGAGACGAGGCCTGACTCCCCTGGGGCGACTCAGAGGCACCCCAAGATCCATGTCAACAGTGGAGAGGAATGCTCAGGTTCCGGCCCCGACTCCACACAAGGTCTTAGGGCCCGGCATCGACGGGAGAGGAATCCCGAGATGGCCCCTAGCAACTCACATGGGGGCTGGCCGTTCCTGAGGCCACCAGAGCGGGTCCCTGAGGTCCCCGTCGTAACTCGAGAAGACCTGCCGCAACTCGAGAAAATCCAGGAGGTTCTTCCCTCCATTCGAGAGGAGGCCCATTTCCGCAGAGGCTTCTCGTGGCTAATCACACCTCACCTCTGGAACTTCGAAAGGGTCCTTCACACCCTGGGTGCAACTCAAGAAGTTCCCCGACATACCCGTCTCCACTCGAGAGGAAACACGAGGGTCCCGCCCACATCCAGAGGAGCCCCGTTTCCGCCTCCTAGCTCGAGGTGAGGGCTCCTTTCCCTGCTTCGTCGGGAAAGAATTCCCGGCGTTCCCGTCGCATCTCAAGAGGAGGCCTTCTCAACAGGAACGGCGAGAGGAACTCCAGGGTCGTGCCACCATTCCAAGAGTCCCCCAGATGTCTCTGTCCATTCCAGAGGAACCTCTTTTCCCTTCACCGGCTCGTCTTTCACGCCGAGGATCGACTCACACCAAGGTGGCACTTGGCACAGCCCTGTGGGAAAGCCTCGTGGGAAAGCCTCGAGTTAAAGCCTCGAGGGAAAGCCACTGATCCCTTGATCCACGTGACAGGAAGCCTGACCCTACTGCTGCACCTAGGGAGGGAAGCGCACGTGCATGCCCCCACACGAGACGAGGCCTGACTCCCCAGGGAAGCCTCAGAGGCACCCCAAGATCCATGTCAACACTGGAGAGGAATCCTCATGTACCGGACCAGACTCCACACAAGGTCTTAGGCCCCGGCATCGACGGGAGAGGCATTCCGAGATGGCCTCTAGGAACTTGCATGGGGACTGGCCCTTCCTGAGGCCACCAGAGCGGGCCCCTGAGGTCCCCGTCGTAACTGAAGGAGACCTGCCGCAACTCGAGAATATCCAGGATGTTCTCCCCTGCAGGCGAGATGAGGCCCATTTCCGGAGAGGCTTCTCGGGGCTAATCACACCTCACCTCTGAACGTCGAAAGGGTCCTTCCCACCCTAGGTGCAACTCAAGAAGTTCCCCGACATACCCGTCTCCCCTCCAGAGGAAACACGAGGGTCCCGCCCACATCCAGAGGAGCCCCGTTTCCGCCTCCTAGCTCGAGGTGAGGCCTCCTTTCCCTGCTTCGTCGGGAAAGAATTCCCGGAGTTCCCGTCGCATCTCAAGAGGAGGCCTTCTCAACAGGAACGGCGAGAGGAACTCCAGGGTCGTGCCACCATTCCAAGAGTCCCCCAGATGTCTCTGTCCATTCCAGAGGAACCTCTTTTCCCTTCACCGGCTCGTCTTTCACGCCGAGGATCGACTCACACCAAGGTGGCACTTGGCACAGCCCTGTGGGAAAGCCTCGTCGGAAAGCCTCGAGGGAAAGCCTCGACGGAAAGCCACAGATCCCTTGATTCACGTGACAGGAAGCGTGACCCTACTGCTGCAGCTCGGGAGGGAAGCGCACGTGCAAGCCACCACTCGAGACGAGGCCTGACTCCCCTGGGGAGACTCAGAGGCACCCCAATATCCATGTCAACACTGGAAAGGAATGCTCAGGTTCCGGCCCCGACTCCACACAAGGTCTTAGGCACCGGCATCGACGGGAGAGGAATCCCGAGATGGCCCCTAGCAACTCGCATGGGGACTGGCCCTTCCTGAGGACACCAGAGTGGGTCCCTGAGGTCCAAGTCGTAACTCGAGAAGACGTGCCGCAACTCGAGAAAATCCAGGAGGTTCTCCCCTCCATGCGAGAGGAGGCCCATTTCCGCAGAGGCTTCTCGGGGCTAATCACACCTCACCTCTGGAACGTCGAAAGGGTCCTTCACACCCTTGGTGCAACTCAAGAAGTTCCCCGACATACCCGTCTCCACTCGAGAGGAAACACGAGCGTCCCGCCCACATCCAGAGGAGCCCCGTTTCCGCCTCGTAGCTCGAGGTGAGGGATCCTTTCCCTGCTTCGTCGGGAAAGAATTCCCGGCGTTCCCGTCGCATCTCAAGAGGAGGCCCTCTGAACAGGAACGGCGAGAGGAACTCCAGGGTCGTGCCACCATTCCAAGAGTCCCCCAGATGTCTCAGTCCATTCCAGAGGATCCTCTTTTCCCTTCACCGGTCGTCTTTAACGCGAGGATCAACTCACACCAAGGTGGCACTTGGCACAGCCCTGTGGGAAAGCCTCGAGGGAAAGCCTCGAGGGAAACCACAGATCCCTTGATCCACGTGACAGGAAGCGTGACCCTACTGCTGTAGCTCGGGAGGGATGCTCACGTGCAGGACCCCACTCGAGACGAGGCCTGACTCCCCTGGGGCGACTCAGAGGCACCCCAAGATCCATGTCAACAGTGGAGAGGAATGCTCAGGTTCCGGCCCCGACTCCACACAAGGTCTTAGGGCCCGGCATCGACGGGAGAGGAATCCCGAGATGGCCCCTAGCAACTCACATGGGGGCTGGCCCTTCCTGAGGCCACCAGAGCGGGTCCCTGAGGTACCCGTCGTAACTCGAGAAGACCTGCCGCAACTCGAGAAAATCCAGGAGGTTCTTCCCTCCATGCGAGAGGAGGCCCATTTCCGCAGAGGCTTCTCGTGGCTAATCACACCTCACCTCTGGAACTTCGAAAGGGTCCTTCACACCCTGGGTGCAACTCAAGAAGTTCCCCGACATACCCGTCTCCACTCGAGAGGAAACACGAGGGTCCCGCCCACATCCAGAGGAGCCCCGTTTCCGCCTCCTAGCTCGAGGTGAGGGCTCCTTTCCCTGCTTCGTCGGGAAAGAATTCCCGGCGTTCCCGTCGCATCTCAAGAGGAGGCCTTCTCAACAGGAACGGCGAGAGGAACTCCAGGGTCGTGCCACCATTCCAAGAGTCCCCCAGATGTCTCTGTCCATTCCAGAGGAACCTCTTTTCCCTTCACCGGCTCGTCTTTCACGCCGAGGATCGACTCACACCAAGGTGGCACTTGGCACAGCCCTGTGGGAAAGCCTCGTGGGAAAGCCTCGAGTTAAAGCCTCGAGGGAAAGCCACTGATCCCTTGATCCACGTGACAGGAAGCCTGACCCTACTGCTGCACCTAGGGAGGGAAGCGCACGTGCATGCCCCCACACGAGACGAGGCCTGACTCCCCAGGGAAGCCTCAGAGGCACCCCAAGATCCATGTCAACACTGGAGAGGAATCCTCATGTACCGGACCAGACTCCACACAAGGTCTTAGGCCCCGGCATCGACGGGAGAGGCATTCCGAGATGGCCTCTAGGAACTTGCATGGGGACTGGCCCTTCCTGAGGCCACCAGAGCGGGCCCCTGAGGTCCCCGTCGTAACTGAAGGAGACCTGCCGCAACTCGAGAATATCCAGGAGGTTCTCCCCTGCAGGCGAGAAGAGGCACATTTCCGCAGAGGCTTCTCGGGGCTAATCACACCTCACCTCTGGAACGTCGAAAGGTTCCTTCACACCCTTGGTACAACTCAAGAAGTTCCCCGACATACCCGTCTCCACTCGAGAGGAAACACGAGGGTCCCGCCCACATCCAGAGGATCCCCGTTTCCGCCTCGTAGCTCGAGGTGAGGGATCCTTTCCCTGCTTCGTCTGGAAAAATTCCCGGCATTCCCGTCGCAACTGAAGAGGAGGCCCTCGAAACAGGAACGGCGAGAGGAACTCCAGGGTCGTGCCACCATTCCAAGAGTCCCCGAGATGTCCCAGTCCATTCCAGAGGAACCTCTTTTCCCTTCAATGGCTCGTCTTTCACGCCGAGGATCGACTCACACAAAGGTGGCACTTGGCACAGCCCTGTGGGAAAGCCTCGAGGGAAAGCCTCGAGGGAAACCACAGATCCCTTGATCCACGTGACAGGAAGCGTGACCCTACTGCTGCAGCTCGGGAGGGAAGCGCACGTGCATGCCCCCACTCCAGACGAGGCCTGACTCCCCTGGGGAGACTCAGAGGCACCCCAAGATTCATGTCAACACTGGAGAGGAATCCTTAGGTTCCGGCCCCGACTCCACACAAGGTCTTAGGCCCAGGCATCGATCGGAGAGGAATCCCGAGATGGCCCCTAGCAACTCGCATGGGGACTGGCCCTTCCTGAGGCCACCAGAGCGGGTCCCTGAGGTCCCCGTCGTAACTCGAGAAGACCTGCCGCAACTCGAGAATATCCAGGATGTTCTCCCCTGCAGGCGAGATGAGGCCCATTTCCGGAGAGGCTTCTCGGGGCTAATCACACCTCACCTCTGAACGTCGAAAGGGTCCTTCCCACCCTAGGTGCAACTCAAGAAGTTCCCCGACATACCCGTCTCCCCTCCAGAGGAAACACGAGGGTCCCGCCCACATCCAGAGGAGCCCCGTTTCCGCCTCCTAGCTCGAGGTGAGGCCTCCTTTCCCTGCTTCGTCGGGAAAGAATTCCCGGAGTTCCCGTCGCATCTCAAGAGGAGGCCTTCTCAACAGGAACGGCGAGAGGAACTCCAGGGTCGTGCCACCATTCCAAGAGTCCCCCAGATGTCTCTGTCCATTCCAGAGGAACCTCTTTTCCCTTCACCGGCTCGTCTTTCACGCCGAGGATCGACTCACACCAAGGTGGCACTTGGCACAGCCCTGTGGGAAAGCCTCGTCGGAAAGCCTCGAGGGAAAGCCTCGACGGAAAGCCACAGATCCCTTGATTCACGTGACAGGAAGCGTGACCCTACTGCTGCAGCTCGGGAGGGAAGCGCACGTGCAAGCCACCACTCGAGACGAGGCCTGACTCCCCTGGGGAGACTCAGAGGCACCCCAATATCCATGTCAACACTGGAAAGGAATGCTCAGGTTCCGGCCCCGACTCCACACAAGGTCTTAGGCACCGGCATCGACGGGAGAGGAATCCCGAGATGGCCCCTAGCAACTCGCATGGGGACTGGCCCTTCCTGAGGACACCAGAGTGGGTCCCTGAGGTCCAAGTCGTAACTCGAGAAGACGTGCCGCAACTCGAGAAAATCCAGGAGGTTCTCCCCTCCATGCGAGAGGAGGCCCATTTCCGCAGAGGCTTCTCGGGGCTAATCACACCTCACCTGTGGAACGTCGAAAGGGTCCTTCACACCCTTGGTGCAACTCAAGAAGTTCCCCGACATACCCGTCTCCACTCGAGAGGAAACACGAGCGTCCCGCCCACATCCAGAGGAGCCCCGTTTCCGCCTCGTAGCTCGAGGTGAGGGATCCTTTCCCTGCTTCGTCGGGAAAGAATTCCCGGCGTTCCCGTCGCATCTCAAGAGGAGGCCCTCTGAACAGGAACGGCGAGAGGAACTCCAGGGTCGTGCCACCATTCCAAGAGTCCCCCAGATGTCTCAGTCCATTCCAGAGGATCCTCTTTTCCCTTCACCGGTCGTCTTTAACGCGAGGATCAACTCACACCAAGGTGGCACTTGGCACAGCCCTGTGGGAAAGCCTCGAGGGAAAGCCTCGAGGGAAACCACAGATCCCTTGATCCACGTGACAGGAAGCGTGACCCTACTGCTGCAGCTCGGGAGGGATGCTCACGTGCAGGACCCCACTCGAGACGAGGCCTGACTCCCCTGGGGCGACTCAGAGGCACCCCAAGATCCATGTCAACAGTGGAGAGGAATGCTCAGGTTCCGGCCCCGACTCCACACAAGGTCTTAGGGCCCGGCATCGACGGGAGAGGAATCCCGAGATGGCCCCTAGCAACTCACATGGGGGCTGGCCCTTCCTGAGGCCACCAGAGCGGGTCCCTGAGGTCCCCGTCGTAACTCGAGAAGACCTGCCGCAACTCGAGAAAATCCAGGAGGTTCTTCCCTCCATTCGAGAGGAGGCCCATTTCCGCAGAGGCTTCTCGTGGCTAATCACACCTCACCTCTGGAACTTCGAAAGGGTCCTTCACACCCTGGGTGCAACTCAAGAAGTTCCCCGACATACCCGTCTCCACTCGAGAGGAAACACGAGGGTCCCGCCCACATCCAGAGGAGCCCCGTTTCCGCCTCCTAGCTCGAGGTGAGGGCTCCTTTCCCTGCTTCGTCGGGAAAGAATTCCCGGCGTTCCCGTCGCATCTCAAGAGGAGGCCTTCTCAACAGGAACGGCGAGAGGAACTCCAGGGTCGTGCCACCATTCCAAGAGTCCCCCAGATGTCTCTGTCCATTCCAGAGGAACCTCTTTTCCCTTCACCGGCTCGTCTTTCACGCCGAGGATCGACTCACACCAAGGTGGCACTTGGCACAGCCCTGTGGGAAAGCCTCGTGGGAAAGCCTCGAGTTAAAGCCTCGAGGGAAAGCCACTGATCCCTTGATCCACGTGACAGGAAGCCTGACCCTACTGCTGCACCTAGGGAGGGAAGCGCACGTGCATGCCCCCACACGAGACGAGGCCTGACTCCCCAGGGAAGCCTCAGAGGCACCCCAAGATCCATGTCAACACTGGAGAGGAATCCTCATGTACCGGACCAGACTCCACACAAGGTCTTAGGCCCCGGCATCGACGGGAGAGGCATTCCGAGATGGCCTCTAGGAACTTGCATGGGGACTGGCCCTTCCTGAGGCCACCAGAGCGGGCCCCTGAGGTCCCCGTCGTAACTGAAGGAGACCTGCCGCAACTCGAGAATATCCAGGATGTTCTCCCCTGCAGGCGAGATGAGGCCCATTTCCGGAGAGGCTTCTTGGGGCTAATCACACCTCACCTCTGAACGTCGAAAGGGTCCTTCCCACCCTAGGTGCAACTCAAGAAGTTCCCCGACATACCCGTCTCCCCTCCAGAGGAAACACGAGGGTCCCGCCCACATCCAGAGGAGCCCCGTTTCCGCCTCCTAGCTCGAGGTGAGGCCTCCTTTCCCTGCTTCGTCGGGAAAGAATTCCCGGAGTTCCCGTCGCATCTCAAGAGGAGGCCTTCTCAACAGGAACGGCGAGAGGAACTCCAGGGTCGTGCCACCATTCCAAGAGTCCCCCAGATGTCTCTGTCCATTCCAGAGGAACCTCTTTTCCCTTCACCGGCTCGTCTTTCACGCCGAGGATCGACTCACACCAAGGTGGCACTTGGCACAGCCCTGTGGGAAAGCCTCGTCGGAAAGCCTCGAGGGAAAGCCTCGACGGAAAGCCACAGATCCCTTGATTCACGTGACAGGAAGCGTGACCCTACTGCTGCAGCTCGGGAGGGAAGCGCACGTGCAAGCCACCACTCGAGACGAGGCCTGACTCCCCTGGGGAGACTCAGAGGCACCCCAATATCCATGTCAACACTGGAAAGGAATGCTCAGGTTCCGGCCCCGACTCCACACAAGGTCTTAGGCACCGGCATCGACGGGAGAGGAATCCCGAGATGGCCCCTAGCAACTCGCATGGGGACTGGCCCTTCCTGAGGACACCAGAGTGGGTCCCTGAGGTCCAAGTCGTAACTCGAGAAGACGTGCCGCAACTCGAGAAAATCCAGGAGGTTCTCCCCTCCATGCGAGAGGAGGCCCATTTCCGCAGAGGCTTCTCGGGGCTAATCACACCTCACCTCTGGAACGTCGAAAGGGTCCTTCACACCCTTGGTGCAACTCAAGAAGTTCCCCGACATACCCGTCTCCACTCGAGAGGAAACACGAGCGTCCCGCCCACATCCAGAGGAGCCCCGTTTCCGCCTCGTAGCTCGAGGTGAGGGATCCTTTCCCTGCTTCGTCGGGAAAGAATTCCCGGCGTTCCCGTCGCATCTCAAGAGGAGGCCCTCTGAACAGGAACGGCGAGAGGAACTCCAGGGTCGTGCCACCATTCCAAGAGTCCCCCAGATGTCTCAGTCCATTCCAGAGGATCCTCTTTTCCCTTCACCGGTCGTCTTTAACGCGAGGATCAACTCACACCAAGGTGGCACTTGGCACAGCCCTGTGGGAAAGCCTCGAGGGAAAGCCTCGAGGGAAACCACAGATCCCTTGATCCACGTGACAGGAAGCGTGACCCTACTGCTGCAGCTCGGGAGGGATGCTCACGTGCAGGACCCCACTCGAGACGAGGCCTGACTCCCCTGGGGCGACTCAGAGGCACCCCAAGATCCATGTCAACAGTGGAGAGGAATGCTCAGGTTCCGGCCCCGACTCCACACAAGGTCTTAGGGCCCGGCATCGACGGGAGAGGAATCCCGAGATGGCCCCTAGCAACTCACATGGGGGCTGGCCCTTCCTGAGGCCACCAGAGCGGGTCCCTGAGGTACCCGTCGTAACTCGAGAAGACCTGCCGCAACTCGAGAAAATCCAGGAGGTTCTTCCCTCCATGCGAGAGGAGGCCCATTTCCGCAGAGGCTTCTCGTGGCTAATCACACCTCACCTCTGGAACTTCGAAAGGGTCCTTCACACCCTGGGTGCAACTCAAGAAGTTCCCCGACATACCCGTCTCCACTCGAGAGGAAACACGAGGGTCCCGCCCACATCCAGAGGAGCCCCGTTTCCGCCTCCTAGCTCGAGGTGAGGGCTCCTTTCCCTGCTTCGTCGGGAAAGAATTCCCGGCGTTCCCGTCGCATCTCAAGAGGAGGCCTTCTCAACAGGAACGGCGAGAGGAACTCCAGGGTCGTGCCACCATTCCAAGAGTCCCCCAGATGTCTCTGTCCATTCCAGAGGAACCTCTTTTCCCTTCACCGGCTCGTCTTTCACGCCGAGGATCGACTCACACCAAGGTGGCACTTGGCACAGCCCTGTGGGAAAGCCTCGTGGGAAAGCCTCGAGTTAAAGCCTCGAGGGAAAGCCACTGATCCCTTGATCCACGTGACAGGAAGCCTGACCCTACTGCTGCACCTAGGGAGGGAAGCGCACGTGCATGCCCCCACACGAGACGAGGCCTGACTCCCCAGGGAAGCCTCAGAGGCACCCCAAGATCCATGTCAACACTGGAGAGGAATCCTCATGTACCGGACCAGACTCCACACAAGGTCTTAGGCCCCGGCATCGACGGGAGAGGCATTCCGAGATGGCCTCTAGGAACTTGCATGGGGACTGGCCCTTCCTGAGGCCACCAGAGCGGGCCCCTGAGGTCCCCGTCGTAACTGAAGGAGACCTGCCGCAACTCGAGAATATCCAGGAGGTTCTCCCCTGCAGGCGAGAAGAGGCACATTTCCGCAGAGGCTTCTCGGGGCTAATCACACCTCACCTCTGGAACGTCGAAAGGTTCCTTCACACCCTTGGTACAACTCAAGAAGTTCCCCGACATACCCGTCTCCACTCGAGAGGAAACACGAGGGTCCCGCCCACATCCAGAGGATCCCCGTTTCCGCCTCGTAGCTCGAGGTGAGGGATCCTTTCCCTGCTTCGTCTGGAAAAATTCCCGGCATTCCCGTCGCAACTGAAGAGGAGGCCCTCGAAACAGGAACGGTGAGAGGAACTCCAGGGTCGTGCCACCATTCCAAGAGTCCCCGAGATGTCCCAGTCCATTCCAGAGGAACCTCTTTTCCCTTCAATGGCTCGTCTTTCACGCCGAGGATCGACTCACACAAAGGTGGCACTTGGCACAGCCCTGTGGGAAAGCCTCGAGGGAAAGCCTCGAGGGAAACCACAGATCCCTTGATCCACGTGACAGGAAGCGTGACCCTACTGCTGCAGCTCGGGAGGGAAGCGCACGTGCATGCCCCCACTCCAGACGAGGCCTGACTCCCCTGGGGAGACTCAGAGGCACCCCAAGATTCATGTCAACACTGGAGAGGAATCCTTAGGTTCCGGCCCCGACTCCACACAAGGTCTTAGGCCCAGGCATCGATCGGAGAGGAATCCCGAGATGGCCCCTAGCAACTCGCATGGGGACTGGCCCTTCCTGAGGCCACCAGAGCGGGTCCCTGAGGTCCCCGTCGTAACTCGAGAAGACCTGCCGCAACTCGAGAATATCCAGGATGTTCTCCCCTGCAGGCGAGATGAGGCCCATTTCCGGAGAGGCTTCTCGGGGCTAATCACACCTCACCTCTGAACGTCGAAAGGGTCCTTCCCACCCTAGGTGCAACTCAAGAAGTTCCCCGACATACCCGTCTCCCCTCCAGAGGAAACACGAGGGTCCCGCCCACATCCAGAGGAGCCCCGTTTCCGCCTCCTAGCTCGAGGTGAGGCCTCCTTTCCCTGCTTCGTCGGGAAAGAATTCCCGGAGTTCCCGTCGCATCTCAAGAGGAGGCCTTCTCAACAGGAACGGCGAGAGGAACTCCAGGGTCGTGCCACCATTCCAAGAGTCCCCCAGATGTCTCTGTCCATTCCAGAGGAACCTCTTTTCCCTTCACCGGCTCGTCTTTCACGCCGAGGATCGACTCACACCAAGGTGGCACTTGGCACAGCCCTGTGGGAAAGCCTCGTCGGAAAGCCTCGAGGGAAAGCCTCGACGGAAAGCCACAGATCCCTTGATTCACGTGACAGGAAGCGTGACCCTACTGCTGCAGCTCGGGAGGGAAGCGCACGTGCAAGCCACCACTCGAGACGAGGCCTGACTCCCCTGGGGAGACTCAGAGGCACCCCAATATCCATGTCAACACTGGAAAGGAATGCTCAGGTTCCGGCCCCGACTCCACACAAGGTCTTAGGCACCGGCATCGACGGGAGAGGAATCCCGAGATGGCCCCTAGCAACTCGCATGGGGACTGGCCCTTCCTGAGGACACCAGAGTGGGTCCCTGAGGTCCAAGTCGTAACTCGAGAAGACGTGCCGCAACTCGAGAAAATCCAGGAGGTTCTCCCCTCCATGCGAGAGGAGGCCCATTTCCGCAGAGGCTTATCGGGGCTACTCACACCTCACCTCTGGAACGTCGAAAGGGTCCTTCACACCCTTGGTGCAACTCAAGAAGTTCCCCGACATACCCGTCTCCACTCGAGAGGAAACACGAGCGTCCCGCCCACATCCAGAGGAGCCCCGTTTCCGCCTCGTAGCTCGAGGTGAGGGATCCTTTCCCTGCTTCGTCGGGAAAGAATTCCCGGCGTTCCCGTCGCATCTCAAGAGGAGGCCCTCTGAACAGGAACGGCGAGAGGAACTCCAGGGTCGTGCCACCATTCCAAGAGTCCCCCAGATGTCTCAGTCCATTCCAGAGGATCCTCTTTTCCCTTCACCGGTCGTCTTTAACGCGAGGATCAACTCACACCAAGGTGGCACTTGGCACAGCCCTGTGGGAAAGCCTCGAGGGAAAGCCTCGAGGGAAACCACAGATCCCTTGATCCACGTGACAGGAAGCGTGACCCTACTGCTGCAGCTCGGGAGGGATGCTCACGTGCATGCCCCCACTCGAGACGAGGCCTGACTCCCCTGGGGCGACTCAGAGGCACCCCAAGATCCATGTCAACAGTGGAGAGGAATGCTCAGGTTCCGGCCCCGAATCCACACAAGGTCTTAGGCCCCGGCATCGACGGGAGAGGAATCCCGAGATGGCCCCTAGCAACTCACATGGGGGCTGGCCCTTCCTGAGGCCACCAGAGCGGGTCCCTGAGGTACCCGTCGTAACTCGAGAAGACCTGCCGCAACTCGAGAAAATCCAGGAGGTTCTTCCCTCCATGCGAGAGGAGGCCCATTTCCGCAGAGGCTTCTCGTGGCTAATCACACCTCACGTCTGGAACTTCGAAAGGGTCCTTCACACCCTGGGTGCAACTCAAGAAGTTCCCCGACATACCCGTCTCCACTCGAGAGGAAACACGAGGGTCCCGCCCACATCCAGAGGAGCCCCGTTTCCGCCTCCTAGCTCGAGGTGAGGGCTCCTTTCCCTGCTTCGTCGGGAAAGAATTCCCGGCGTTCCCGTCGCATCTCAAGAGGAGGCCTTCTCAACAGGAACGGCGAGAGGAACTCCAGGGTCGTGCCACCATTCCAAGAGTCCCCCAGATGTCTCTGTCCATTCCAGAGGAACCTCTTTTCCCTTCACCGGCTCGTCTTTCACGCCGAGGATCGACTCACACCAAGGTGGCACTTGGCACAGCCCTGTGGGAAAGCCTCGTGGGAAAGCCTCGAGTTAAAGCCTCGAGGGAAAGCCACTGATCCCTTGATCCACGTGACAGGAAGCCTGACCCTACTGCTGCACCTAGGGAGGGAAGCGCACGTGCATGCCCCCACACGAGACGAGGCCTGACTCCCCAGGGAAGCCTCAGAGGCACCCCAAGATCCATGTCAACACTGGAGAGGAATCCTCATGTACCGGACCAGACTCCACACAAGGTCTTAGGCCCCGGCATCGACGGGAGAGGCATTCCGAGATGGCCTCTAGGAACTTGCATGGGGACTGGCCCTTCCTGAGGCCACCAGAGCGGGCCCCTGAGGTCCCCGTCGTAACTGAAGGAGACCTGCCGCAACTCGAGAATATCCAGGAGGTTCTCCCCTGCAGGCGAGAAGAGGCACATTTCCGCAGAGGCTTCTCGGGGCTAATCACACCTCACCTCTGGAACGTCGAAAGGTTCCTTCACACCCTTGGTACAACTCAAGAAGTTCCCCGACATACCCGTCTCCACTCGAGAGGAAACACGAGGGTCCCGCCCACATCCAGAGGATCCCCGTTTCCGCCTCGTAGCTCGAGGTGAGGGATCCTTTCCCTGCTTCGTCTGGAAAAATTCCCGGCATTCCCGTCGCAACTGAAGAGGAGGCCCTCGAAACAGGAACGGCGAGAGGAACTCCAGGGCCGTGCCACCATTCCAAGAGTCCCCGAGATGTCCCAGTCCATTCCAGAGGAACCTCTTTTCCCTTCAATGGCTCGTCTTTCACGCCGAGGATCGACTCACACAAAGGTGGCACTTGGCACAGCCCTGTGGGAAAGCCTCGAGGGAAAGCCTCGAGGGAAACCACAGATCCCTTGATCCACGTGACAGGAAGCGTGACCCTACTGCTGAAGCTCGGGAGGGAAGCGCACGTGCATGCCCCCACTCCAGACGAGGCCTGACTCCCCTGGGGAGACTCAGAGGCACCCCAAGATTCATGTCAACACTGGAGAGGAATCCTTAGGTTCCGGCCCCGACTCCACACAAGGTCTTAGGCCCAGGCATCGATCGGAGAGGAATCCCGAGATGGCCCCTAGCAACTCGCATGGGGACTGGCCCTTCCTGAGGCCACCAGAGCGGGTCCCTGAGGTCCCCGTCGTAACTCGAGAAGACCTGCCGCAACTGGAGAATATCCAGGATGTTCTCCCCTGCAGGCGAGATGAGGCCCATTTCCGGAGAGGCTTCTCGGGGCTAATCACACCTCACCTCTGAACGTCGAAAGGGTCCTTCCCACCCTAGGTGCAACTCAAGAAGTTCCCCGACATACCCGTCTCCCCTCCAGAGGAAACACGAGGGTCCCGCCCACATCCAGAGGAGCCCCGTTTCCGCCTCCTAGCTCGAGGTGAGGCCTCCTTTCCCTGCTTCGTCGGGAAAGAATTCCCGGAGTTCCCGTCGCATCTCAAGAGGAGGCCTTCTCAACAGGAACGGCGAGAGGAACTCCAGGGTCGTGCCACCATTCCAAGAGTCCCCCAGATGTCTCTGTCCATTCCAGAGGAACCTCTTTTCCCTTCACCGGCTCGTCTTTCACGCCGAGGATCGACTCACACCAAGGTGGCACTTGGCACAGCCCTGTGGGAAAGCCTCGTCGGAAAGCCTCGAGGGAAAGCCTCGACGGAAAGCCACAGATCCCTTGATTCACGTGACAGGAAGCGTGACCCTACTGCTGCAGCTCGGGAGGGAAGCGCACGTGCAAGCCACCACTCGAGACGAGGCCTGACTCCCCTGGGGAGACTCAGAGGCACCCCAATATCCATGTCAACACTGGAAAGGAATGCTCAGGTTCCGGCCCCGACTCCACACAAGGTCTTAGGCACCGGCATCGACGGGAGAGGAATCCCGAGATGGCCCCTAGCAACTCGCATGGGGACTGGCCCTTCCTGAGGACACCAGAGTGGGTCCCTGAGGTCCAAGTCGTAACTCGAGAAGACGTGCCGCAACTCGAGAAAATCCAGGAGGTTCTCCCCTCCATGCGAGAGGAGGCCCATTTCCGCAGAGGCTTATCGGGGCTACTCACACCTCACCTCTGGAACGTCGAAAGGGTCCTTCACACCCTTGGTGCAACTCAAGAAGTTCCCCGACATACCCGTCTCCACTCGAGAGGAAACACGAGCGTCCCGCCCACATCCAGAGGAGCCCCGTTTCCGCCTCGTAGCTCGAGGTGAGGGATCCTTTCCCTGCTTCGTCGGGAAAGAATTCCCGGCGTTCCCGTCGCATCTCAAGAGGAGGCCCTCTGAACAGGAACGGCGAGAGGAACTCCAGGGTCGTGCCACCATTCCAGGAGTCCCCCAGATGTCTCTGTCCATTCCAGAGGAACCTCTTTTCCCTTCACCGGCTCGTCTTTCACGCCGAGGATCGACTCACACCAAGGTGGCACTTGGCACAGCCCTGTGGGAAAGCCTCGTGGGAAAGCCTCGAGTTAAAGCCTCGAGGGAAAGCCACTGATCCCTTGATCCACGTGACAGGAAGCCTCACCCTACTGCTGCACCTAGGGAGGGAAGCGCACGTGCATGCCCCCACACGAGACGAGGCCTGACTCCCCAGGGAAGCCTCAGAGGCACCCCAAGATCCAGTCAACACTGGAGAGGAATCCTCATGTACCGGACCAGACTCCACACAAGGTCTTAGGCCCCGGCATCGACGGGAGAGGCATTCCGAGATGGCCCCTAGGAACTTGCATGGGAACTGGCCCTTCCTGAGGCCACCAGAGCGGGCCCCTGGGGTCCCCGTCGTAACTGATGGAGACCTGCCGCAACTAGAGAATATCCAGGAGGTTCTCCCCTGCAGGCGAGATGAGGCACATTTCCGCAGAGGCTTCTCGGGGCTAATCACACCTCACCTCTGGAACGTCGAAAGGTTCCTTCACACCCTTGGTGCAACTCAAGAAGTTCCCCGACATACCCGTCTCCACTCGAGAGGAAACACGAGGGTCCCGCCCACATCCAGAGGAGCCCCGTTTCCGCCTCGTAGCTCGAGGTGAGGGATCCTTTCCCTGCTTCGTCTGGAAAAATTCCCGGCATTCCCGTCACAACTGAAGAGGAGGCCCTCGAAACAGGAACGGCGAGAGGAACTCCAGGGTCATGCCACCATTCCAAGAGTCCCCGAGATGTCCCAGTCCATTCCAGAGGAACCTCTTTTCCCTACAATGGCTCGTCTTTCACGCCGAGGATCGACTCACACAAAGGTGGCACTTGGCACAGCCCTGTGGGAAAGCCTCGTCGGAAAGCCTCGAGGGAAAGCCTCGACGGAAAGCCACAGATCCCTTGATTCACGTGACAGGAAGCGTGACCCTACTGCTGCAGCTCGGGAGGGAAGCGCACGTGCATGCCACCACTCGAGACGAGGCCTGACTCCCCTGGGGAGACTCAGAGGCACCCCAATATCCATGTCAACACTGGAAAGGAATGCTCAGGTTCCGGCCCCGACTCCACACAAGGTCTTAGGCACCGGCATCGACGGGAGAGGAATCCCGAGATGGCCTCTAGCAACTCGCATGGGGACTGGCGCTTCCTGAGGCCACCAGAGTGGGTCCCTGAGGTCCCCGTCGTAACTCGAGAAGACCTGCCGCAACTCGAGAAAATCCAGGAGGTTCTCCACTCCATGCGAGATGAGGCCCATTTCCGCAGAGGCTTCTCGGGGCTAATCACACCTCACCTCTGGAACGTCGTAAGGGTCCTTCCCACCCTTGGTTCAACTCAAGAAGTTCCGCGACATACCCGTCTCCACTCGAGAGGATACACGAGGGTCCCGCCCACATCCAGAGGAGCCCCGTTTCCGCCTCGTAGCTCGAGGTGAGGGATCCTTTCCCTGCTTCGTCGGGAAAGAATTCCCGGGGTTCCCGTCGCATCTCAAGGGGAGGCCCTCTCAACAGGAACGGCGAGAGGAACTCCAGGGTCGTGGCACCATTCCAAGAGTCCCCCAGATGTCTCTGTCCATTTCAGAGGAACCTCTTTTCCCTTCACCGGCTCGTGTTTCACGCCGAATATCGACTCACACCAAGGTGGCACTTGGCACAGCCCTGTGGGAAAGCGTCGTGGGATAGCCTCGAGGGAAAGCCTCGAGGGAAAGCCACAGATCCCTTGATCCACGTGACAGGAAGCGTGACCCTACTGCTCCAGCTCGAGAGAGAAGCGCACATGCATGCCCCCACTCGAAACGAGGCTTGACTCCCCTGGGGAGACTCAGAGGCACCCCAATATCCATGTCAACACTGGAGAGGAATCCTCAGGTTCCGGCCCCGACTCCACACAAGGTCTTAGGCCCTGTCATCGATGGGAGAGGAATCCCGATATGGCCCCTAGCAACTCGCATGGGGACTGGCCCTTCCTGAGGCCACCAGAGCGGGTCCCTGAGGTCCCCGTCGTAACTCGAGAAGACCTGCCGCAACTCGAGAAAATCCAGGAGGTTCTCCCCTCCATGCGAGGGGAGGCCCATTTCCGCAGAGGCTTCTTGGGGCTAATCACACCTCACCTCTGGAACGTCGAAAGGGTCCTTCACACCCTTGGTGCAACTCAAGAAGTTCTCCGACATACCCGTCTCCACTCAAGAGGAAACACGAGGGTCCCGCCCACATCCAGAGGAGCCCCGTTTCCGCCTCGTAGCTCGAGGTGTGGGATCCTTTCCCTGCTTCGTCGGAAAAGAATTCCCGGCGTTCCCGTCGCATCTCAAGAGGAGGCCCTCTCAACAGGAACGGCGAGAGGAACTCCATGTTCCTGCCACCATTCCAAGAGTCCCCCAGATGACTCTGTCCATTCCAGAGGAACCTCTTTTCCCTTCACCGGCTCGTGTTTCACGCCGAGGATCGACTCACACCAAGGTGGCACTTGGCACAGCCCTGTGGGAAAGCCTCGAGGAAAGCCTCGAGGGAAAGCCTCGAGGGTAAGCCTTGAGGGAAAGCCACAGATCCCTTGATCCACGTGACAGGAAACCTGACCCTACTGCTGCAGCTCGGGAGGGAAGCGCACGAGCATGCCCCCACTCGAGTCGAGGCTTGACTCCCCTGGGGAGACTCAGAGGCACCCCAAGATCCATGTCAACACTGGAGAGGAATGCTCAGGTTCCGGCCCCGACTTCACACATGGTTTCAGGGCCCGGAATCGACGGGAGAGGAATCCCGAGATGGCCCCTAGCAACTCGCATGGGGACTGGCCCTTCCTGAGGCCACCAGAGCGGGTCCCTGAGGTCCCCGTCGTAACTCGAGAAGACCTGCCGCAACTCCAGAATATCCAGGAGGTTCACCCCTGCAGGCGAGATGAGGCCCATTTCCGCAGAGGCTTCCCGGGGCTAATCACACCTCACCTCTGGAACGTCGAAAGGGTCCTTCACACCCTTGGTGCAACTCAAGAAGTTCCCCGACATACCCGTCTCCACTCGAGAGGAAACACGAGGATCCCGCCCACATCCAGAGGAGCCCCGTTTCTGCCTCGTAGCTCGAGGTGAGGGATCCTTTCCCTGCTTCGTCGGTAAAGAATTCCCGGCATTCCCGTCGCATCTCAAGAGGAGGCCCTCTCAACAGGAAGGGCGAGAGGAACTCCAGGGTCGTGCCACCATTCCAAGAGTCCCCCAGATGTCTCTGTCCATTCCAGAGGAACCTCTTTTCCCTTCACCGGCTCGTCTTTCACGCCGAGGATCAACTCACACCAAGGTGGCACTTGGCACAACCCTGTGAGAAAGCCTCGTGGGAAAGCCTCGAGGGAAAGCCTCGAGGGAAAGCCACTGATCCCTTGATCCACGTGACAGGAAGCGTGACCCTACTGCTGCAGCTTGGGAGAGAAGCGCACGTGTATACCCCCACTCGAGCCGAGGCTTGACTCCCCTGGGGAGACTCAGAAGCACCCCAAGATCCATGTCAACAGTGGAGAGGAATCCTCAGGTTCCGGCCCCGACTCCACACAAGGTCTTAGGCCCCGGCATCGACGGGAGAGTAATCCCGAGATGGCCCCTAGCAACTCGCATGGGGACTGGCCCTTCCTGAGGCCACCAGAGCGGGTCCCTGAGGTCCCCGTCATAACTCGAGAAGACCTGACTCAACTCGAGAAAATCCAGGAGGTTCTCCGCTCCATGCGAGAGGAGGCCCATTTCCGCAGAGGCTTCTCGGGGCTAATCACACCTCACCTCTGGAACGTCGAAAGGGTCCTTCCCACCCTTGGTGCAACTCAAGAAGTTCCCCGACATACCCGTCTCCCCTCCAGAGGAAACACGAGGGTCCCGCCCACATCCAGAGGAGCCCCGTTTCCGCCTCCTAGCTCGAGGTGAGGCCTCCTTTCCCTGCTTCGTCGGGAAAGAATTCCCGGAGTTCCCGTCGCATCTCAAGAGGAGGCCTTCTCAACAGGAACGGCGAGAGGAACTCCAGGGTCGTGCCACCATTCCAATAGTCCCCCGGATGTCTCAGTCCATTCCAGAGGAACCTCTTTTCCCTTCACCGGCTCGTCTTTCACGCCGAGGATCGACTCACACAAAGGTGGCACTTGGCACAGCCCTGTGGGAAAGCCTCGTCGGAAAGCCTCGAGGGAAACCCTCGACGGAAAGCCACAGATCCCTTGATTCACGTGACAGGAAGCGTGACCCTACTGCTGCAGCTCGGGAGGGAAGCGCACGTGCATGCCACCACTCGAGACGAGGCCTGACTCCGTGGGGAGACTCAGAGGCACCCCAATATCCATGTCAACACTGGAAAGGAATGCTCAGGTTCCGGCCCCGACTCCACACAAGGTCTTAGGCACCGGCATCGATCGGAGAGGAATCCCGAGATGGCCTCTAGCAACTCGCATGGGGACTGGCCCTTCCTGAGGCCACCAGAGTGGGTCCCTGAGGTCCCCGTCGTAACACGAGAAGACCTGCCGCAACTCGAGAAAATCCAGGAGGTTCTCCACTCCATGCGAGATGAGGCCCATTTCCGCAGAGGCTTCTCGGGGCTAATCACACCTCACCTCTGGAACGTCGTAAGGGTCCTTCCCACCCTTGGTTCAACTCAAGAAGTTCCCCGACATACCCGTCTCCCCTCCAGAGGAAACACGAGGGTCCCGCCCACATCCAGAGGAGCCCCGTTTCCGCCTCCTAGCTCGAGGTGAGGCCTCCTTTCCCTGCTTCGTCGGGAAAGAATTCCCGGAGTTCCCGTCGCATCTCAAGAGGAGGCCTTCTCAACAGGAACGGCGAGAGGAACTCCAGGGTCGTGCCACCATTCCAATAGTCCCCCGGATGTCTCAGTCCATTCCAGAGGAACCTCTTTTCCCTTCACCGGCTCGTCTTTCACGCCGAGGATCGACTCACACAAAGGTGGCACTTGGCACAGCCCTGTGGGAAAGCCTCGTCGGAAAGCCTCGAGGGAAACCCTCGACGGAAAGCCACAGATCCCTTGATTCACGTGACAGGAAGCGTGACCCTACTGCTGCAGCTCGGGAGGGAAGCGCACGTGCATGCCACCACTCGAGACGAGGCCTGACTCCCCTGGGGAGACTCAGAGGCACCCCAATATCCATGTCAACACTGGAAAGGAATGCTCAGGTTCCGGCCCCGACTCCACACAAGGTCTTAGGCACCGGCATCGATCGGAGAGGAATCCCGAGATGGCCTCTTGCAACTCGCATGGGGACTGGCCCTTCCTGAGGCCACCAGAGTGGGTCCCTGAGGTCCCCGTCGTAACACGAGAAGACCTGCCGCAACTCGAGAAAATCCAGGAGGTTCTCCACTCCATGCGAGATGAGGCCCATTTCCGCAGAGGCTTCTCGGGGCTAATCACACCTCACCTCTGGAACGTCGTAAGGGTCCTTCCCACCCTTGGTTCAACTCAAGAAGTTCCCCGACATACCCGTCTCCACTCGAGAGGATACACGAGGGTCCCGCCCACATCCAGAGGAGCCCCGTTTCCGCCTCGTAGCTCGAGGTGAGGGATCCTTTCCCTGCTTCGTCGGGAAAGAATTCCCGGGGTTCCCGTCGCATCTCAAGGGGAGGCCCTCTCAACAGGAACGGCGAGAGGAACTCCAGGGTCGTGGCACCATTCCAAGAGTCCCCCATATGTCTCTGTCCATTCCAGAGGAACCTCTTTTCCCTTCACCGGCTCGTGTTTCACGCCGAATATCGACTCACACCAAGGTGACACTTGGCACAGCCCTGTGGGAAAGCCTCGTGGGATAGCCTCGAGGGAAAGCCTCGAGGGAAAGCCACAGATCCTTTGATCCACGTGACAGGAAGCGTGACCCTACTGCTCCAGCTCGAGAGAGAAGCGCACGTGCATGCCCCCACTCGAAACGAGGCTTGACTCCCCTGGGGAGTCTCAGAGGCACCCCAAGATCCATGTCAACACTGGAGAGGAATCCTCAGGTTCCGGCCCCTACTCCACACAAGGTCTTAGGCCCTGTCATCGATGGGAGAGGAATCCCGATATGGCCCCTAGCAACTCGCATGGGGACTGGCCCTTCCTGAGGCCACCAGAGCGGGTCCCTGAGGTCCCCGTCGTAACTCGAGAAGACCTGCCGCAACTCGAGAAAATCCAGGAGGTTCTCCCCTCCATGCGAGGGGAGGCCCATTTCCGCAGAGGCTTATTGGGGCTAATCACACCTCACCTCTGGAACGTCGAAAGGGTCCTTCACACCCTTGGTGCAACTCAAGAAGTTCTCCGACATACCCGTCTCCACTCAAGAGGAAACACGAGGGTCCCGCCCACATCCAGAGGAGCCCCGTTTCCGCCTCGTAGCTCGAGGTGTGGGATCCTTTCCCTGCTTCGTCGGAAAAGAATTCCCGGCGTTCCCGTCGCATCTCAAGAGGAGGCCCTCTCAACAGGAACGGCGAGAGGAACTCGGGGGTCGTGCCACCATTCCAAGAGTCCCCCAGATGACTCAGTCCATTCCAGAGGAACCTCTTTTCCCTTCACCGGCTCGTCTTTCATGCCGAGGATCGACTCACACCAAGGTGGCACTTGGCATGGCCCTGTGGGAAAGCCTCGTGGGAAAGCCTCGAGGGAAAGCCTTGAGGGAAAGCCACAGATCCCTTGATCCACGTGACAGGAAGCCTGACCCTACTGCTGCAGCTCGGGAGGGAATCGCACGAGCATACCCCCACTCGAGACGAGGCCTGACTCCCCTGGGGAGACTCAGAGGCACCCCACGATCCATGTCAACACTGGAGAGGAATCCTCAGTTACCGGACCCGACTCCACACAAGGTCTTTGGCCCCGGCATCGACGGGAGAGGAATCCCGAGATGGCCCCTAGGAACTTGCATGGGGAATGGCCCTTCCTGAGGCCACCAGAGCGGGCCCCTGAGGTCCCCGTCGTAACTCGAGAAGACCTGCCGCAACTCGAGAATATCCAGGATGTTCTCCCCTGCAGGCGTGATGAGGCCCATTTCTGCAGAGGCTTCTCGGGGCTAATCACACCTCACCTCTGGAACTTTGAAAGGGTCCTTCACACCCTTGGTGCAACTCAAGAAGTTCCCCGACATACCCGTCTCCACTCGAGAGGAAACACGAGGGTCCCGCCCACATCCAGAGGAGCCCCGTTTCCGCCTCGTAGCTCGAGGTGAGGGATCCTTTCCCTGCTTCATCGGGAAAGAATTCCCGGCGTTCCCGTCGCATCTCAAGAGGAGGCCCTCTCAACAGGAACGGCGAGAGGAACTCCATGTTCCTGCCACCATTCCAAGAGTCCCCCAGATGTCTCTGTCCATTCCAGAGGAACCTCTTTTCCCTTCACCGGCTCGTGTTTCACGCCGAGGATCGACTCACACCAAGGTGGCACTTGGCACAGCCCTGTGGGAATGCCTCGAGGAAAGCCTCGAGGGAAAGCCTCGAGGGTAAGCCTTGAGGGAAAGCCACAGATCCCTTGATCCACGTGACTGGAAGCCTGACCCTACTGCTGCAGCTCGGGAGGGAAGCGAACGAGCATGCCCCCACTCGAGTCGAGGCTTGACTCCCCTGGGGAGACTCAGAGGCACCCCAAGATCCATGTCAACACTGGAGAGGAATGCTCAGGTTCCGGCCCCGACTTCACACATGGTTTCAGGGCCCGGAATCGACGGGAGAGGAATCCCGAGATGGCCCCTAGCAACTCGCATGGGGACTGGCCCTTCCTGAGGCCACCAGAGCGTGTCCCTGATGTCCCCGTCGTAACTCGAGAAGACCTGCCGCAACTCGAGAAAATCCAGGAGGTTCTCCCCTCCAGGCGAGAGGAGGCCCATTTCCGCAGAGGCTTCTTTGGGCTAATCACACCTCACTTCTGGAACGTCGAAAGGGTCCTTCACACCCTTGATGCAACTCAAGAAGTTCCCCGACATACCCGTCTCTACTCCAGAGGAAACACGAGGGTCCCGCCCACATCCAGAGGAGCCCCGTTTCCGCCTCGTAGCTCGAGGTGAGGGATCCTTTCCCTGCTTCGTCGGAAAAGAATTCCCGGCGTTCCCGTCGCATCTCAAGAGGAGGCCCTCTCAACAGGAACGGCGAGAGGAACTCGGGGGTCGTGCCACCATTCCAAGAGTCCCCCAGATGTCTCATTCCATTCCAGAGGAACCTCTTTTCCCTTCACCGGCTCGTGTTTCACGCCGAGGATCGACTCACACCAAGGTTGCACGTGGCACAGCCCTGTGGGAAAGCCTCGTGGGAAAGCCTCGAGGGAAAGCCTCGAGGGAAAGCCACAGATCCCTTTATCAACGTGACAGGAAGCCTGACCCTACTGCTGCAGCTCGGGAGGGAAGCGCACGAGCATGCCCCCACTCGAGTCGAGGCTTGACTCCCCTGGGGAGACTCAGAGGCACCCCAAGATCCCTGTCAACACTGGAGAGGAATCCTCAGGTACCAGACCCGACCCCACACAAGGTCTTAGGCCCCGGCATAGACGGGAGAGGAATCCCGAGGTGGCCCCTAGGAACTTGCATGGGGACTGGCCCTTCCTGAGGCCACCAGAGCGGGCCCCTGAGGTCCCCGTCGTAACTCGAGAAGACCTGCCTCAACTCGAGAATATCCAGGAGGTTCTCCCCTCCATGGGAGAGGAGGCCCATTTCCGCAGAGGCTTCTTGGGGCTAATCACACCTCACCTCTGGAACGTCGAAAGGGTCCTTCACACCCTTGGTGCAACTCAAGAAGTTCTCCGACATACCCGTCTCCACTCCAGAGGAAATATGAGGGTCCCGCGCACATCCAGAGGAGCCCCGTTTCCGCCTCGTAGCTCGAGGTGAGGGATCCTTTCCCTGCTTCATCGGGAAAGAATTCCCGGCGTTCCCGTCGCATCTCAAGAGGAGGCCCTCTCAACAGGAACGGCGAGAGGAATTCCAGGGTACTGACACCATTCCAAGAGTCCACCAGATGTCTCAGTCCATTCCAGAGGAACCTCTTTTCCATTCACCGGCTCGTCTTTCACGCAGAGGATCGACTCACACCAAGGTGGCACTTGGCACAGCCCTGTGGGAAAGCCTCGAGGAAAGCCTCGAGGGAAAGCCGCAAATCCCTTGATCCACGTGACAGGAAGCTTGACCCTACTGCTGCAGCTCGGGACGGAAGCGCACGTGCATGCCCCCACTCGAGACGAGGCCTGACTCCCCTGGGGAGACTCAGAGGCACCCCAAGATCCATGTCAACACTGGAGAGGAATGCTCAGGTTCCGGCCCCGACTCCACACATGGTTTCAGGCCTCGGAATCGACGGGAGAGGAATCCCGAGATGGCACCTAGCAACTCGCATGGGGACTGGCCCTTCCTGAGGCCACCAGAGCGTGTCCCTGAGGTCCCCATCGTAACTCGAGAAGACCTGCCGCAACTCGAGAATATCCAGGAGACTCTCTCCTGCAGGCGAGATGAGGCCCATTTCTGCAGAGGCTTCTCGGGGCTAATCACACCTCACCTCTGGAACTTTGAAAGGGTCCTTCACACCCTTAGTGCAACACAAGAAGTTCCCAGACATACCCGTCTCCACTCGAGAGGAAACACGAGGGTCCCGCCCACATCCAGAGGAGCCCCGTTTCCGCCTCGTAGCTCGAGGTGAGGGATCCTTTCCCTGCTTCATCGGGAAAGAATTCCCGGCGTTCCCGTCGCATCTCAAGAGGAGGCCCTCTCAACAGGAACGGCGAGAGGAACTCCAGGGTCGTGCCACCATTCCAAGAGTCCCCCAGATGTCTCTGTCCATTCCAGAGGAACCTCCTTTCCCTACACCGGCTCGTGTTTCACGCCGAGGATCGACTCACACCAAGGTGGCAATTGGCACAGCCCTGTGGGAAAGCCTCGTGGGATAGCCTCGAGGGAAAGCCTCGAGGGAAAGCCACAGATCCCTTGATCCACGTTCCAGCAAGCGTGACCCTACTCCTGCAGCTCGGGAGAGAAGCGCACGTGCATGCCCCCACTCGAAACGAGGCTTGACTCCCCTGGGGAGACTCAGAGGCACCCCAAGATCCATGTCAACACTGGAGAGGAATCCTCAGGTACCAGAACCGACTCCACACAAGGTCTTAGGCCCCGGCATCGACGGGAGAGGAATCCCGAGATGGCCCCTAGGAACTTGCATGGGGACTGGCCCTTCCTGAGGCCACCAGAGTGGGTCCCTGAGGTCCCCGTCGTAACTCGAGAAGACCTGCCGCAACTCGAGAAAATCCAGGAGGTTCTTCCCTCCATTCGAGAGGAGGCCCATTTCCGCAGAGGCTTCTCGTGGCTAATCACACCTCACCTCTGGAACTTCGAAAGGGTCCTTCACACCCTGGGTGCAACTCAAGAAGTTCCCCGACATACCCGTCTCCACTCGAGAGGAAACACGAGGGTCCCGCCCACATCCAGAGGAGCCCCGTTTCCGCCTCCTAGCTCGAGGTGAGGGCTCCTTTCCCTGCTTCGTCGGGAAAGAATTCCCGGCGTTCCCGTCGCATCTCAAGAGGAGGCCTTCTCAACAGGAACGGCGAGAGGAACTCCAGGGTCGTGCCACCATTCCAAGAGTCCCCCAGATGTCTCTGTCCATTCCAGAGGAACCTCTTTTCCCTTCACCGGCTCGTCTTTCACGCCGAGGATCGACTCACACCAAGGTGGCACTTGGCACAGCCCTGTGGGAAAGCCTCGTGGGAAAGCCTCGAGTTAAAGCCTCGAGGGAAAGCCACTGATCCCTTGATCCACGTGACAGGAAGCCTGACCCTACTGCTGCACCTAGGGAGGGAAGCGCACGTGCATGCCCCCACACGAGACGAGGCCTGACTCCCCAGGGAAGCCTCAGAGGCACCCCAAGATCCATGTCAACACTGGAGAGGAATCCTCATGTACCGGACCAGACTCCACACAAGGTCTTAGGCCCCGGCATCGACGGGAGAGGCATTCCGAGATGGCCTCTAGGAACTTGCATGGGGACTGGCCCTTCCTGAGGCCACCAGAGCGGGCCCCTGAGGTCCCCGTCGTAACTGAAGGAGACCTGCCGCAACTCGAGAATATCCAGGAGGTTCTCCCCTGCAGGCGAGAAGAGGCACATTTCCGCAGAGGCTTCTCGGGGCTAATCACACCTCACCTCTGGAACGTCGAAAGGTTCCTTCACACCCTTGGTACAACTCAAGAAGTTCCCCGACATACCCGTCTCCACTCGAGAGGAAACACGAGGGTCCCGCCCACATCCAGAGGATCCCCGTTTCCGCCTCGTAGCTCGAGGTGAGGGATCCTTTCCCTGCTTCGTCTGGAAAAATTCCCGGCATTCCCGTCGCAACTGAAGAGGAGGCCCTCGAAACAGGAACGGTGAGAGGAACTCCAGGGTCGTGCCACCATTCCAAGAGTCCCCGAGATGTCCCAGTCCATTCCAGAGGAACCTCTTTTCCCTTCAATGGCTCGTCTTTCACGCCGAGGATCGACTCACACAAAGGTGGCACTTGGCACAGCCCTGTGGGAAAGCCTCGAGGGAAAGCCTCGAGGGAAACCACAGATCCCTTGATCCACGTGACAGGAAGCGTGACCCTACTGCTGCAGCTCGGGAGGGAAGCGCACGTGCATGCCCCCACTCCAGACGAGGCCTGACTCCCCTGGGGAGACTCAGAGGCACCCCAAGATTCATGTCAACACTGGAGAGGAATCCTTAGGTTCCGGCCCCGACTCCACACAAGGTCTTAGGCCCAGGCATCGATCGGAGAGGAATCCCGAGATGGCCCCTAGCAACTCGCATGGGGACTGGCCCTTCCTGAGGCCACCAGAGCGGGTCCCTGAGGTCCCCGTCGTAACTCGAGAAGACCTGCCGCAACTGGAGAATATCCAGGATGTTCTCCCCTGCAGGCGAGATGAGGCCCATTTCCGGAGAGGCTTCTCGGGGCTAATCACACCTCACCTCTGAACGTCGAAAGGGTCCTTCCCACCCTAGGTGCAACTCAAGAAGTTCCCCGACATACCCGTCTCCCCTCCAGAGGAAACACGAGGGTCCCGCCCACATCCAGAGGAGCCCCGTTTCCGCCTCCTAGCTCGAGGTGAGGCCTCCTTTCCCTGCTTCGTCGGGAAAGAATTCCCGGAGTTCCCGTCGCATCTCAAGAGGAGGCCTTCTCAACAGGAACGGCGAGAGGAACTCCAGGGTCGTGCCACCATTCCAAGAGTCCCCCAGATGTCTCTGTCCATTCCAGAGGAACCTCTTTTCCCTTCACCGGCTCGTCTTTCACGCCGAGGATCGACTCACACCAAGGTGGCACTTGGCACAGCCCTGTGGGAAAGCCTCGTCGGAAAGCCTCGAGGGAAAGCCTCGACGGAAAGCCACAGATCCCTTGATTCACGTGACAGGAAGCGTGACCCTACTGCTGCAGCTCGGGAGGGAAGCGCACGTGCAAGCCACCACTCGAGACGAGGCCTGACTCCCCTGGGGAGACTCAGAGGCACCCCAATATCCATGTCAACACTGGAAAGGAATGCTCAGGTTCCGGCCCCGACTCCACACAAGGTCTTAGGCACCGGCATCGACGGGAGAGGAATCCCGAGATGGCCCCTAGCAACTCGCATGGGGACTGGCCCTTCCTGAGGACACCAGAGTGGGTCCCTGAGGTCCAAGTCGTAACTCGAGAAGACGTGCCGCAACTCGAGAAAATCCAGGAGGTTCTCCCCTCCATGCGAGAGGAGGCCCATTTCCGCAGAGGCTTCTCGGGGCTAATCACACCTCACCTCTGGAACGTCGAAAGGGTCCTTCACACCCTTGGTGCAACTCAAGAAGTTCCCCGACATACCCGTCTCCACTCGAGAGGAAACACGAGCGTCCCGCCCACATCCAGAGGAGCCCCGTTTCCGCCTCGTAGCTCGAGGTGAGGGATCCTTTCCCTGCTTCGTCGGGAAAGAATTCCCGGCGTTCCCGTCGCATCTCAAGAGGAGGCCCTCTGAACAGGAACGGCGAGAGGAACTCCAGGGTCGTGCCACCATTCCAAGAGTCCCCCAGATGTCTCAGTCCATTCCAGAGGATCCTCTTTTCCCTTCACCGGTCGTCTTTAACGCGAGGATCAACTCACACCAAGGTGGCACTTGGCACAGCCCTGTGGGAAAGCCTCGAGGGAAAGCCTCGAGGGAAACCACAGATCCCTTGATCCACGTGACAGGAAGCGTGACCCTACTGCTGCAGCTCGGGAGGGATGCTCACGTGCAGGACCCCACTCGAGACGAGGCCTGACTCCCCTGGGGCGACTCAGAGGCACCCCAAGATCCATGTCAACAGTGGAGAGGAATGCTCAGGTTCCGGCCCCGAATCCACACAAGGTCTTAGGCCCCGGCATCGACGGGAGAGGAATCCCGAGATGGCCCCTAGCAACTCACATGGGGGCTGGCCCTTCCTGAGGCCACCAGAGCGGGTCCCTGAGGTACCCGTCGTAACTCGAGAAGACCTGCCGCAACTCGAGAAAATCCAGGAGGTTCTTCCCTCCATGCGAGAGGAGGCCCATTTCCGCAGAGGCTTCTCGTGGCTAATCACACCTCACGTCTGGAACTTCGAAAGGGTCCTTCACACCCTGGGTGCAACTCAAGAAGTTCCCCGACATACCCGTCTCCACTCGAGAGGAAACACGAGGGTCCCGCCCACATCCAGAGGAGCCCCGTTTCCGCCTCCTAGCTCGAGGTGAGGGCTCCTTTCCCTGCTTCGTCGGGAAAGAATTCCCGGCGTTCCCGTCGCATCTCAAGAGGAGGCCTTCTCAACAGGAACGGCGAGAGGAACTCCAGGGTCGTGCCACCATTCCAAGAGTCCCCCAGATGTCTCTGTCCATTCCAGAGGAACCTCTTTTCCCTTCACCGGCTCGTCTTTCACGCCGAGGATCGACTCACACCAAGGTGGCACTTGGCACAGCCCTGTGGGAAAGCCTCGTGGGAAAGCCTCGAGTTAAAGCCTCGAGGGAAAGCCACTGATCCCTTGATCCACGTGACAGGAAGCCTGACCCTACTGCTGCACCTAGGGAGGGAAGCGCACGTGCATGCCCCCACACGAGACGAGGCCTGACTCCCCAGGGAAGCCTCAGAGGCACCCCAAGATCCATGTCAACACTGGAGAGGAATCCTCATGTACCGGACCAGACTCCACACAAGGTCTTAGGCCCCGGCATCGACGGGAGAGGCATTCCGAGATGGCCTCTAGGAACTTGCATGGGGACTGGCCCTTCCTGAGGCCACCAGAGCGGGCCCCTGAGGTCCCCGTCGTAACTGAAGGAGACCTGCCGCAACTCGAGAATATCCAGGAGGTTCTCCCCTGCAGGCGAGAAGAGGCACATTTCCGCAGAGGCTTCTCGGGGCTAATCACACCTCACCTCTGGAACGTCGAAAGGTTCCTTCACACCCTTGGTACAACTCAAGAAGTTCCCCGACATACCCGTCTCCACTCGAGAGGAAACACGAGGGTCCCGCCCACATCCAGAGGATCCCCGTTTCCGCCTCGTAGCTCGAGGTGAGGGATCCTTTCCCTGCTTCGTCTGGAAAAATTCCCGGCATTCCCGTCGCAACTGAAGAGGAGGCCCTCGAAACAGGAACGGCGAGAGGAACTCCAGGGCCGTGCCACCATTCCAAGAGTCCCCGAGATGTCCCAGTCCATTCCAGAGGAACCTCTTTTCCCTTCAATGGCTCGTCTTTCACGCCGAGGATCGACTCACACAAAGGTGGCACTTGGCACAGCCCTGTGGGAAAGCCTCGAGGGAAAGCCTCGAGGGAAACCACAGATCCCTTGATCCACGTGACAGGAAGCGTGACCCTACTGCTGAAGCTCGGGAGGGAAGCGCACGTGCATGCCCCCACTCCAGACGAGGCCTGACTCCCCTGGGGAGACTCAGAGGCACCCCAAGATTCATGTCAACACTGGAGAGGAATCCTTAGGTTCCGGCCCCGACTCCACACAAGGTCTTAGGCCCAGGCATCGATCGGAGAGGAATCCCGAGATGGCCCCTAGCAACTCGCATGGGGACTGGCCCTTCCTGAGGCCACCAGAGCGGGTCCCTGAGGTCCCCGTCGTAACTCGAGAAGACCTGCCGCAACTCGAGAATATCCAGGATGTTCTCCCCTGCAGGCGAGATGAGGCCCATTTCCGGAGAGGCTTCTCGGGGCTAATCACACCTCACCTCTGAACGTCGAAAGGGTCCTTCCCACCCTAGGTGCAACTCAAGAAGTTCCCCGACATACCCGTCTCCCCTCCAGAGGAAACACGAGGGTCCCGCCCACATCCAGAGGAGCCCCGTTTCCGCCTCCTAGCTCGAGGTGAGGCCTCCTTTCCCTGCTTCGTCGGGAAAGAATTCCCGGAGTTCCCGTCGCATCTCAAGAGGAGGCCTTCTCAACAGGAACGGCGAGAGGAACTCCAGGGTCGTGCCACCATTCCAAGAGTCCCCCAGATGTCTCTGTCCATTCCAGAGGAACCTCTTTTCCCTTCACCGGCTCGTCTTTCACGCCGAGGATCGACTCACACCAAGGTGGCACTTGGCACAGCCCTGTGGGAAAGCCTCGTCGGAAAGCCTCGAGGGAAAGCCTCGACGGAAAGCCACAGATCCCTTGATTCACGTGACAGGAAGCGTGACCCTACTGCTGCAGCTCGGGAGGGAAGCGCACGTGCAAGCCACCACTCGAGACGAGGCCTGACTCCCCTGGGGAGACTCAGAGGCACCCCAATATCCATGTCAACACTGGAAAGGAATGCTCAGGTTCCGGCCCCGACTCCACACAAGGTCTTAGGCACCGGCATCGACGGGAGAGGAATCCCGAGATGGCCCCTAGCAACTCGCATGGGGACTGGCCCTTCCTGAGGACACCAGAGTGGGTCCCTGAGGTCCAAGTCGTAACTCGAGAAGACGTGCCGCAACTCGAGAAAATCCAGGAGGTTCTCCCCTCCATGCGAGAGGAGGCCCATTTCCGCAGAGGCTTATCGGGGCTACTCACACCTCACCTCTGGAACGTCGAAAGGGTCCTTCACACCCTTGGTGCAACTCAAGAAGTTCCCCGACATACCCGTCTCCACTCGAGAGGAAACACGAGCGTCCCGCCCACATCCAGAGGAGCCCCGTTTCCGCCTCGTAGCTCGAGGTGAGGGATCCTTTCCCTGCTTCGTCGGGAAAGAATTCCCGGCGTTCCCGTCGCATCTCAAGAGGAGGCCCTCTGAACAGGAACGGCGAGAGGAACTCCAGGGTCGTGCCACCATTCCAGGAGTCCCCCAGATGTCTCTGTCCATTCCAGAGGAACCTCTTTTCCCTTCACCGGCTCGTCTTTCACGCCGAGGATCGACTCACACCAAGGTGGCACTTGGCACAGCCCTGTGGGAAAGCCTCGTGGGAAAGCCTCGAGTTAAAGCCTCGAGGGAAAGCCACTGATCCCTTGATCCACGTGACAGGAAGCCTCACCCTACTGCTGCACCTAGGGAGGGAAGCGCACGTGCATGCCCCCACACGAGACGAGGCCTGACTCCCCAGGGAAGCCTCAGAGGCACCCCAAGATCCATGTCAACACTGGAGAGGAATCCTCATGTACCGGACCAGACTCCACACAAGGTCTTAGGCCCCGGCATCGACGGGAGAGGCATTCCGAGATGGCCCCTAGGAACTTGCATGGGAACTGGCCCTTCCTGAGGCCACCAGAGCGGGCCCCTGGGGTCCCCGTCGTAACTGATGGAGACCTGCCGCAACTAGAGAATATCCAGGAGGTTCTCCCCTGCAGGCGAGATGAGGCACATTTCCGCAGAGGCTTCTCGGGGCTAATCACACCTCACCTCTGGAACGTCGAAAGGTTCCTTCACACCCTTGGTGCAACTCAAGAAGTTCCCCGACATACCCGTCTCCACTCGAGAGGAAACACGAGGGTCCCGCCCACATCCAGAGGAGCCCCGTTTCCGCCTCGTAGCTCGAGGTGAGGGATCCTTTCCCTGCTTCGTCTGGAAAAATTCCCGGCATTCCCGTCACAACTGAAGAGGAGGCCCTCGAAACAGGAACGGCGAGAGGAACTCCAGGGTCATGCCACCATTCCAAGAGTCCCCGAGATGTCCCAGTCCATTCCAGAGGAACCTCTTTTCCCTACAATGGCTCGTCTTTCACGCCGAGGATCGACTCACACAAAGGTGGCACTTGGCACAGCCCTGTGGGAAAGCCTCGTCGGAAAGCCTCGAGGGAAAGCCTCGACGGAAAGCCACAGATCCCTTGATTCACGTGACAGGAAGCGTGACCCTACTGCTGCAGCTCGGGAGGGAAGCGCACGTGCATGCCACCACTCGAGACGAGGCCTGACTCCCCTGGGGAGACTCAGAGGCACCCCAATATCCATGTCAACACTGGAAAGGAATGCTCAGGTTCCGGCCCCGACTCCACACAAGGTCTTAGGCACCGGCATCGACGGGAGAGGAATCCCGAGATGGCCTCTAGCAACTCGCATGGGGACTGGCGCTTCCTGAGGCCACCAGAGTGGGTCCCTGAGGTCCCCGTCGTAACTCGAGAAGACCTGCCGCAACTCGAGAAAATCCAGGAGGTTCTCCACTCCATGCGAGATGAGGCCCATTTCCGCAGAGGCTTCTCGGGGCTAATCACACCTCACCTCTGGAACGTCGTAAGGGTCCTTCCCACCCTTGGTTCAACTCAAGAAGTTCCGCGACATACCCGTCTCCACTCGAGAGGATACACGAGGGTCCCGCCCACATCCAGAGGAGCCCCGTTTCCGCCTCGTAGCTCGAGGTGAGGGATCCTTTCCCTGCTTCGTCGGGAAAGAATTCCCGGGGTTCCCGTCGCATCTCAAGGGGAGGCCCTCTCAACAGGAACGGCGAGAGGAACTCCAGGGTCGTGGCACCATTCCAAGAGTCCCCCAGATGTCTCTGTCCATTTCAGAGGAACCTCTTTTCCCTTCACCGGCTCGTGTTTCACGCCGAATATCGACTCACACCAAGGTGGCACTTGGCACAGCCCTGTGGGAAAGCGTCGTGGGATAGCCTCGAGGGAAAGCCTCGAGGGAAAGCCACAGATCCCTTGATCCACGTGACAGGAAGCGTGACCCTACTGCTCCAGCTCGAGAGAGAAGCGCACATGCATGCCCCCACTCGAAACGAGGCTTGACTCCCCTGGGGAGACTCAGAGGCACCCCAATATCCATGTCAACACTGGAGAGGAATCCTCAGGTTCCGGCCCCGACTCCACACAAGGTCTTAGGCCCTGTCATCGATGGGAGAGGAATCCCGATATGGCCCCTAGCAACTCGCATGGGGACTGGCCCTTCCTGAGGCCACCAGAGCGGGTCCCTGAGGTCCCCGTCGTAACTCGAGAAGACCTGCCGCAACTCGAGAAAATCCAGGAGGTTCTCCCCTCCATGCGAGGGGAGGCCCATTTCCGCAGAGGCTTCTTGGGGCTAATCACACCTCACCTCTGGAACGTCGAAAGGGTCCTTCACACCCTTGGTGCAACTCAAGAAGTTCTCCGACATACCCGTCTCCACTCAAGAGGAAACACGAGGGTCCCGCCCACATCCAGAGGAGCCCCGTTTCCGCCTCGTAGCTCGAGGTGTGGGATCCTTTCCCTGCTTCGTCGGAAAAGAATTCCCGGCGTTCCCGTCGCATCTCAAGAGGAGGCCCTCTCAACAGGAACGGCGAGAGGAACTCCATGTTCCTGCCACCATTCCAAGAGTCCCCCAGATGACTCTGTCCATTCCAGAGGAACCTCTTTTCCCTTCACCGGCTCGTGTTTCACGCCGAGGATCGACTCACACCAAGGTGGCACTTGGCACAGCCCTGTGGGAAAGCCTCGAGGAAAGCCTCGAGGGAAAGCCTCGAGGGTAAGCCTTGAGGGAAAGCCACAGATCCCTTGATCCACGTGACAGGAAACCTGACCCTACTGCTGCAGCTCGGGAGGGAAGCGCACGAGCATGCCCCCACTCGAGTCGAGGCTTGACTCCCCTGGGGAGACTCAGAGGCACCCCAAGATCCATGTCAACACTGGAGAGGAATGCTCAGGTTCCGGCCCCGACTTCACACATGGTTTCAGGGCCCGGAATCGACGGGAGAGGAATCCCGAGATGGCCCCTAGCAACTCGCATGGGGACTGGCCCTTCCTGAGGCCACCAGAGCGGGTCCCTGAGGTCCCCGTCGTAACTCGAGAAGACCTGCCGCAACTCCAGAATATCCAGGAGGTTCACCCCTGCAGGCGAGATGAGGCCCATTTCCGCAGAGGCTTCCCGGGGCTAATCACACCTCACCTCTGGAACGTCGAAAGGGTCCTTCACACCCTTGGTGCAACTCAAGAAGTTCCCCGACATACCCGTCTCCACTCGAGAGGAAACACGAGGATCCCGCCCACATCCAGAGGAGCCCCGTTTCTGCCTCGTAGCTCGAGGTGAGGGATCCTTTCCCTGCTTCGTCGGTAAAGAATTCCCGGCATTCCCGTCGCATCTCAAGAGGAGGCCCTCTCAACAGGAAGGGCGAGAGGAACTCCAGGGTCGTGCCACCATTCCAAGAGTCCCCCAGATGTCTCTGTCCATTCCAGAGGAACCTCTTTTCCCTTCACCGGCTCGTCTTTCACGCCGAGGATCAACTCACACCAAGGTGGCACTTGGCACAACCCTGTGAGAAAGCCTCGTGGGAAAGCCTCGAGGGAAAGCCTCGAGGGAAAGCCACTGATCCCTTGATCCACGTGACAGGAAGCGTGACCCTACTGCTGCAGCTTGGGAGAGAAGCGCACGTGTATACCCCCACTCGAGCCGAGGCTTGACTCCCCTGGGGAGACTCAGAAGCACCCCAAGATCCATGTCAACAGTGGAGAGGAATCCTCAGGTTCCGGCCCCGACTCCACACAAGGTCTTAGGCCCCGGCATCGACGGGAGAGTAATCCCGAGATGGCCCCTAGCAACTCGCATGGGGACTGGCCCTTCCTGAGGCCACCAGAGCGGGTCCCTGAGGTCCCCGTCATAACTCGAGAAGACCTGACTCAACTCGAGAAAATCCAGGAGGTTCTCCGCTCCATGCGAGAGGAGGCCCATTTCCGCAGAGGCTTCTCGGGGCTAATCACACCTCACCTCTGGAACGTCGAAAGGGTCCTTCCCACCCTTGGTGCAACTCAAGAAGTTCCCCGACATACCCGTCTCCCCTCCAGAGGAAACACGAGGGTCCCGCCCACATCCAGAGGAGCCCCGTTTCCGCCTCCTAGCTCGAGGTGAGGCCTCCTTTCCCTGCTTCGTCGGGAAAGAATTCCCGGAGTTCCCGTCGCATCTCAAGAGGAGGCCTTCTCAACAGGAACGGCGAGAGGAACTCCAGGGTCGTGCCACCATTCCAATAGTCCCCCGGATGTCTCAGTCCATTCCAGAGGAACCTCTTTTCCCTTCACCGGCTCGTCTTTCACGCCGAGGATCGACTCACACAAAGGTGGCACTTGGCACAGCCCTGTGGGAAAGCCTCGTCGGAAAGCCTCGAGGGAAACCCTCGACGGAAAGCCACAGATCCCTTGATTCACGTGACAGGAAGCGTGACCCTACTGCTGCAGCTCGGGAGGGAAGCGCACGTGCATGCCACCACTCGAGACGAGGCCTGACTCCGTGGGGAGACTCAGAGGCACCCCAATATCCATGTCAACACTGGAAAGGAATGCTCAGGTTCCGGCCCCGACTCCACACAAGGTCTTAGGCACCGGCATCGATCGGAGAGGAATCCCGAGATGGCCTCTAGCAACTCGCATGGGGACTGGCCCTTCCTGAGGCCACCAGAGTGGGTCCCTGAGGTCCCCGTCGTAACACGAGAAGACCTGCCGCAACTCGAGAAAATCCAGGAGGTTCTCCACTCCATGCGAGATGAGGCCCATTTCCGCAGAGGCTTCTCGGGGCTAATCACACCTCACCTCTGGAACGTCGTAAGGGTCCTTCCCACCCTTGGTTCAACTCAAGAAGTTCCCCGACATACCCGTCTCCCCTCCAGAGGAAACACGAGGGTCCCGCCCACATCCAGAGGAGCCCCGTTTCCGCCTCGTAGCTCGAGGTGAGGCCTCCTTTCCCTGCTTCGTCGGGAAAGAATTCCCGGAGTTCCCGTCGCATCTCAAGAGGAGGCCTTCTCAACAGGAACGGCGAGAGGAACTCCAGGGTCGTGCCACCATTCCAATAGTCCCCCGGATGTCTCAGTCCATTCCAGAGGAACCTCTTTTCCCTTCACCGGCTCGTCTTTCACGCCGAGGATCGACTCACACAAAGGTGGCACTTGGCACAGCCCTGTGGGAAAGCCTCGTCGGAAAGCCTCGAGGGAAACCCTCGACGGAAAGCCACAGATCCCTTGATTCACGTGACAGGAAGCGTGACCCTACTGCTGCAGCTCGGGAGGGAAGCGCACGTGCATGCCACCACTCGAGACGAGGCCTGACTCCCCTGGGGAGACTCAGAGGCACCCCAATATCCATGTCAACACTGGAAAGGAATGCTCAGGTTCCGGCCCCGACTCCACACAAGGTCTTAGGCACCGGCATCGATCGGAGAGGAATCCCGAGATGGCCTCTAGCAACTCGCATGGGGACTGGCCCTTCCTGAGGCCACCAGAGTGGGTCCCTGAGGTCCCCGTCGTAACACGAGAAGACCTGCCGCAACTCGAGAAAATCCAGGAGGTTCTCCACTCCATGCGAGATGAGGCCCATTTCCGCAGAGGCTTCTCGGGGCTAATCACACCTCACCTCTGGAACGTCGTAAGGGTCCTTCCCACCCTTGGTTCAACTCAAGAAGTTCCGCGACATACCCGTCTCCACTCGAGAGGATACACGAGGGTCCCGCCCACATCCAGAGGAGCCCCGTTTCCGCCTCGTAGCTCGAGGTGAGGGATCCTTTCCCTGCTTCGTCGGGAAAGAATTCCCGGGGTTCCCGTCGCATCTCAAGGGGAGGCCCTCTCAACAGGAACGGCGAGAGGAACTCCAGGGTCGTGGCACCATTCCAAGAGTCCCCCATATGTCTCTGTCCATTCCAGAGGAACCTCTTTTCCCTTCACCGGCTCGTGTTTCACGCCGAATATCGACTCACACCAAGGTGGCACTTGGCACAGCCCTGTGGGAAAGCCTCGTGGGATAGCCTCGAGGGAAAGCCTCGAGGGAAAGCCACAGATCCTTTGATCCACGTGACAGGAAGCGTGACCCTACTGCTCCAGCTCGAGAGAGAAGCGCACGTGCATGCCCCCACTCGAAACGAGGCTTGACTCCCCTGGGGAGTCTCAGAGGCACCCCAAGATCCATGTCAACACTGGAGAGGAATCCTCAGGTTCCGGCCCCTACTCCACACAAGGTCTTAGGCCCTGTCATCGATGGGAGAGGAATCCCGATATGGCCCCTAGCAACTCGCATGGGGACTGGCCCTTCCTGAGGCCACCAGAGCGGGTCCCTGAGGTCCCCGTCGTAACTCGAGAAGACCTGCCGCAACTCGAGAAAATCCAGGAGGTTCTCCCCTCCATGCGAGGGGAGGCCCATTTCCGCAGAGGCTTATTGGGGCTAATCACACCTCACCTCTGGAACGTCGAAAGGGTCCTTCACACCCTTGGTGCAACTCAAGAAGTTCTCCGACATACCCGTCTCCACTCAAGAGGAAACACGAGGGTCCCGCCCACATCCAGAGGAGCCCCGTTTCCGCCTCGTAGCTCGAGGTGTGGGATCCTTTCCCTGCTTCGTCGGAAAAGAATTCCCGGCGTTCCCGTCGCATCTCAAGAGGAGGCCCTCTCAACAGGAACGGCGAGAGGAACTCGGGGGTCGTGCCACCATTCCAAGAGTCCCCCAGATGACTCAGTCCATTCCAGAGGAACCTCTTTTCCCTTCACCAGCTCGTCTTTCATGCCGAGGATCGACTCACACCAAGGTGGCACTTGGCATGGCCCTGTGGGAAAGCCTCGTGGGAAAGCCTCGAGGGAAAGCCTTGAGGGAAAGCCACAGATCCCTTGATCCACGTGACAGGAAGCCTGACCCTACTGCTGCAGCTCGGGAGGGAATCGCACGAGCATACCCCCACTCGAGACGAGGCCTGACTCCCCTGGGGAGACTCAGAGGCACCCCACGATCCATGTCAACACTGGAGAGGAATCCTCAGTTACCGGACCCGACTCCACACAAGGTCTTTGGCCCCGGCATCGACGGGAGAGGAATCCCGAGATGGCCCCTAGGAACTCGCATGGGGAATGGCCCTTCCTGAGGCCACCAGAGCGGGCCCCTGAGGTCCCCGTCGTAACTCGAGAAGACCTGCCGCAACTCGAGAATATCCAGGATGTTCTCCCCTGCAGGCGTGATGAGGCCCATTTCTGCAGAGGCTTCTCGGGGCTAATCACACCTCACCTCTGGAACTTTGAAAGGGTCCTTCACACCCTTGGTGCAACTCAAGAAGTTCCCCGACATACCCGTCTCCACTCGAGAGGAAACACGAGGGTCCCGCCCACATCCAGAGGAGCCCCGTTTCCGCCTCGTAGCTCGAGGTGAGGGATCCTTTCCCTGCTTCATCGGGAAAGAATTCCCGGCGTTCCCGTCGCATCTCAAGAGGAGGCCCTCTCAACAGGAACGGCGAGAGGAACTCCATGTTCCTGCCACCATTCCAAGAGTCCCCCAGATGTCTCTGTCCATTCCAGAGGAACCTCTTTTCCCTTCACCGGCTCGTGTTTCACGCCGAGGATCGACTCACACCAAGGTGGCACTTGGCACAGCCCTGTGGGAATGCCTCGAGGAAAGCCTCGAGGGAAAGCCTCGAGGGTAAGCCTTGAGGGAAAGCCACAGATCCCTTGATCCACGTGACTGGAAGCCTGACCCTACTGCTGCAGCTCGGGAGGGAAGCGAACGAGCATGCCCCCACTCGAGTCGAGGCTTGACTCCCCTGGGGAGACTCAGAGGCACCCCAAGATCCATGTCAACACTGGAGAGGAATGCTCAGGTTCCGGCCCCGACTTCACACATGGTTTCAGGGCCCGGAATCGACGGGAGAGGAATCCCGAGATGGCCCCTAGCAACTCGCATGGGGACTGGCCCTTCCTGAGGCCACCAGAGCGTGTCCCTGATGTCCCCGTCGTAACTCGAGAAGACCTGCCGCAACTCGAGAAAATCCAGGAGGTTCTCCCCTCCAGGCGAGAGGAGGCCCATTTCCGCAGAGGCTTCTTTGGGCTAATCACACCTCACTTCTGGAACGTCGAAAGGGTCCTTCACACCCTTGATGCAACTCAAGAAGTTCCCCGACATACCCGTCTCTACTCCAGAGGAAACACGAGGGTCCCGCCCACATCCAGAGGAGCCCCGTTTCCGCCTCGTAGCTCGAGGTGAGGGATCCTTTCCCTGCTTCGTCGGAAAAGAATTCCCGGCGTTCCCGTCGCATCTCAAGAGGAGGCCCTCTCAACAGGAACGGCGAGAGGAACTCGGGGGTCGTGCCACCATTCCAAGAATCCCCCAGATGTCTCATTCCATTCCAGAGGAACCTCTTTTCCCTTCACCGGCTCGTGTTTCACGCCGAGGATCGACTCACACCAAGGTTGCACGTGGCACAGCCCTGTGGGAAAGCCTCGTGGGAAAGCCTCGAGGGAAAGCTTCGAGGGAAAGCCACAGATCCCTTTATCAACGTGACAGGAAGCCTGACCCTACTGCTGCAGCTCGGGAGGGAAGCGCACGAGCATGCCCCCACTCGAGTCGAGGCTTGACTCCCCTGGGGAGACTCAGAGGCACCCCAAGATCCCTGTCAACACTGGAGAGGAATCCTCAGGTACCAGACCCGACCCCACACAAGGTCTTAGGCCCCGGCATAGACGGGAGAGGAATCCCGAGGTGGCCCCTAGGAACTTGCATGGGGACTGGCCCTTCCTGAGGCCACCAGAGCGGGCCCCTGAGGTCCCCGTCGTAACTCGAGAAGACCTGCCTCAACTCGAGAATATCCAGGAGGTTCTCCCCTCCATGGGAGAGGAGGCCCATTTCCGCAGAGGCTTCTTGGGGCTAATCACACCTCACCTCTGGAACGTCGAAAGGGTCCTTCACACCCTTGGTGCAACTCAAGAAGTTCTCCGACATACCCGTCTCCACTCCAGAGGAAATATGAGGGTCCCGCGCACATCCAGAGGAGCCCCGTTTCCGCCTCGTAGCTCGAGGTGAGGGATCCTTTCCCTGCTTCATCGGGAAAGAATTCCCGGCGTTCCCGTCGCATCTCAAGAGGAGGCCCTCTCAACAGGAACGGCGAGAGGAATTCCAGGGTACTGACACCATTCCAAGAGTCCACCAGATGTCTCAGTCCATTCCAGAGGAACCTCTTTTCCATTCACCGGCTCGTCTTTCACGCAGAGGATCGACTCACACCAAGGTGGCACTTGGCACAGCCCTGTGGGAAAGCCTCGAGGAAAGCCTCGAGGGAAAGCCGCAAATCCCTTGATCCACGTGACAGGAAGCTTGACCCTACTGCTGCAGCTCGGGACGGAAGCGCACGTGCATGCCCCCACTCGAGACGAGGCCTGACTCCCCTGGGGAGACTCAGAGGCACCCCAAGATCCATGTCAACACTGGAGAGGAATGCTCAGGTTCCGGCCCCGACTCCACACATGGTTTCAGGCCTCGGAATCGACGGGAGAGGAATCCCGAGATGGCACCTAGCAACTCGCATGGGGACTGGCCCTTCCTGAGGCCACCAGAGCGTGTCCCTGAGGTCCCCATCGTAACTCGAGAAGACCTGCCGCAACTCGAGAATATCCAGGAGACTCTCTCCTGCAGGCGAGATGAGGCCCATTTCTGCAGAGGCTTCTCGGGGCTAATCACACCTCACCTCTGGAACTTTGAAAGGGTCCTTCACACCCTTAGTGCAACACAAGAAGTTCCCAGACATACCCGTCTCCACTCGAGAGGAAACACGAGGGTCCCGCCCACATCCAGAGGAGCCCCGTTTCCGCCTCGTAGCTCGAGGTGAGGGATCCTTTCCCTGCTTCATCGGGAAAGAATTCCCGGCGTTCCCGTCGCATCTCAAGAGGAGGCCCTCTCAACAGGAACGGCGAGAGGAACTCCAGGGTCGTGCCACCATTCCAAGAGTCCCCCAGATGTCTCTGTCCATTCCAGAGGAACCTCCTTTCCCTACACCGGCTCGTGTTTCACGCCGAGGATCGACTCACACCAAGGTGGCAATTGGCACAGCCCTGTGGGAAAGCCTCGTGGGATAGCCTCGAGGGAAAGCCTCGAGGGAAAGCCACAGATCCCTTGATCCACGTTCCAGCAAGCGTGACCCTACTCCTGCAGCTCGGGAGAGAAGCGCACGTGCATGCCCCCACTCGAAACGAGGCTTGACTCCCCTGGGGAGACTCAGAGGCACCCCAAGATCCATGTCAACACTGGAGAGGAATCCTCAGGTACCAGAACCGACTCCACACAAGGTCTTAGGCCCCGGCATCGACGGGAGAGGAATCCCGAGATGGCCCCTAGGAACTTGCATGGGGACTGGCCCTTCCTGAGGCCACCAGAGTGGGTCCCTGAGGTCCCCGTCGTAACTCGAGAAGACCTGCCGCAACTCGAGAAAATCCAGGAGGTTTTCCCCTCCATGCGAGGGGAGGCCCATTTCCGCAGAGTCTTCTCGGGGCTAATCACACCTCACCTCTGGAACGTCGAAAGGGTCCTTCACACCCTTGGTGCAACTCAAGAAGTTCTCCGACATACCCGTCTCCACTCCAGAGGAAACACGAGGGTCCCGCCCACATCCAGAGGAGCCCCGTTTCCGCCTCGTAGCTCGAGGTGAGGGATCCTTTCCCTGCTTCGTCAGAAAAGAATTCCCGGCGTTCCCGTCGCATCTCAAGAGGAGGACCACTCAACAGGAACGGCGAGAGGAACTCGGGGGTCGTGCCACCATTCCTAGAGTCCCCCAGATGACTCAGTCCATTCCAGAGGAACCTCTTTTCCCTTCACCGGCGCGTCTTTCACGCCGAGGATCGACTCACACCAAGGTGGCACTTGGCATGGTCCTGTGGGAAAGCCTCGAGGGAAAGCCTTGAGGGAAAGACACAGATCCCTTGATCCACGTGACAGGAAGCCTGACCCTACTGCTGCAGCTCGGGAGGGAAGCGCACGAGCATGCCCCCACTCGAGACGAGGCTTGACTCCCCTGGGGAGACTCAGAGGCACCCCAAGATCCATGTCAACACTGGAGAGGAATCCTCAGGTACCAGACCCGACTCCACACAAGGTCTTAGGCCCCGGCATAGACGGGAGAGGAATCCCGAGATGGCCCCTAGGAACTTGCATGGGGACTGGCCCTTCCTGAGGCCACCAGAGTGGGCCCCTGAGGTCCCCGTCGTAACTCGAGAAGACCTGCCGCAACTCGAGAATATCCAGGAGGTTCTCCCCTGCAGGCGTGATGAGGCCCATTTCTGCAGAGGCTTCTCGGGGCTAATCACACCTCACCTCTGGAACTTTGAAAGGGTCCTTCTCACCCTTGGTGCAACTCAAGAAGTTCCCCGACATACCCGTCTCCACTCGAGAGGAAACACGAGGGTCCCGCCCACATCCAGAGGAGCCCCGTTTCCGCCTCGTAGCTCGAGGTGAGGGATCTTTTCCCTGCTTCACCGGGAAAGAATTCCCGGCGTTCCCGTCGCATCTCAAGAGGAGGCCCTCTCAACAGGAACGGCGAGAGGAACTCCAGGGTACTGCCACCATTCCAAGAGTCCCCCAGATGTCTCAGTCCATTCCAGAGGAACCTCTTTTCCATTCACCGGCTCGTCTTTCATGCCGAGGATCGACTCACACCAAGGTGGCACTTGGCACAGCCCTGTGGGAAAGCCTCGTGGGATAGACTCGAGGGAAAGCCTCGAGGGAAAGCCACAGATCCCTTGATCCACGTGACAGGAAGCGTGACCCTACTGCTGCAGCTCGGGAGAGAAGCGCACGTGCATGCCCCCACTCGAAACGAGGCTTGACTCCCCTGGGGAGACTCAGAGGCACCCCAAGATCCATGTCAACACTGGAGAGGAATCCTCAGGTACCAGACCCGACTCCACACAAGGTCTTAGGCCCCGGCATCGACGGGAGAGGAATCCCGAGATGGCCCCTAGGAACTTGCATGGGGACTGGCCCTTCTTGAGGCCACCAGAGTGGGTCCCTGAGGTCCCCGTCGTAACTCGAGAAGACCTGCCGCAACTCGAGAAAATCCAGGAGGTTTTCCCCTCCATGCGAGGGGAGGCCCATTTCCGCAGAGGCTTCTTGGGGCTAATCACACCTCACCTCTGGAACGTCGAAAGGGTCCTTCACTCCCTTGGTGCAACTCAAGAAGTTCTCCGACATACCCGTCTCCACTCGAGAGGAAACACGAGGGGCCCGCCCACATCCAGAGGAGCCCCGTTTCCGCCTCGTAGCTCGAGGTGAGGGATCCTTTCCCTGCTTCGTCAGAAAAGAATTCCCGGCGTTCCCGTCGCATCTCAAGAGGAGGACCACTCAACAGGAACGGCGAGAGGAACTCGGGGGTCGTGCCACCATTCCTAGAGTCCCCCAGATGACTCAGTCCATTCCAGAGGAACCTCTTTTCCCTTCACCGGCGCATCTTTCACGCCGAGGATCGACTCACACCAAGGTGGCACTTGGCATGGTCCTGTGGGAAAGCCTCGTGGAAAAGCCTCGAGGGAAAGCCTTGAGGGAAAGCCACAGATCCCTTGATCCACGTGACAGGAAGCCTGACCCTACTGCTGCAGCTCGGGAGGGAAGCGCACGAGCATGCCCCCACTCGAGACGAGGCTTGACTCCCCTGGGGAGACTCAGAGGCACCCCAAGATCCATGTCAACACTGGAGAGGAATCCTCAGGTACCAGACCCGACTCCACACAAGGTCTTAGGCCCCGGCATAGACAGGAGAGGAATCCCGAGATGGCCCCTAAGAACTTGCATGGGGACTGGCCCTTCCTGAGGCCACCAGAGCGGGCCCCTGAGGTCCCCGTCGTAACTCGAGAAGACCTGCCGCAACTCGAGAATATCCAGGAGGTTCTCCCCTGCAGGCGTGATGAGGCCCATTTCTGCAGAGGCTTCTCGGGGCTAATCACACGTCACCTCTGGAACTTTGAAAGGGTCCTTCACACCCTTGGTGCAACTCAAGAAGTTCCCCGACATACCCGTCTCCACTCGAGAGGAAACACGAGGGTCCCGCCCACATCCAGAGGAGCCCCGTTTCCGCCTCGTAGCTCGAGGTGAGGGATCTTTTCCCTGCTTCACCGGGAAAGAATTCCCGGCGTTCCCGTCGCATCTCAAGAGGAGGCCCTCTCAACAGGAACGGCGAGAGGAACTCCAGGGTACTGCCACCATTCCAAGAGTCCCCCAGATGTCTCAGTCCATTCCAGAGGAACCTCTTTTCCCTTCACCGGCTCGTCTTTCACGCCGAGGATCGACTCACACCAAGGTGGCACTTGGCACAGCCCTGTGGGAAAGCCTCGAGGGAAAGCCTCGAGGGAAACCACAGATCCCTTGATCCACGTGACAGGAAGCGTGACCCTACTGCTGCAGCTCGGGAGGGAAGCGCACGTGCATGCCCCCACTCGAGACGAGGCCTGACTCCCCTGGGGAGACTCTGAGGCACCCCAAAATCCATGTCAACACTGGAGACGAATCCTCAGGTCCCTTCCCCGACTCCACACAATGTTTCAGGCCCCGGCATCGACAGGATAGGAATCACGAGATGGCCCCTAGCAACTCGCATGGGGACTGGCCCTTCCTGAGGCCACCAGAGCGGGTCCCTGAGGTCCCCGTCGTAAGTCGAGAAGACCTGCCTCAACTCGAGAATATCCAGGAGGTTCTCCCCTGCAGGCGAGATGAGGCCCATTTCTGCAGAGGCTTCTCGGCGCTAATCACACCTCACCTCTGGAACGTCGAAAGGGTCTTTCACACCCTTGGTGCAATTCAAGAAGTTCCCCGACATACCCGTCTGCACTCGAGAGGAAACACGAGGGTCCCGCCCACATCCAGAGGAGCCCCGTTTCCGCCTCGTAGCTCGAGGTGAGGGATCCTTTCCCTGCTTCGTCGGGAAAGAATTCCCGGCGTTACCGTCGCATCTCAAGAGGAGGCCCTCTCAACAGGAACGGCGAGAGGAACTCCAGGGTCGTGCCACCATTCCAAGAGTCCCCCAGATGTCTCAGTCCATTCCAGAGGAACCTCTTTTCCCTTCACCGGCTCGTCTTTCACGCCGAGGATCGACTCACACCAAGGTGGCACTTGGCACAGCCCTGTGGGAAAGCCTCGTGGGAAAGCCTCGAGGGAAAGCCTCGAGGGAATGCCTCAGATCCCTTGATTCACGTGTCAGGAAGCCTGACCCTACAGCTGCAGCTCGGGAGGGAAGCGCACGTGCATGCCCCCACTCGAGACGAGGCCTGACTCCCCTGGGGAGACTCAGAGGCACCCCAAAATCCATGTCAACACTGGAAAGAAATGCTCAGGTTCCGGCCCCGACTCCACACAAGGTCTTAGGCCCCGGCATCGACGGGAGAGGAATCCCGAGATGGCCCCTAGCAACTCGCATGGGGACTGGCCCTTCCTGAGGCCACCAGAGCGGGTCCCTGAGGTCCCCGTCGTAACTCGAGAAGACCTGCCGCAACTCCAGAATATCCAGGAGGTTCTCCCCTGCAGGCGAGATGAGGCCCATTTCCGCAGAGGCTTCCCGGGGCTAATCACACCTCACCTGTGGAACGTCGAAAGGGTCCTTCACACCCTTGGTGCAACTCAAGAAGTTCCCCGACATACCCGTCTCCACTCGAGAGGAAACACGAGGGTCCCGCCCACATCCAGAGGAGCCCCGTTTCCGCCTCGTAGCTCGAGATGAGGGATCCTTTCCCTGCTTCGTCGGAAAAGAATTCCCGGCGTTCCCGTCGCATCTCAAGAGGAGGCCCTCTCAACAGGAACGGCGAGAGGAACTCGGGGGTCGTGCCACCATTCCAAGAGTCCCCCAGATGTCTCAGTCCATTCCAGAGGAACCTCTTTTCCCTTCACCGGCTCGACTTTCACGCCGAGGATCGACTCACACCAAGGTGGCACTTGGCATGGCCCTGTGGGAAAGCCTCGTGGGAAAGCCTCGAGGGAAAGCCTTGAGGGAAAGCCACAGATCCCTTGATCCACGTGACAGGAAGCCTGACCCTACTGCTGCAGCTCGGGAGGGAAGTGCACGTGCATGCCCCCACTCGAGACGAGGCCTGACTCCCCTGGGGAGACTCTGAGGCACCCCAAAATCCATGTCAACACTGGAGACGAATCCTCAGGTCCCTGCCCCGACTCCACACAATGTCTCAGGCCCCGGCATCGACAGGATAGGAATCACGAGATGGCCCCTAGCAACTCGCATGGGGACTGGCCCTTCCTGAGGCCACCAGAGCGGGTCCCTGAGGTCCCCGTCGTAACTCAAGAAGACCTGCCGCAACTCGAGAATATCCAGGAGGTTCTCTCCTGCAGGCGAGATGAGGCCCATTTCCGCAGAGGCTTCTCGGCGCTAATCACACCTCACCTCTGGAACGTCGAAAGGGTCTTTCACACCCTTGGTGCAACTCAAGAAGTTCCCCGACATACCCGGCTGCACTCGAGAGGAAACACGAGGGTCCCGCCCACATCCAGAGGAGCCCCGTTTCCGCCTCGTAGCTCGAGGTGAGGAATCCTTTCCCTGCTTCATCGGGAAAGAATTCCCGGCGTTCCCGTCGCATCTCAAGAGGAGGCCCTCTCAACAGGAACGGCGAGAGGAACTCCAGGGTCGTGCCACCATTCCAAGAGTCCCCCAGATGTCTCAGTCCATTCCAGAGGAACCACTTTTCCATTCACCGGCTCGTCTTTCATGCAGAGGATCGACTCACACCAAGGTGGCGCTTGGCACAGCCCTGTTGGAAAGCCTCGTGGGAAACACTCGAAGGAAAGCCTCGAGGGAAAGCCACAGATCCCTTGATTCACGTGACAGGAAGCGTGACCCTACTGCTGCAGCTCGGGAGGGAAGCGCACGAGCATGCCCCCACTCGAGACGAGGCTTGACTCCCCTGGGGAGACTCAGAGGCACCCCAAGATCCATGTCAACACTGGAGAGGAATCCTCAGGTACCAGACCCGACTCCACACAAGGTCTTAGGCCCCGGCATAGACGGGAGAGGAATCCCGAGATGGCCCCTAGGAACTTGCATGGGGACTGGCCCTTCCTGAGGCCACCAGAGCGGGCCCCTGAGGTCCCCGTCGTAACTCGAGAAGACCTGCCGCAACTCGAGAATATCCAGGAGGTTCTTCCCGGCAGGCGTGATGAGGCCCATTTCCGCAGAGGCTTCTCGGGGCTAATCACACCTCACCTCTGGAACTTTGAAAGGGTCCTTCACACCCTTGGTGCAACTCAAGAAGTTCCCCGACATACCCGTCTCCACACGAGAGGAAACACGAGGGTCCCGCCCACATCCAGAGGTGCCCCGTTTCCGCCTCGTAGCTCGAGGTGAGGGATCTTTTCTCTGCTTCATCAGGAAAGAATTCCCGGCGTTCCCGTCGCATCTCAAGAGGAGGCCCTCTCAACAGGAACGCCGAGAGGAACTCCAGGGTCGTGCCACCATTCCAAGAGTCCCCCAGATGTCTCAGTCCATTCCAGAGGAACCTCTTTTCCATTCACCGGCTCGTCTTTCACGCCGAGGATCGACTCACACCAAGGTGGCACTTGGCACAGCCCTGTTGGAAAGCCTCGAGGGAAAGCCTCGAGGGAAACCACAGATCCCTTGATCCACGTGACAGGAAGCGTGACCCTACTGCTGCAGCTCGGGAGGGAAGCGCACGTGCATGCCCCCACTCGAGACGAGGCCTGACTCCCCTGGGGAGACTCTGAGGCACCCCAAAATCCATGTCAACACTGGAGACGAATCCTCAGGTCCCTGCCCCGACTCCACACAATGTCTCAGACCCCGGCATCGACAGGACAGGAATCACGAGATGGCCCCTAGCAACTCGCATGGGGACTGGCCCTTTCTGAGGCCACCAGAGCGGGTCCCTGAGGTCCCCGTCGTAACTCAAGAAGACCTGCCTCAACTCGAGAATATCCAGGAGGTTCTCCCCTGCAGGCGAGATGAGGCCCATTTCCGCAGAGTCTTCTCGGCGCTAATCACACCTCACCTCTGGAACGTCGAAAGGGTCTTTCACACCCTTGGTGCAACTCAAGAAGTTCCCCGACATACCCGTCTGCACTCGAGAGGAAACACGAGGGTCCCGCCCACATCCAGAGGAGCCCCGTTTCCGCCTCGTAGCTCGAGGTGAGGGATCCTTTCCCTGCTTCGTCGGGAAAGAATTCCCGGCGTTCCCGTCGCACCTCAAAAGGAGGCCCTCTCAACAGGAACGGCGAGAGGAACTCCAGGGTCGTGCCACCATTCCAAGAGTCCCCCAGATGTCTCAGTCCATTCCAGAGGAACCTCTTTTCCCTTCACCGGCTCGTCTTTCACGCCGAGGATCGACTCACACCAAGGTGGCACTTGCCACAGCCCTGTGGGAAAGCCTCGTGGGAAAGCCTCGAGGGAAAGCCTCGAGCGAAAGCCACAGATCCCTTGATTCACGTGACAGGAATCGTGACCCTACTGCTACAGCTAAAGAGGGAAGCGCACGTTCATGCCCCCACTCGAGACGAGGCCTGACTCCCCTGGGGAGACTCAGAGGCACCCCAAAATCCATGTCAACACTGGAGAGGAATGCTCAGGTTCAGGCCCCGACTCCACACAAGGTCTGAGGCGCCGGCATCGACGGGAGAGGAATCCCGAGATGGCCCCTAGCAACTCGCATGGGGACTGGCCCTTTCTGAGCCCACCAGATCGGGTCCCTGAGGTCCCCGTTCTAACTCGAGAAGACCTGCCACAACTCGAGAATATCCAGGAGGTTCTCCCCTGCAGGCGAGATGAGGCCCATTTCCGCAGAGGCTTCTTGGGGCTAATCACACCTCTCCTCTGGAACGTCGAAAGGGTCCTTCACACCCTTGGTGCAACTCAAGAAGTTCCCCGACATACCCGTCTCCACTCGAGAGGAAACACGAGGGTCCCGCCCACATCCAGAGGAGCCCCGTGTCCGCCTCGTAGCTCGAGGTGACGGATCCTTTCCCTGCTTCGTAGGGAAAGAATTCCCGGCGTTCCCGTCGCATCTCAAGAGGAGGCCCTCTCATCAGGAACGGCGAGAGGAACTCCAGGGTCGTGCCACCATTCCAAGAGTCCCCCAGATGTCTCAGTCCATTCCAGAGGAAACTCTTTTCCCTTCACCGGCTCGTCTTTCACGCCGAGGATCGACACACACCAAGGTGGCACTTTGCACAGCCCTGAGGGAAAGCCTCGTGGGAAAGCCTCGAGGAAAAGCCTCGAGGGAAAGCCACAGATCCCTTGATCCACGTGACAGGAAGCTTGACACTACTGCTGCAGCTCGGGAGGGAAGTGCACGTGCATGCCCCCACTCGAGACGAGGCCTGACTCCCCGGGGGAGACTCAGAGGCACCCCAAGATCCATGTCAACAATGGAGAGGAATGCTCAGGTTCCAGCCCCGACTCCACACAAGGTCTTAGGCCCCGGCATCGACGGGAGAGGAATCCCGAGTTGGCCCCTAGCAACTCGCATGGGGACTGGCCCTTCCTGAGGCCACCAGAGCGGGTCCCTGAGGTCCCCGTCGTAACTCGAGAAGACCTGCCGCAACTCTAGAATATCCAGGAGGTTCTCCCCTGCAGGCGAGATGAGGCCCATTTCCGCAGAGGCTTCTCGGGGCTAATCACACCTCACCACTGGAACTTCGAAAGGGTCCTTCACAACCTTGGTGCAACTCAAGAAGTTCCCCGACATACCCGTCTCCACTCGAGAGGAAACACGAGGGTCCCGCCCACATCCAGAGGAGCCCTGTTTCCGCCTCGTAGCTCGAGGTGAGGGATCCTTTCCCTGCTTCGTCGGGAAAGAATTCCCGGCGTTCCCGTCGCATCTCAAGAGGAGGCCTTCTCATCAGGAACGGCGAGAGGAACTGAAGGGTCGTGCCACCATTCCAAGAGTCCCCCAGATGTCTCTGTCCATTCCAGAGGAACCTCTTTTCCCTTCACCGGGTCGTCTTTCACGCCGAGGATCGACACACACCAAGGTGGCTCTTTGCACAGCCCTGTGGGAAAGCCTCGTGGGAAAGCCTCGAGGGAAAGCCTCGAGGGAAAGCCACAGATCCCTTGATCCACGTGACAGGAAGCTTGACACTACTGCTGCAGCTCGGGAGGGAAGCACACGTGCATGCCCCCACTCGAGACGAGGCCTGACTCCCCGGGGGAGACTCAGAGGCACGCCAAGATCCATGTCAACACTGGAGAGGAATGCTCAGGTTCCAGCCCCGACTCCACACAAGGTCTTAGGCCCCGGCATCGACGGGAGAGGAATCCCGAGTTGGCCCCTAACAACTCGCATGGGGATTGGCCCTTCCTGAGGCCACCAGAGCGGGTCCCTGAGGTCCCCGTCGTAACTCGAGAAGACCTGCCGCAACTCTAGAATATCCAGGAAGTTCTCCCCTGCAGGCGAGATGAGGCCCATTTCTGCAGAGGCTTCTCGGGGTTAATCACACCTCACCTCTGGAACGTCGAAAGGAACCTTCACACCCTTGGTGCAACTCAAGAAGTTCCCCGACATACCCGTCTCCACTCGAGAGGAAACACGAGGGTCCCGCCCACATCCAGAGGAGCCCCGTTTCCGCCTCGTAGCTCGAGGTGAGGGATCCTTTCCCTGCTTCGTCTGGAAAGAATTCCCAGCATTCCCGTCGCAACTGAAGAGGAGGCCCTAGGAACAGGAACGGCGAGAGGAACTCCAGGGTCGTGCCACCATTCCAAGAGTCCCCCAGATGTCTCAGTCCATTCCAGAGGAACCTCTTTTCCCTTCACCGGCTCGTCTTTCACGCCGAGGATCGACTCACACCAAGGTGGCACTTGGCACAGCCCTGTGGGAAAGCCTCGTGGGAAAGCCTCGAAGGAAAGCCTCGAGGGAAAGCCACAGATCCCTTGATTCACGTGACAGGAAGCGTGACCCTACTGCTACAGCTAAAGAGGGAAGCGCACGTTCATGCCCCCACTCGAGACGAGGCCTGACTCCCCTGGGGAGACTCAGAGGCACCCCAAAATCCATGTCAACACTGGAGAGGAATGCTCAGGTTCAGGCCCCGACTCCACACAAGGTCTGAGGCGCCGGCATCGACGGGAGAGGAATCCCGAGATGGCCCCTAGCAACTCGCATGGGGACTGGCCCTTTCTGAGCCCACCGGATCGGGTCCCTGAGGTCCCCGTTCTAACTCGAGAAGACCTGCCACAACTCGAGAAGATCCAGGAGGTTCTCCCCTGCAGGCGAGATGAGGCCCATTTCTGCAGAGGCTTCTCGGGGCTAATCACACCTCACCTCTGGAACGTCGAAAGGGTCCTTCACACCCTTGGTGCAACTCAAGAAGTTCCCCGACATACCCGTCTCCACTCGAGAGGAAACACGAGGGTCCCGCCCACATCCAGAGGAGCCCCGTTTCCGCCTCGTAGCTCGAGGTGTGGAATCCTTTCCCTGCTTCATCGGGAAAGAATTCCCGGCGTTCCCGTCGCATCTCAAGAGGAGGCCCTCTCAACAGGAACGGCGAGAGGAACTCCAGGGTCGTGCCACCATTCCAAGAGTCCCCCAGATGTCTCAGTCCATTCCAGAGGAACCACTTTTCCATTCACCGGCTCGTCTTTCATGCAGAGGATCGACTCACACCAAGGTGGCGCTTGGCACAGCCCTGTTGGAAAGCCTCGTGGGAAACACTCGAAGGAAAGCCTCGAGGGAAAGCCACAGATCCCTTGATTCACGTGACAGGAAGCGTGACCCTACTGCTGCAGCTCGGGAGGGAAGCGCACGAGCATGCCCCCACTCGAGACGAGGCTTGACTCCCCTGGGGAGACTCAGAGGCACCCCAAGATCCATGTCAACACTGGAGAGGAATCCTCAGGTACCAGACCCGACTCCACACAAGGTCTTAGGCCCCGGCATAGACGGGAGAGGAATCCCGAGATGGCCCCTAGGAACTTGCATGGGGACTGGCCCTTCCTGAGGCCACCAGAGCGGGCCCCTGAGGTCCCCGTCGTAACTCGAGAAGACCTGCCGCAACTCGAGAATATCCAGGAGGTTCTTCCCTGCAGGCGTGATGAGGCCCATTTCCGCAGAGGCTTCTCGGGGCTAATCACACCTCACCTCTGGAACTTTGAAAGGGTCCTTCACACCCTTGGTGCAACTCAAGAAGTTCCCCGACATACCCGTCTCCACACGAGAGGAAACACGAGGGTCCCGCCCACATCCAGAGGAGCCCCGTTTCCGCCTCGTAGCTCGAGGTGAGGGATCTTTTCTCTGCTTCATCGGGAAAGAATTCCCGGCGTTCCCGTCGCATCTCAAGAGGAGGCCCTCTCAACAGGAACGCCGAGAGGAACTCCAGGGTCGTGCCACCATTCCAAGAGTCCCCCAGATGTCTCAGTCCATTCCAGAGGAACCTCTTTTCCATTCACCGGCTCGTCTTTCACGCCGAGGATCGACTCACACCAAGGTGGCACTTGGCACAGCCCTGTTGGAAAGCCTCGAGGGAAAGCCTCGAGGGAAACCACAGATCCCTTGATCCACGTGACAGGAAGCGTGACCCTACTGCTGCAGCTCGGGAGGGAAGCGCACGTGCATGCCCCCACTCGAGACGAGGCCTGACTCCCCTGGGGAGACTCTGAGGCACCCCAAAATCCATGTCAACACTGGAGACGAATCCTCAGGTCCCTGCCCCGACTCCACACAATGTCTCAGGCCCCGGCATCGACAGGACAGGAATCACGAGATGGCCCCTAGCAACTCGCATGGGGACTGGCCCTTTCTGAGGCCACCAGAGCGGGTCCCTGAGGTCCCCGTCGTAACTCAAGAAGACCTGCCTCAACTCGAGAATATCCAGGAGGTTCTCCCCTGCAGGCGAGATGAGGCCCATTTCCGCAGAGTCTTCTCGGCGCTAATCACACCTCACCTCTGGAACGTCGAAAGGGTCTTTCACACCCTTGGTGCAACTCAAGAAGTTCCCCGACATACCCGTCTGCACTCGAGAGGAAACACGAGGGTCCCGCCCACATCCAGAGGAGCCCCGTTTCCGCCTCGTAGCTCGAGGTGAGGGATCCTTTCCCTGCTTCGTCGGGAAAGAATTCCCGGCGTTCCCGTCGCACCTCAAGAGGAGGCCCTCTCAACAGGAACGGCGAGAGGAACTCCAGGGTCGTGCCACCATTCCAAGAGTCCCCCAGATGTCTCAGTCCATTCCAGAGGAACCTCTTTTCCCTTCACCGGCTCGTCTTTCACGCCGAGGATCGACTCACACCAAGGTGGCACTTGGCACAGCCCTGTGGGAAAGCCTCGTGGGAAAGCCTCGAGGGAAAGCCTCGAGGGAAAGCCACAGATCCCTTGATTCACGTGACAGGAATCGTGACCCTACTGCTACAGCTAAAGAGGGAAGCGCACGTTCATGCCCCCACTCGAGACGAGGCCTGACTCCCCTGGGGAGACTCAGAGGCACCCCAAAATCCATGTCAACACTGGAGAGGAATGCTCAGGTTCAGGCCCCGACTCCACACAAGGTCTGAGGCGCCGGCATCGACGGGAGAGGAATCCCGAGATGGCCCCTAGCAACTCGCATGGGGACTGGCCCTTTCTGAGCCCACCAGATCGGGTCCCTGAGGTCCCCGTTCTAACTCGAGAAGACCTGCCACAACTCGAGAATATCCAGGAGGTTCTCCCCTGCAGGCGAGATGAGGCCCATTTCTGCAGAGGCTTCTTGGGGCTAATCACACCTCTCCTCTGGAACGTCGAAAGGGTCCTTCACACCCTTGGTGCAACTCAAGAAGTTCCCCGACATACCCGTCTCCACTCGAGAGGAAACACGAGGGTCCCGCCCACATCCAGAGGAGCCCCGTGTCCGCCTCGTAGCTCGAGGTGACGGATCCTTTCCCTGCTTCGTAGGGAAAGAATTCCCGGCGTTCCCGTCGCATCTCAAGAGGAGGCCCTCTCATCAGGAACGGCGAGAGGAACTCCAGGGTCGTGCCACCATTCCAAGAGTCCCCCAGATGTCTCAGTCCATTCCAGAGGAAACTCTTTTCCCTTCACCGGCTCGTCTTTCACGCCGAGGATCGACTCACACCAAGGTGGCACTTTGCACAGCCCTGAGGGAAAGCCTCGTGGGAAAGCCTCGAGGAAAAGCCTCGAGGGAAAGCCACAGATCCCTTGATCCACGTGACAGGAAGCTTGACACTACTGCTGCAGCTCGGGAGGGAAGTGCACGTGCATGCCCCCACTCGAGACGAGGCCTGACTCCCCGGGGGAGACTCAGAGGCACCCCAAGATCCATGTCAACACTGGAGAGGAATGCTCAGGTTCCAGCCCCGACTCCACACAAGGTCTTAGGCCCCGGCATCGACGGGAGAGGAATCCCGAGTTGGCCCCTAGCAACTCGCATGGGGACTGGCCCTTCCTGAGGCCACCAGAGCGGGTCCCTGAGGTCCCCGTCGTAACTCGAGAAGACCTGCCGCAACTCTAGAATATCCAGGAGGTTCTCCCCTGCAGGCGAGATGAGGCCCATTTCCGCAGAGGCTTCTCGGGGCTAATCACACCTCACCACTGGAACTTCGAAAGGGTCCTTCACACCCTTGGTGCAACTCAAGAAGTTCCCCGACATACCCGTCTCCACTCGAGAGGAAACACGAGGGTCCCGCCCACATCCAGAGGAGACCTGTTTCCGCCTCGTAGCTCGAGGTGAGGGATCCTTTCCCTGCTTCGTCGGGAAAGAATTCCCGGCGTTCCCGTCGCATCTCAAGAGGAGGCCCTCTCAACAGGAACGGCGAGAGGAACTCCAGGGTCGTGCCACCATTCCAAGAGTCCCCCAGATGTCTCAGTCCATTCCAGAGGAACCACTTTTCCATTCACCGGCTCGTCTTTCATGCAGAGGATCGACTCACACCAAGGTGGCGCTTGGCACAGCCCTGTTGGAAAGCCTCGTGGGAAACACTCGAAGGAAAGCCTCGAGGGAAAGCCACAGATCCCTTGATTCACGTGACAGGAAGCGTGACCCTACTGCTGCAGCTCGGGAGGGAAGCGCACGAGCATGCCCCCACTCGAGACGAGGCTTGACTCCCCTGGGGAGACTCAGAGGCACCCCAAGATCCATGTCAACACTGGAGAGGAATCCTCAGGTACCAGACCCGACTCCACACAAGGTCTTAGGCCCCGGCATAGACGGGAGAGGAATCCCGAGATGGCCCCTAGGAACTTGCATGGGGACTGGCCCTTCCTGAGGCCACCAGAGCGGGCCCCTGAGGTCCCCGTCGTAACTCGAGAAGACCTGCCGCAACTCGAGAATATCCAGGAGGTTCTTCCCTGCAGGCGTGATGAGGCCCATTTCCGCAGAGGCTTCTCGGGGCTAATCACACCTCACCTCTGGAACTTTGAAAGGGTCCTTCACACCCTTGGTGCAACTCAAGAAGTTCCCCGACATACCCGTCTCCACACGAGAGGAAACACGAGGGTCCCGCCCACATCCAGAGGAGCCCCGTTTCCGCCTCGTAGCTCGAGGTGAGGGATCTTTTCTCTGCTTCATCGGGAAAGAATTCCCGGCGTTCCCGTCGCATCTCAAGAGGAGGCCCTCTCAACAGGAACGCCGAGAGGAACTCCAGGGTCGTGCCACCATTCCAAGAGTCCCCCAGATGTCTCAGTCCATTCCAGAGGAACCTCTTTTCCCTTCACCGGCTCGTCTTTCACGCCGAGGATCGACACACACCAAGGTGGCACTTGGCACAGCCCTGAGGGAAAGCCTCGAGGGAAAGCCACAGATCCCTTGATCCACGTGACAGGAAGCTTGACACTACTGCTGCAGCTCGGGAGGGAAGTGCACGTGCATGCCCCCACTCGAGACGAGGCCTGACTCCCCGGGGGAGACTCAGAGGCACCCCAAGATCCATGTCAACACTGCAGAGGAATGCTCAGGTTCCAGCCCCGACTCCACACAAGGTCTTAGGCCCCGGCATCGACGGGAGAGGAATCCCGAGTTGGCCCCTAGCAACTCGCATGGGGACTGGCCCTTCCTGAGGCCTCCAGAGCGGGTCCCTGAGGTCCCCGTCGTAACTCGAGAAGACCTGCCGCAACTCTAGAATATCCAGGAGGTTCTCCCCTGCAGGCGAGATGAGGCCCATTTCCGCAGAGGCTTCTCGGGGCTAATCACACCTCACCACTGGAACTTCGAAAGGGTCCTTCACACCCTTGGTGCAACTCAAGAAGTTCCCCGACATACCCGTCTCCACTCGAGAGGAAACACGAGGGTCCCGCCCACATACAGAGGAGCCCTGTTTCCGCCTCGTAGCTCGAGGTGAGGGATCCTTTCCCTGCTTCGTCGGGAAAGAATTCCCGGCGTTCCCGTCGCATCTCAAGAGGAGGCCTTCTCATCAGGAACGGCGAGAGGAACTGAAGGGTCGTGCCACCATTCCAAGAGTCCCCCAGATGTCTCTGTCCATTCCAGAGGAACCTCTTTTCCCTTCACCGGGTCGTCTTTCACGCCGAGGATCGACACACACCAAGGTGGCCCTTTGCACAGCCCTGTGGGAAAGCCTCGTGGGAAAGCCTCGAGGGAAAGCCTCGAGGGAAAGCCACAGATCCCTTGATCCACGTGACAGGAAGCTTGACACTACTGCTGCAGCTCGGGAGGGAAGCACACGTGCATGCCCCCACTCGAGACGAGGCCTGACTCCCCGGGGGAGACTCAGAGGCACCCCAAGATCCATGTCAACACTGGAGAGGAATGCTCAGGTTCCAGCCCCGACTCCACACAAGGTCTTAGGCCCCGGCATCGACGGAAGAGGAATCCCGAGTTGGCCCCTAACAACTCGCATGGGGATTGGCCCTTCCTGAGGCCACCAGAGCGGGTCCCTGAGGTCCCCGTCGTAACTCGAGAAGACCTGCCACAACTCTAGAATATCCAGGAGGTTCTCCCCTGCAGGCGATATGAGGCCCATTTCTGCAGAGGCTTCTCGGGGATAATCACACCTCACCTCTGGAACGTCGAAAGGAACCTTCACACCCTTGGTGCAACTCAAGAAGTTCCCCGACATACCCGTCTCCACTCGAGAGGAAACACGAGGGTCCCGCCCACATCCAGAGGAGCCCCGTTTCCGCCTCGTAGCTCGAGGTGAGGGATCCTTTCCCTGCTTCTTCTGGAAAGAATTCCCAGCATTCCCGTCGCAACTGAAGAGGAGGCCCTGGGAACAGGAACGGCGAGAGGAACTCCAGGGTCGTGCCACCATTCCAAGAGTCCCCCAGATGTCTCAGTCCATTCCAGAGGAACCTCTTTTCCCTTCACCGGCTCGTCTTTCACGCCGAGGATCGACACACACCAAGGTGGCACTTTGCACAGCCCTGTGGGAAAGCCTCGTGGGAAAGCCTCGAGGGAAAGCCTTGAGGGAAAGCCACAGATCCCTTGATTCACGTGATAGGAATCGTGACCCTACTGCTACAGCTAAAGAGGGAAGCGCACGTTCATGCCCCCACTCGAGACGAGGCCTGACTCCCCTGGGGAGACTCAGAGGCACCCCAAAATCCATGTCAACAGTGGAGAGGAATGCTCAGGTTCAGGCCCCGACTCCACACAAGGTCTGAGGCGCCGGCATCGACGGGAGAGGAATCCCGAGATGGCCCCTAGCAACTCGCATGGGGACTGGCCCTTTCTGAGGCCACCAGATCGGGTCCCTGAGGTCCCCGTTCTAACTGGAGAAGACCTGCCACAAATCGAGAATATCCAGGAGGTTCTCCCCTGCAGGCGAGATGAGGCCCATTTCCGCAGAGGCTTCTTGGGGCTAATCACACCTCTCCTCTGGAACGTCGAAAGGGTCCTTCACACCCTTGGTGCAACTCAAGAAGTTCCCCGACATACCCGTCTCCACTCGAGAGGAAACACGAGGGTCCCGCCCACATCCAGAGGAGCCCCGTTTCTGCCTCGTATCTCGAGGTGAGGGATCCTTTCCCTGCTTCGTAGGGAAAGAATTCCCGGCGTTCCCGTCGCATCTCAAGCGGAGGCCCTCTCATCAGGAACGGCGAGAGGAACTCCAGGGTCGTGCCACCATTCCAAGAGTCCCCCAGATGTCTCAGTCCATTCCAGAGGAAACTCTTTTCCCTTCACCGGCTCGTCTTTCACGCCGAGGATCGACACACACCAAGGTGGCCCTTTGCACAGCCCTGAGGGAAAGCCTCGTGGGAAAGCCTCGAGGGAAAGCCTCGAGGGAAAGCCACAGATCCCTTGATCCACGTGACAGGAAGCTTGACACTACTGCTGCAGATCGGGAGGAAAGCGCACGTGCATGCCCCCACTCGAGACGAGGCCTGACTCCCCTGGGGAGACTCAGAGGCACCCCAAGATCCATGTCAACACTGGAGAGGAATGCTCAGGTTCCAGCCCCGACTCCACACAAGGTCTTAGGCCCCGGCATCGACGGGAGAGGAATCCCGAGTTGGCCCCTAGCAACTCGCATGGGGACTGGCCCTTCCTGAGGCCACCAGAGCGGGTCCCTGAGGTCCCCGTCGTAACTCGAGAAGACCTGCCGCAACTCTAGAATATCCAGGAGGTTCTTCCCTGCAGGCGAGATGAGGCCCATTTCCGCAGAGGCTTCTCGGGGCTAATCACACCTCACCTCTGGAACTTCGAAAGGGTCCTTCACACCCTTGGTGCAACTCAAGAAGTTCCCCGACATACCCGTCTCCACTCGAGAGGAAACACGAGGGTCCCGCCCACATCCAGAGGAGCCCTGTTTCCGCCTCGTAGCTCGAGGTGAGGAATCCTTTCCCTGCTTCGTCGGGAAAGAATTCCCGGCGTTCCCGTCGCATCTCAAGAGGAGGCCTTCTCATCAGGAACGGCGAGAGGAACTGAAGGGTCGTGCCACCATTCCAAGAGTCCCCCAGATGTCTCTGTCCATTCCAGAGGAACCTCTTTTCCCTTCACCGGGTCGTCTTTCACGCCGAGATTCGACACACACCAAGGTGGCTCTTTGCACAGCCCTGTGGGAAAGCCTCGTGGGAAAGCCTCGAGGGAAAGCCTCGAGGGAAAGCCACAGATCCCTTGATCCACGTGACAGGAAGCTTGACACTACTGCTGCAGCTCGGGAGGGAAGCACACGTGCATGCCCCCACTCGAGACGAGGCCTGACTCCCCGGGGGAGACTCAGAGGCACCCCAAGATCCATGTCAACACTGGAGAGGAATGCTCAGGTTCCAGCCCCGACTCCACACAAGGTCTTAGGCCCCGGCATCGACGGGAGAGGAATCCCGAGTTGGCCCCTAACAACTCGCATGGGGATTGGCCCTTCCTGAGGCCACCAGAGCGGGTCCCTGAGGTCCCCGTCGTAACTCGAGAAGACCTGCCGCAACTCTAGAATATCCAGGAGGTTCTCCCCTGCAGGCGAGATGAGGCCCATTTCTGCAGAGGCTTCTCGGGGATAATCACACCTCACCTCTGGAACGACGAAAGGAAACTTCACACCCTTGGTGCAACTCAAGAAGTTCCCCGACATACCCGTCTCCACTCGAGAGGAAACACGAGGGTCCCGCCCACATCCAGAGGAGCCCCGTTTCCGCCTCGTAGCTCGAGGTGAGGGATCGTTTCCCTGCTTCGTCTGGAAAGAATTCCCAGCATTCCCGTCGCAACTGAAGAGGAGGCCCTGGGAACAGGAACGGCGAGAGGAACTCCAGGGTCGTGCCACAATTCCAAGAGTCCCCCAGATGTCTCAGTCCATTCCAGAGGAACCTCTTTTCCCTTCACCGGCTCGTCTTTCACGCCGAGGATCGACTCACACCAAGGTGGCACTTGGCACAGCCCTGTGGGAAAGCCTCGTGGGAAAGCCTCGAAGGAAAGCCTCGAGGGAAAGCCACAGATCACTTGATTCACATGACAGGAAGCGTGACCCTACTGCTACAGCTAAAGAGGGAAGCGCACGTTCATGCCCCCACTCGAGACGAGGCCTGACTCCCCTGGGGAGACTCAGAGGCACCCCAAAATCCATGTCAACACTGGAGAGGAATGCTCAGGTTCAGGCCCCGACTCCACACAAGGTCTGAGGCGCCGGCATCGACGGGAGAGGAATCCCGAGATGGCCCCTAGCAACTCGCATGGGGACTGGCCCTTTCTGAGGCCACCAGATCGTGTCCCTGAGGTCCCCGTCGTAACTCGAGAAGACCTGCCGCAACTCCAGAATATCCAGGAGGTTCTCCCCTGCAGGCTAGATGAGGCCCATTTCCGCAGAGGCTTCTTGGGGCTAATCACACCTCTCCTCTGGAACGTCGAAAGGGTCCTTCACACCCTTGGTGCAACTCAAGAAGTTCCCCGACATACCCGTCTCCACTCGAGAGGAAACACGAGGGTCCCGCCCACATCCAGAGGAGCCCCGTTTCCGCCTCGTATCTCGAGGTGAGGGATCCTTTCCCTGCTTCGTCGGGAAAGAATTCCCGGCGTTCCCGTCGCATCTCAAGAGGAGGCCTTCTCATCAGGAACGGCGAGAGGAACTCCAGGGTCGTGCCACCATTCCAAGAGTCCCCCAGATGTCTCAGTCCATTCCAGAGGAACCTCTTTTCCCTTCACCGGCTCGTCTTTCACGCCGAGGATCACCACACACCAAGGTGGCACTTTGCACAGCCCTGTGGGAAAGCCTCGTGGGAAAGCCTCGAGGGAAAGCCTTGAGGGAAAGCCACAGATCCCTTGATTCACGTGACAGGAATCGTGACCCTACTGCTACAGTTAAAGAGGGAAGCGCACGTTCATGCCCCCACTCGAGACGAGGCATGACTCCCCTGGGGAGACTCAGAGGCACCCCAAAATCCATGTCAACACTGGAGAGGAATGCTCAGGTTCAGGCCCCGACTCCACACAAGGTCTGAGGCGCCGGCATCGACGGGAGAGGAATCCCGAGATGGCCCCTAGCAACTCGCATGGGGACTGGCCCTTTCTGAGGCCACCAGATCGGGTCCCTGAGGTCCCCGTTCTAACTCGAGAAGACCTGCCACAACTCGAGAATATCCAGGAGGTTCTTCCCTGCAGGCGAGAGGAGGCCCATTTCCGCAGAGGCTTCTCGTGGCTAATCACACCTCACCTCTGGAACTTCGAAAGGGTCCTTCACACCCTGGGTGCAACTCAAGAAGTTCCCCGACATACCCGTCTCCACTCGAGAGGAAACACGAGGGTCCCGCCCACATCCAGAGGAGCCCCGTTTCCGCCTCGTATCTCGAGGTGAGGGATCCTTTCCCTGCTTCGTCGGGAAAGAATTCCCGGCGTTCCCGTCGCATCTCAAGAGGAGGCCTTCTCATCAGGAACGGCGAGAGGAACTCCAGGGTCGTGCCACCATTCCAAGAATCCCCCAGATGTCTCAGTCCATTCCAGAGGAACCTCTTTTCCCTTCACCGGCTCGTCTTTCACGCCGAGGATCGACACACACCAAGGTGGCACTTTGCACAGCCCTGTGGGAAAGCCTCGTGGGAAAGCCTCGAGGGAAAGCGTCGAGGGAAAGCCACAGATCCCTTGATTCACGTGACAGGAATCGTGACCCTACTGCTACAGCTAAAGAGGGAAGCGCACGTTCATGCCCCCACTCGAGACGAGGCCTGACTCCCCTGGGGAGACTCAGAGGCACCCCAAAATCCATGTCGACACTGGAGAGGAATGCTCAGGTTCAGGCCCCGACTCCACACAAGGTCTGAGGCGCCGGCATAGACGGGAGAGGAATCCCGAGATGGCCCCTAGCAACTCGCATGGGGACTGGCCCTTTCTGAGGCCACCAGATCGGGTCCCTGAGGTCCCCGTTCTAACTCGAGAAGACCTGCCACAACTCGAGAATATCCAGGAGGTTCTCCCCTGCAGGCGAGATGAGGCCCATTTCCGCAGAGGCTTCTCGGGGCTAATCACACCTCACCACTGGAACTTCGAAAGGGTCCTTCACACCCTTGGTGCAACTCAAGAAGTTCCCCGACATACCCGTCTCCACTCGAGAGGAAACACGAGGGTCCCGCCCACATCCAGAGGAGCCCTGTTTCCGCCTCGTAGCTCGAGGTGAGGGATCCTTTCCCTGCTTCGTCGGGAAAGAATTCCCGGCGTTCCCGTCGCATCTCAAGAGGAGGCCTTCTCATCAGGAACGGCGAGAGGAACTGAAGGGTCGTGCCACCATTCCAAGAGTCCCCCAGATGTCTCTGTCCATTCCAGAGGAACCTCTTTTCCCTTCACCGGGTCGTCTTTCACGCCGAGGATCGACACACACCAAGGTGGCCCTTTGCACAGCCCTGTGGGAAAGCCTCGTGGGAAAGCCTCGAGGGAAAGCCTCGAGGGAAAGCCACAGATCCCTTGATCCACGTGACAGGAAGCTTGACACTACTGCTGCAGCTCGGGAGGGAAGCACACGTGCATGCCCCCACTCGAGACGAGGCCTGACTCCCCGGGGGAGACTCAGAGGCACCCCAAGATCCATGTCAACACTGGAGAGGAATGCTCAGGTTCCAGCCCCGACTCCACACAAGGTCTTAGGCCCCGGCATCGACGGAAGAGGAATCCCGAGTTGGCCCCTAACAACTCGCATGGGGATTGGCCCTTCCTGAGGCCACCAGAGCGGGTCCCTGAGGTCCCCGTCGTAACTCGAGAAGACCTGCCACAACTCTAGAATATCCAGGAGGTTCTCCCCTGCAGGCGATATGAGGCCCATTTCTGCAGAGGCTTCTCGGGGATAATCACACCTCACCTCTGGAACGTCGAAAGGAACCTTCACACCCTTGGTGCAACTCAAGAAGTTCCCCGACATACCCGTCTCCACTCGAGAGGAAACACGAGGGTCCCGCCCACATCCAGAGGAGCCCCGTTTCCGCCTCGTAGCTCGAGGTGAGGGATCCTTTCCCTGCTTCGTCTGGAAAGAATTCCCAGCATTCCCGTCGCAACTGAAGAGGAGGCCCTGGGAACAGGAACGGCGAGAGGAACTCCAGGGTCGTGCCACCATTCCAAGAGTCCCCCAGATGTCTCAGTCCATTCCAGAGGAACCTCTTTTCCCTTCACCGGCTCGTCTTTCACGCCGAGGATCGACACACACCAAGGTGGCACTTTGCACAGCCCTGTGGGAAAGCCTCGTGGGAAAGCCTCGAGGGAAAGCCTTGAGGGAAAGCCACAGATCCCTTGATTCACGTGATAGGAATCGTGACCCTACTGCTACAGCTAAAGAGGGAAGCGCACGTTCATGCCCCCACTCGAGACGAGGCCTGACTCCCCTGGGGAGACTCAGAGGCACCCCAAAATCCATGTCAACAGTGGAGAGGAATGCTCAGGTTCAGGCCCCGACTCCACACAAGGTCTGAGGCGCCGGCATCGACGGGAGAGGAATCCCGAGATGGCCCCTAGCAACTCGCATGGGGACTGGCCCTTTCTGAGGCCACCAGATCGGGTCCCTGAGGTCCCCGTTCTAACTGGAGAAGACCTGCCACAAATCGAGAATATCCAGGAGGTTCTCCCCTGCAGGCGAGATGAGGCCCATTTCCGCAGAGGCTTCTCGGGGCTAATCACACCTCTCCTCTGGAACGTCGAAAGGGTCCTTCACACCCTTGGTGCAACTCAAGAAGTTCCCCGACATACCCGTCTCCACTCGAGAGGAAACACGAGGGTCCCGCCCACATCCAGAGGAGCCCCGTTTCTGCCTCGTATCTCGAGGTGAGGGATCCTTTCCCTGCTTCGTAGGGAAAGAATTCCCGGCGTTCCCGTCGCATCTCAAGCGGAGGCCCTCTCATCAGGAACGGCGAGAGGAACTCCAGGGTCGTGCCACCATTCCAAGAGTCCCCCAGATGTCTCAGTCCATTCCAGAGGAACCTCTTTTCCCTTCACCGGCTCGTCTTTCACGCCGAGGATCGACACACACCAAGGTGGCCCTTTGCACAGCCCTGAGGGAAAGCCTCGTGGGAAAGCCTCGAGGGAAAGCCTCGAGGGAAAGCCACAGATCCCTTGATCCACGTGACAGGAAGCTTGACACTACTGCTGCAGATCGGGAGGAAAGCGCACGTGCATGCCCCCACTCGAGACGAGGCCTGACTCCCCTGGGGAGACTCAGAGGCACCCCAAGATCCATGTCAACACTGGAGAGGAATGCTCAGGTTCCAGCCCCGACTCCACACAAGGTCTTAGGCCCCGGCATCGACGGGAGAGGAATCCCGAGTTGGCCCCTAGCAACTCGCATGGGGACTGGCCCTTCCTGAGGCCACCAGAGCGGGTCCCTGAGGTCCCCGTCGTAACTCGAGAAGACCTGCCGCAACTCTAGAATATCCAGGAGGTTCTTCCCTGCAGGCGAGATGAGGCCCATTTCCGCAGAGGCTTCTCGGGGCTAATCACACCTCACCTCTGGAACTTCGAAAGGGTCCTTCACACCCTTGGTGCAACTCAAGAAGTTCCCCGACATACCCGTCTCCACTCGAGAGGAAACACGAGGGTCCCGCCCACATCCAGAGGAGCCCTGTTTCCGCCTCGTAGCTCGAGGTGAGGAATCCTTTCCCTGCTTCGTCGGGAAAGAATTCCCGGCGTTCCCGTCGCATCTCAAGAGGAGGCCTTCTCATCAGGAACGGCGAGAGGAACTGAAGGGTCGTGCCACCATTCCAAGAGTCCCCCAGATGTCTCTGTCCATTCCAGAGGAACCTCTTTTCCCTTCACCGGGTCGTCTTTCACGCCGAGATTCGACACACACCAAGGTGGCTCTTTGCACAGCCCTGTGGGAAAGCCTCGTGGGAAAGCCTCGAGGGAAAGCCTCGAGGGAAAGCCACAGATCCCTTGATCCACGTGACAGGAAGCTTGACACTACTGCTGCAGCTCGGGAGGGAAGCACACGTGCATGCCCCCACTCGAGACGAGGCCTGACTCCCCGGGGGAGACTCAGAGGCACCCCAAGATCCATGTCAACACTGGAGAGGAATGCTCAGGTTCCAGCCCCGACTCCACACAAGGTCTTAGGCCCCGGCATCGACGGGAGAGGAATCCCGAGTTGGCCCCTAACAACTCGCATGGGGATTGGCCCTTCCTGAGGCCACCAGAGCGGGTCCCTGAGGTCCCCGTCGTAACTCGAGAAGACCTGCCGCAACTCTAGAATATCCAGGAGGTTCTCCCCTGCAGGCGAGATGAGGCCCATTTCTGCAGAGGCTTCTCGGGGATAATCACACCTCACCTCTGGAACGACGAAAGGAAACTTCACACCCTTGGTGCAACTCAAGAAGTTCCCCGACATACCCGTCTCCACTCGAGAGGAAACACGAGGGTCCCGCCCACATCCAGAGGAGCCCCGTTTCCGCCTCGTAGCTCGAGGTGAGGGATCGTTTCCCTGCTTCGTCTGGAAAGAATTCCCAGCATTCCCGTCGCAACTGAAGAGGAGGCCCTGGGAACAGGAACGGCGAGAGGAACTCCAGGGTCGTGCCACAATTCCAAGAGTCCCCCAGATGTCTCAGTCCATTCCAGAGGAACCTCTTTTCCCTTCACCGGCTCGTCTTTCACGCCGAGGATCGACTCACACCAAGGTGGCACTTGGCACAGCCCTGTGGGAAAGCGTCGTGGGAAAGCCTCGAAGGAAAGCCTCGAGGGAAAGCCACAGATCACTTGATTCACATGACAGGAAGCGTGACCCTACTGCTACAGCTAAAGAGGGAAGCGCACGTTCATGCCCCCACTCGAGACGAGGCCTGACTCCCCTGGGGAGACTCAGAGGCACCCCAAAATCCATGTCAACACTGGAGAGGAATGCTCAGGTTCAGGCCCCGACTCCACACAAGGTCTGAGGCGCCGGCATCGACGGGAGAGGAATCCCGAGATGGCCCCTAGCAACTCGCATGGGGACTGGCCCTTTCTGAGGCCACCAGATCGTGTCCCTGAGGTCCCCGTCGTAACTCGAGAAGACCTGCCGCAACTCCAGAATATCCAGGAGGTTCTCCCCTGCAGGCTAGATGAGGCCCATTTCCGCAGAGGCTTCTTGGGGCTAATCACACCTCTCCTCTGGAACGTCGAAAGGGTCCTTCACACCCTTGGTGCAACTCAAGAAGTTCCCCGACATACCCGTCTCCACTCGAGAGGAAACACGAGGGTCCCGCCCACATCCAGAGGAGCCCCGTTTCCGCCTCGTATCTCGAGGTGAGGGATCCTTTCCCTGCTTCGTAGGGAAAGAATTCCCGGCGTTCCCGTCGCATCTCAAGAGGAGGCCCTCTCATCAGGAACGGCGAGAGGAACTCCAGGGTCGTGCCACCATTCCAAGAGTCCCCCAGATGTCTCAGTCCATTCCAGAGGAACCTCTTTTCCCTTCACCGGCTCGTCTTTCACGCCGAGGATCGACACACACCAAGGTGGCCCTTTGCACAGCCCTGAGGGAAAGCCTCGTGGGAAAGCCTCGAGGGAAAGCCTCGAGGGAAAGCCACAGATCCCTTGATCCACGTGACAGGAAGCTTGACACTACTGCTGCAGATCGGGAGGAAAGCGCACGTGCATGCCCCCACTCGAGACGAGGCCTGACTCCCCTGGGGAGACTCAGAGGCACCCCAAGATCCATGTCAACACTGGAGAGGAATGCTCAGGTTCCAGCCCCGACTCCACACAAGGTCTTAGGCCCCGGCATCGACGGGAGAGGAATCCCGAGTTGGCCCCTAGCAACTCGCATGGGGACTGGCCCTTCCTGAGGCCACCAGAGCGGGTCCCTGAGGTCCCCGTCGTAACTCGAGAAGACCTGCCGCAACTCTAGAATATCCAGGAGGTTCTCCCCTGCAGGCGAGATGAGGCCCATTTCCGCAGAGGCTTCTTGGGGCTAATCACACCTCTCCTCTGGAACGTCGAAAGGGTCCTTCACACCCTTGGTGCAACTCAAGAAGTTCCCCGACATACCCGTCTCCACTCGAGAGGAAACACGAGGGTCCCGCCCACATCCAGAGGAGCCCCGTTTCCGCCTCGTATCTCGAGGTGAGGGATCCTTTCCCTGCTTCGTCGGGAAAGAATTCCCGGCGTTCCCGTCGCATCTCAAGAGGAGGCCTTCTCATCAGGAACGGCGAGAGGAACTCCAGGGTCGTGCCACCATTCCAAGAATCCCCCAGATGTCTCAGTCCATTCCAGAGGAACCTCTTTTCCCTTCACCGGCTCGTCTTTCACGCCGAGGATCGACACACACCAAGGTGGCACTTTGCACAGCCCTGTGGGAAAGCCTCGTGGGAAAGCCTCGAGGGAAAGCGTCGAGGGAAAGCCACAGATCCCTTGATTCACGTGACAGGAATCGTGACCCTACTGCTACAGCTAAAGAGGGAAGCGCACGTTCATGCCCCCACTCGAGACGAGGCCTGACTCCCCTGGGGAGACTCAGAGGCACCCCAAAATCCATGTCGACACTGGAGAGGAATGCTCAGGTTCAGGCCCCGACTCCACACAAGGTCTGAGGCGCCGGCATCGACGGGAGAGGAATCCCGAGATGGCCCCTAGCAACTCGCATGGGGACTGGCCCTTTCTGAGGCCACCAGATCGGGTCCCTGAGGTCCCCGTTCTAACTCGAGAAGACCTGCCACAACTCGAGAATATCCAGGAGGTTCTCCCCTGCAGGCGAGATGAGGCCCATTTCCGCAGAGGCTTCTTGGGGCTAATCACACCTCTCCTCTGGAACGTCGAAAGGGTCCTTCACACCCTTGTTGCAACTCAAGAAGTTCCCCGACATACCCGTCTCCACTCGAGAGGAAACACGAGGGTCCCGCCCACATCCAGAGGAGCCCCGTTTCTGCCTCGTATCTCGAGGTGAGGGATCCTTTCCCTGCTTCGTAGGGAAAGAATTCCCGGCGTTCCCGTCGCATCTCAAGAGGAGGCCCTCTCATCAGGAACGGCGAGAGGAACTCCAGGGTCGTGCCACCATTCCAAGAGTCCCCCAGATGTCTCAGTCCATTCCAGAGGAACCTCTTTTCCCTTCACCGGCTCGTCTTTCACGCCGAGGATCGACACACACCAAGGTGGCCCTTTGCACAGCCCTGAGGGAAAGCCTCGTGGGAAAGCCACAGATCCCTTGATCCACGTGACAGGAAGCTTGACACTACTGCTGCAGCTCGGGAGGAAAGCGCACGTGCATGCCCCCACTCGAGACGAGGCCTGACTCCCCTGGGGAGACTCAGAGGCACCCCAAGATCCATGTCAACACTGGAGAGGAATGCTCAGGTTCCAGCCCCGACTCCACACAAGGTCTTAGGCCCCGGCATCGACGGGAGAGGAATCCCGAGTTGGCCCCTAGCAACTCGCATGGGGACTGGCCCTTCCTGAGGCCACCAGAGCGGGTCCCTGAGGTCCCCGTCGTAACTCGAGAAGACCTGCCGCAACTCTAGAATATCCAGGAGGTTCTCCCCTGCAGGCGAGATGAGGCCCATTTCCGCAGAGGCTTCTCGGGGCTAATCACATCTCACCTCTGGAACTTCGAAAGGGTCCTTCACACCCTTGGTGCAACTCAAGAAGTTCCCCGACATACCCGTCTCCACTCGAGAGGAAACACGAGGGTCCCGCCCACATCCAGAGGAGTCCTGTTTCCGCCTCGTAGCTCGAGGTGAGGGATCCTTTCCCTGCTTCGTCGGGAAAGAATTCCCGGCGTTCCCGTCGCATCTCAAGAGGAGGCCTTCTCATCAGGAACGGCGAGAGGAACTGAAGGGTCGTGCCACCATTCCAAGAGTCCCCCAGATGTCTCTGTCCATTCCAGAGGAACCTCTTTTCCCTTCACCGGCTCGTCTTTCACGCCGAGGATCGACTCACACCAAGGTGGCACTTGGCACAGCCCTGGGGGATAGCCTCGTGGGAAATCCTCGAGGGACAGCCTCGAGGGAAAGCCACAGATCCCTTGATCCACGTGACAGGAAGCGTGACCCTACTGCTGCAGCTCGTGAGGGAAACGCACGTACATGCCCCCACTCGAGACGATGCCTGACTCCCCTGGGGAGACTGAGAGGCACCCCAAGACCCATGTCAACACTGGAGAGGAATCCTCAGGTTCCGGCCCCGACTCCACACAAGGTCTTAGGCCCCGGCATCGACAGGAGAGGAATCCCGAGATGGCCCCTAGCAACTCGCATGTTGCCTGGCCCTTCCTGAGGCCAACAGAGCGCGTCCCTGAGGTCCCCGTCGTAACTCGAGAAGACCTGCCCCAACTCGAGAATATCCAGGAGGTTCTCCCCTGCAGGCGAGATGAGGCCCATTTCCCCAGAGGCTTCTCGGGGCTAATCACACCTCACCTCTGGAACTTCGAAAGGGTCCTTCACCCCCTCGGTGCAACTCAAGAAGTTCCCCGACATACCCGTCTCCACTCGAGAGGAAACACGAGGGTCCCGCCCACATCCAGAGGAGCCCCGTTTCCGCCTCGTAGCTCGAGGTGAGGGATCCTTTCCCTGCATCGTCCGGAAAGAATTCCCGGCATTCCCGTCGCATCTCAAGAGGAGGCCCTCTCAACAGGAACGGCGAGAGGAACTCCAGGGTCGTGCCACCATTCCAAGAGTCCCCCAGATGTCTCAGTGCATTCCAGAGGAAACTCTTTTCCCATCACCGGTTCGTCTTTCACGCCGAGGATCGACTCACACCAAGGTGGCACTTGCCACAGCCATGTGGGAAAGCCTCGTGGGAAAGCCTAGAGGGAAAGCCTCGAGGGAAAGCCACAGATACCTGGATCCACGTGACAGGAAGCGTGACACCACTGCTGCAGCTCGGGGGGAAAGCGCACGTGCATGCCCCCACTCGAGACGAGGCCTGACTCCCCTGGGGAGACTCAGAGGCACCCCAAGATCCATTTCAACGCTGGAGAGGAATCCTCAGGTTCCGGCCCCGACTCCACACAAGGTCTTAGGGCCCGGCATCGACGGGAGAGGAATCCCGAGATGGCCCCTAGCAACTCGCATGGGGACTGGCCCTTCCTGAGGCCACCAGAGCGGGTCCCTGAGGTCCCCGTCGTATCTCGAGAAGACCTGCCACAACTCGAGAAAATCCAGGAGGTTCTCCCCTCCAGGCGAGAGGAGGCCCATTTCCGCAGAGGCTTCTTGGGGCTAATCACACCTCACCTCTGGAACGTCGAAAGGGTCCTTCACACCCTTGGTGAAACTCAAGAAGTTCCCCGACATACGCGTCTCCACTCGAGAGGAAACACGAGGGCCCGCCCACACCCAGAGGAGCCCCGTTTCGGCCTTGTAGCTCGAGATGAGGGATCCTTTCCCTGCTTCGTCGGGAAAGAGTTCCCGGCGTTCCCGTCGGATCTCAAAAGGAGGCCCTCTCAAGAGGAAAGGCGAGAGGAACTCCAGGTTCGTGCCACCATTCCAAGAGTCCCCCAGAGGTCTCAGTCCATTCGAGAGGAACCTCTTTTCCCTTCACCGGCTCGTCTTTCACGCCGAGGATCGACTCACACCAAGGTGGCACGTGGCACAGCCCTGTGGGAAAGCCTCATGGGAAAGCGTAGGGGGACAACCTCGAGGGAAAGCCACAGATCCCTTGATCCACGAGACAGGAAGCGTGACACTACTGCTGCCGCTCGGGAGGAAAGCGCACGTGCATGGCCCCACTCGAGACGAGGCCTGACACCCCTGGGGAGACTCAGAAGCACCCCAACATCCATGGCAACACTGGAGAGGAATCCTCAGGTTCCGGCGCCGACTCCACACAAGGACTGAGGCCCCGGCATGGACGGGAAAGGAATCCGAGAGGTCCCCTAGCAACTCGCATGGGGACTGGCCTCTCCTTAGGCCACCCGAGCGGGTCACTGAGGTCCCCGTCGTAACTCGAGAAGACCTGCCACAACTCGAGAAAATCCAGGAAGTTCTCCCCTCCAGGAGAGATGAGGCCCTTTTCCGCTGAGGCGTCTCGAGGCTGATCACATCTCACCTCTGGAACGTCGAAAGGGTCCTTCACACCTTTCGTGCAAATCAAGAAGTTCCCGACATACCCGTCTCCACTCGAGAGGAAACACGAGGGTCCCGCCCACATCCAGAGGAGCCCCGTTTCCGACTCGTAGCTCGAGATGAGGGATCCTTTCCCTGCTTCGTCGGGAAAGAGTTCCCGGCGTTCCCGTCGCATCTCAAGAGGAGGCCCTCTCAACATGAACGGCGAGAGGAACTCCAGGGTCGTGCCACCATTCCAAGAGTCCCCCAGATATCTCAGTCCTTTCCAGAGGAACCTATTTTCCCTTCACCGGCTCGTCTTTCCCGCCGAGGATCGACTCACACCAAGGTGGCACGTGGCACAGCCCTGTTCGAAAGCCTCGTGGGAAAACCTCGAGCGAAAGCCTCGAGGGAAATCACAGACCCCTTGATCCACGTGACAGGAAGCGTGACACTACTGCTGCAGCACGGGAGGAAAGCGCACGTGCATGCCCCCACTCGAGACGAGGCCTGACTACCCTGGGGAGACTCAGAAGCACCCCAAGATCCATGGCAACACTGGAGAGGAATCCTCAGGTTCCGGCACCGACTCCACAAAAGGTCTTAGGCCCCGGCAAAGACGGGAGAGGAATCCCGAGATGGCCCCTAGCAACTCGCATGGGGACTGGCCTTTCCTGAGGAAACCAGAGCGGGTCCATGAGGTCCCCTTCGTAACTCGAGAAGACCTGCCGCAACTCGAGAAAATCCAGGAGGTTCTCCCCTCCAGGCGAGATGAGGCCCATTTCCGCTGAGGCGTCTCGAGGCTGATCACACCTCACCTCTGGAACTTCGAAAGGGTCCTTCACACCCTTGGTGCAAATCAAGAAGTTCCCCGACATACCCGTCTCCACTCGAGAGGAAACACGAGCGTCCCGCCCACATCCAGAGGAGCCCCGTTTCCGTCTCGTACGTCGAGATGAGGGATCCTTTCCCTGCTTCGTCGGGAAAGAGTTCCCGGCGTTCCCGTCGCATCTCAAGAGGAGACCCTCTCAACAGGAACGGCGAGAGGAACTCCAGGGTCGTGCCACCATTCCAAGAGTCCCCCAGATGTCTCAGTCCATTCCAGAGGAACCTCTTTTCCCTTCACCGGCTCGTTTTCCACGCCGAGGATCGACTCCCACCAAGGTGGCACGTGGCACAGCCCTGAAGGTAAGCCTCGTGGGAAAGCCTCGAGGGACAGCCTCGACGGAAATACACAGTTCCCTTGATCCACGTGACAGGAAGCGTGACACTACAGCTGCAGCTCGGGAGGAAAGCGCACGTGCATGCCCCCACTCGAGACGAGGCCTGACTCCCCTGGGGAGACTCAGAAGCACCCCAAGATCCATGGCAACACTGGAGAGGAATCCTCAGGTTCCGGACCCGACTCCACACAAGGTCTTAGGCCCCGGCATGGACGGGAGAGGAATACCTAGGTGGCCCCTAGCAACTGGCACGGGGACTGGCCTTTCCTGAGGCAACCAGAGCGGGTCCCTGAGGTCCCCGTCGTAACTCGAGAATACCTGCCGCAACTCGAGAAAATCCAGGAGGTTCTCCCCTCCAGGCGAGAGGAGGCCCATTTCCGCTGAGGCGTCTCGAGGCTGATCACACCTCACCTCTGGAACTTCGAAAGGGTCCTTCACACCCTTGGTGCAAATCAAGAAGTTCCCCGACATACCCGTCTCCACTCGAGAGGAATCACGAGGGTCCCGCCCACATCCAGAGGATCCCCGTTTCCGCCTCATAGCTCGAGATGAGGGATCCTTTCCCTGCTTCGTCGGAAAAGATTTCCCGGCTTTCCCGTCGCATCTCAAGAGGAGGCCCTCTCAACAGGAACGGCGAGAGGAAGTCCAGGGTCGTGCCACCATTCCAAGAGTCCCCCAGATGTCTCAGTCCATTCCAGAGGAACGTCTTTTCCCTTCACCGGCTCGTCTTTCACGCCGAGGATCGACTCACACCAAGGTGGCACGTGGCACAACCCTGTGGGAGAGCCTCGTGGGAAAGTCTCGGGGGACAGCCTCGAGGGAAAGCCACAGATCCCTTGATCCATGTGACAGGAAGCGTGACACTACTGCTGCAGCTCGGGAGGAAAGCGCACGTGCATGCCCCCACTCGAGATAAGGCCTGACTCCCCTGGAGAGACTCAGAAGCACTCCAACATCCATGGCAACACTGGAGAGGAATCCTCAGGTTCCGGCCCCGACTCCACACAAGGTCTTAGGCCCCGGCACGGATGGGAGAGGAATCACGAGATGGCCCCTCGCAACTCGCACGGGGTCTGGCCTATCCTGAGGCCACGAGAGCGGGTCCCTGAGGTCCCCGTCGTAACTCGAGAAGACCTGCCGCAACTGGAGAAAATCCAGGAGGTTCTCCCCTCCAGGCGAGATGAGGCCCATTTCCGCTGAGGCGTCTCGAGGCTGATCACACCTCCCCTCTGGAACTTCGAAAGGGTCCTTCACACCCTTGGTGCAAATCAAGAAGTTCCCCGACATAGCCGTCTCCACTCGAGAGGAATCACGAGGGTCCCGCCCACATCCAGAGGAGCCCCGTTTCCGCCTCGTAGCTCGAGATGAGGGATATTTTCCCTGCTTCGTCGGGAAAGAGTTCCCGGCGTTCCTGTCGCATCTCAAGAGGAGGCCCTCTCAACAGGAACGGCGAGAGGAACTCCAGGGTCGTGCCACCAGTCCAAGAGTCCCCCAGATGTCTCAGTCCATTCCAGAGGAACCTCTTTTCCCTTCACCGGCTCGTCTTTCACGCCGAGGATCGACTCACACCAAGGTGGCACGTGGCACAGCCCTGTGGGAAAGCCTCGTGGGAAAGCCTCGAGGGACAGCCTCGAGGGAAAGCCACAGATCCCTTGATCAACGTGACAGGAAGCGTGACACTACTGCTGCAGCTCGGGAGGAAAGCGCACGTGTATGCCCCCACTCGAGACGAGGCCTGACTCCCCTGGGGAGACTCAGAAGCACCCCAAGATCCATGGCAAAACTGGAGAGGAAACCTCAGGTTCCGGCCCCGAATCCACACAAGGACTGAGGCCCCGGCATGGACGGGAGAGGAATCCCGAGAGGTCCCCTAGCAACTCGCATGGGGACTGGCCTTTCCTGAGGCCACCAGAGCGGGTCCCTGAGGTCCCCGTCGTAACTCGCGAAGACCTGCCGCAACTCGAGAAAATCCAGGAGGTTCTCCCCTCCAGGCGAGATGAGGCCCATTTTCGCTGAGGCGTCTCGAGGCTGATCACACCTCACCTCTGGAACTTCGAAAGGGTCCTTCACACCCTTGGTGCAAATCAAGAAGTTCCCCGACCTAGCCGTCTCCACTCGAGAGGAATCACGAGGGTCCCGCCCACATCCAGAGGAGCCCCGTTTCCGCCTCGTAGCTCGAGATGAGGGATCCTTTCCCTGCTTCGTCGGGAAAGAGTTCCCGGCGTTCCCGTCGCATCTCAAGAGGAGGCCCTCTCAACAGGAACGGCGAGAGGAACTCCAGGGTCGTGCCACCATTCCAAGAGTCCCCCAGATGTCTCAGTCCATTCCAGAGGAACCTCTTTTCCCTTCACCGGCTCGTCTTTCACGCCGAGGATCGAATCACACCAAGGTGGCACGTGGCACAGCCCTGTGGGAAAGCCTCGTGGGAAAGCCTCGAGGGACAGCCTCGAGGGAAAGCCACAGATCCCTTGATCCACGTGACAGGAAGCGTGACACTACTGCTGCAGCTCGGGAGGAAAGCCCACGTGCATGCCCCCACTCGAGACGAGGCCTGACTCCCCTGGGGAGACTCAGAAGCACCCCAAGATCCATGGCAACACTGGAGAGGAATCCTCAGGTTGCGGCCCCGACTCCACACAAGGACTGAGGCCCCGGCATGGACGGGAGAGGAATCCCGAGAGGTCCCCTAGCAACTCGCATGGGGACTGGCCTTTCCTGAGGCCACCAGAGCGGGTCCCTGAGGTCCCCGTCGTAACTCGAGAAGACCTGCCGCAACTCGAGAAAATCCAGGAGGTTCTCCCCTCCAGGCTAGATGAGGGCCATTTCCGCTGAGGCGTCTCGAGGCTGATCACACCTCACCTCTGGAACTTCGAAAGGCTCCTTCACACCCTTGGTGCAAATCAAGAAGTTCCCCGACATACCCGTCTCCACTCGAGAGGAATCACGAGGGTCCCGCCCACATCCAGAGGAGCCCCGTTTCCGCCTCGTAGCTCGAGATGAGGGATCCTTTCCCTGCTTCGTCGGGAAAGAGTTCCCGGCGTTCCCGTCGCATCTCAAGAGGAGGCCCTCTCAACAGGAACGGCGAGAGGTACTCCAGGGTCCTGCCACCATTCCAAGAGTCCCCCAGATGTCTCAGTCCATTCCAGAGGAACCTCTTTTCCCTTCACCGGCTCGTCTTTCACGCCGAGGATCGACTCACATCAAGGTGGCACGTGGCACAGCCCTGTGGGAAAGCCTCGTGGGAAAGCCTCGAGGGACAGCCTCGAGGGAAAGCCACAGATCCCTTGATCCACGTGACAGGAAGCGTGACACTACTGCTGCAGCTAGGGAGGAAAGCGCACGTGCATGCCCCCACTCGAGACGAGGCCTGACTCCCCTGGGGAGACTCAGAAGCACCCCAAGATCCATGGCAACACTGGAGAGGAATCCTCAGGTTCCGGCCCCGACTCCACACAAGGACTGAGGCCCCGGCATGGACGGGAGAGGAATCCCGAGAGGTCCCCTAGCAACTGGCATGGGGTCTGGCCTTTCCTGAGGCCACCAGAGCGGGTCCCTGAGGTCCCCGTCGTAACTCGAGAAGACCTGCCGCAACTCGAGAAAATCCAGGAGGTTCTCCCCTCCAGGCGAGATGAGGCCCATTTCCGCTGAGGCGTCTCGAGGCTGATCACACCTCACCTCTGGAACTTTGAAAGGGTCCTTCACACCCTTGGTGCAAATCAAGAAGTTCCCCGACCTACCCGTCTCCACTCGAGGGGAATCACGAGGGTCCCGCCCACATCCAGAGGAGCCCCGTTTCCGCCTCGTAGCTCGAGATGAGGGATCTTTTCCCTGCTTCGTCGGGAAAGAGTTCCCGGCGTTCCCGTCGCATCTCAAGAGGAGTCCCTCTCAACAGGAACGGCGAGAGGAACTCCAGGGTCGTGCCACCAGTCCAAGAGTCCCCCAGATGTCTCAGTCCATTCCAGAGGAACCTCTTTTCCCCTCACCGGCTCGTCTTTCACGCCGAGGATCGACTCACACCAAGGTGGCACGTGGCACAGCCCTGTGGGAAAGCCTCGTGGGAAAGCCTCGAGGGACAGCCTCGAGGGAAAGCCACAGATCCCTTGATCAACGTGACAGGAAGCGTGACACTACTGCTGCAGCTCGGGAGGAAAGCGCACGTGTATGCCCCCACTCGAGACGAGGCCTGACTCCCCTGGGGAGACTCAGAAGCACCCCAAGATCCATGGCAACACTGGAGAGGAAACCTCAGGTTCCGGCCCCGAATCCACACAAGGACTGAGGCCCCGGCATGGACGGGAGAGGAATCCCGAGAGGTCCCCTAGCAACTCGCATGGGGACTGGCCTTTCCTGAGGCCACCAGAGCGGGTCCCTGAGGTCCCCGTCGTAACTCGAGAAGACCTGCCGCAACTCGAGAAAATCCAGGAGGTTCTCCCCTCCAGGCGAGATGAGGCCCATTTCCGCTGAGGCGTCTCGAGGCTGATCACACCTCACCTCTGGAACTTCGAAAGGGTCCTTCACACCCTTGGTGCAAATCAAGAAGTTCCCCGACATACCCGTCTCCACTCGAGAGGAATCACGAGGGTCCCGCCCACATCCAGAGGAGCCCCGTTTCCGCCTCGTAGCTCGAGATGAGGGATCCTTTCCCTGCTTCGTCGGGAAAGAGTTCCCGGCGTTCCCGTCGCATCTCAAGAGGAGGCCCTCTCAACAGGAACGGCGAGAGGAACTCCAGGGTCGTGCCACCATTCCAAGAGTCCCCCAGATGTCTCAGTCCATTCCAGAGGAACCTCTTTTCCCTTCACGGGCTCGTCTTTCACGCCGAGGATCGACTCACACCAAGGTGGCACGTGGCACAGCCCTGTGGGAATGCCTCGTGGGAAAGCCTCGAGGGACAGCCTCGAGGGAAAGCCACAGATCCCTTGATCCACGTGACAGGAAGCGTGACACTACTGCTGCAGCTCGGGAGGAAAGCGCACGTGCATGCCTCCACTCGAGACGAGGCCTGACTCCCCTGGGGAGACTCAGAAGCACCCCAAGATCCATGGCAACACTGGAGAGGAATCCTCAGGTTCGGACCCGACTCCACACAAAGACTGAGGCCCCGGCATGGACGGGAGAGGAATCCCGAGAGGTCCCCTAGCAACTCGCATGGGGACTGGCCTTTCCTGAGGCCACCAGAGCGGGTCCCTGAGGTCCCCGTCGTAACTCGAGAAGACCTGCCGCAACTGGAGAAAATCCAGGAGGTTCTCCCCTCCAGGCGAGATGAGGCCCATTTCCGCTGAGGCGTCTCGAGGCTGATCACACCTCCCCTCTGGAACTTCGAAAGGGTCCTTCACACCCTTGGTGCAAATCAAGAAGTTCCCCGACATACCCGTCTCCACTCGAGAGGAATCACGAGGGTCCCGCCCACATCCAGAGGAGCCCCGTTTCCGCATCGTAGCTCGAGATGAGGGATCTTTTCCCTGCTTCGTCGGGAAAGAGTTCCCGGCGTTCCCGTCGCATCTCAAGAGGAGGCCCTCTCAACAGGAACGGCGAGAGGAACTCCAGGGTCGTGCCACCATTCCAAGAGTCCCCCAGATGTCTCAGTCCATTCCAGAGGAACCTCTTTTCCCTTCACCGGCTCGTCTTTCACGCCGAGGATCGACTCACACCAAGGTGGCACGTGGCACAGCCCTGTGGGAAAGCCTCGTGGGAAAGCCTCGAGGGACAGCCTCGAGGGAAAGCCACAGATCCCTTGATCAACGTGACAGGAAGCGTGACACTACTGCTGCAGCTCGGGAGGAAAGCGCACGTGTATGCCCCCACTCGAGACGAGGCCTGACTCCCCTGGGGAGACTCAGAAGCACCCCAAGATCCATGGCAACACTGGAGAGGAAACCTCAGGTTCCGGCCCCGAATCCACACAAGGACTGAGGCCCCGGCATGGACGGGAGAGGAATCCCGAGAGGTCCCCTAGCAACTCGCATGGGGACTGGCCTTTCCTGAGGCCACCAGAGCGGGTCCCTGAGGTCCCCGTCGTAACTCGCGAAGACCTGCCGCAACTCGAGAAAATCCAGGAGGTTCTCCCCTCCAGGCGAGATGAGGCCCATTTCCGCTGAGGCGTCTCGAGGCTGATCACACCTCACCTCTGGAACTTCGAAAGGCTCCTTCACACCCTTGGTGCAAATCAAGAAGTTCCCCGACCTAGCCGGCTCCACTCGAGAGGAATCACGAGGATCCCGCCCACATCCAGAGGAGCCCCGTTTCCGCCTCGTAGCTCGAGATGAGGGATCCTTTCCCTGCTTCGTCGGGAAAGAGTTCCCGGCGTTCCCGTCGCATCTCAAGAGGAGGCCCTCTCAACAGGAACGGCGAGAGGAACTCCAGGGTCGTGCCACCATTCCAAGAGTCCCCCAGATGTCTCAGTCCATTCCAGAGGAACCTCTTTTCCCTTCACCGGCTCGTCTTTCACGCCGAGGATCGACTCACACCAAGGTGGCACGTGGCACAGCCCTGTGGGAAAGCCTCGTGGGAAAGCCTCGAGGGACAGCCTCGAGGGAAAGCCACAGATCCCTTGATCCACGTGACAGGAAGCGTGACACTACTGCTGCAGCTCGGGAGGAAAGCGCACGTGCATGCCCCCACTCGAGACGAGGCCTGACTCCCCTGGGGAGACTCAGAAGCACCCCAAGATCCATGGCAACACTGGAGAGGAATCCTCAGGTTCCGGCCCCGACTCCACACAAGGACTGAGGCCCCGGCATGGACGGGAGAGGAATCCCGAGAGGTCCCCTAGCAACTCGCATGGGGACTGGCCTTTCCTGAGGCCACCAGAGCGGGTCCCTGAGGTCCCCGTCGTAACTCGAGAAGACCTGCCGCAACTCGAGAAAATCCAGGAGGTTCTCCCCTCCAGGCGAGATGAGGCCCATTTCCGCTGAGGCGTCTCGAGGCTGATCACACCTCACCTCTGGAACTTCGAAAGGGTCCTTCACACCCTTGGTGCAAATCAAGAAGTTCCCCGACCTAGCCGTCTCTACTCGAGAGGAATCACGAGGGTCCCGCCCACATCCAGAGGAGCCCCGTTTCCGCCTCGTAGCTCGAGATGAGGGATCCTTTCCCTGCTTCGTCGGGAAAGAGTTCCCGGCGTTCCCGTCGCATCTCAAGAGGAGGCCCTCTCAACAGGAACGGCGAGAGGAACTCCAGGGTCGTGCCACCATTCCAAGAGTCCCCCAGATGTCTCAGTCCATTCCAGAGGAACCTCTTTTCCCTTCACCGGCTCGTCTTTCACGCCGAGGATCGACTCACACCAAGGTGGCACGTGGCACAGCCCTGTGGGAAAGCCTCGTGGGAAAGCCTCGAGGGACAGCCTTGAGGGAAAGCCACAGATCCCTTGATCCACGAGACAGGAAGCGTGACACTTCTGCTGCAGCTCGGGAGGAAAGTGCACGTGCATGCCCCCACTCGAGACGAGGCCTGACTCCCCTGGGGAGACTCAGAAGCACTCCAAGATCCATGGCAACACTGGAGAGGAATCCTCAGGTTCCGGCCCCGACTCCACACAAGGACTGAGGCCCCGGCATGGATGGGAGAGGAATCCCGAGAGGTCCCCTAGCAACTCGCATGGGGAGTGGCCTTTCCTGAGGCCACCAGACCGGGTCCCTGAGGTCCCCGTCGTAACTCGAGAAGACCTGCCGCAACTCGAGAAAATCCAGGAGGTTCTCCCCTCCAGGCGAGATGAGGCCCATTTCCGATGAGGCGTCTCGAGGCTGATCACACCTCACCTCTGGAACTTCAAAAGGGTCCTTCACACCCTTGGTGCAAATCAAGAAGTTCCCCGACCTAGCCGTCTCCACTCGAGAGGAATCACGAGGGTCCCGCCCACATCCAGAGGAGCCCCGTTTCCGCCTCGTAGCTCGAGATGAGGGATCCTTTCCCTGCTTCGTCGGGAAAGAGTTCCCGGCGTTCCCGTCGCATCTCAAGAGGAGGCCCTCTCAACAGGAACGGCGAGAGGTACTCCAGGGTCGTGCCACCATTCCAAGAGTCCCCCAGATGTCTCAGTCCATTCCAGAGGAACCTCTTTTCCCTTCACCGGCTCATCTTTCACGCCGAGGATCGACTCACACCAAGGTGGCACGTGGCACAGCCCTGTGGGAAAGCCTCGTGGGAAAGCCTCGAGGGACAGCCTCGAGGGAAAGCCACAGATCCCTTGATCCACGTGACAGGAAGCGTGACACTACTGCTGCAGCGAGGGAGGAAAGCGCACGTGCATGCCCCCAATCGAGACGAGGCCTGACTCCCCTGGGGAGACTCAGAAGCACCCCAAGATCCATGGCAACACTGGAGAGGAATCCTCAGGTTCCGGCCCCGAATCCACACAAGGACTGAGGCCCCGGCATGGACGGGAGAGGAATCCCGAGAGGTCCCCTAGCAACTGGCATGGGGACTGGCCTTTCCTGAGGCCACCAGAGCGGGTCCCTGAGGTCCCCGTCGTAACTCGAGAAGACCTGCCGCAACTGGAGAAAATCCAGGAGGTTCTCCCCTCCAGGCGAGATGAGGCCCATTTCCGCTGAGGCGTCTCGAGGCTGATCACACCTCACCTCTGGAACTTCGAAAGGGTCCTTCACACCCTTGGTGCAAATCAAGAAGTTCCCCGACCTACCCGTCTCCACTCGAGAGGAATCACGAGGGTCCCGCCCACATCCAGAGGAGCCCCGTTTCCGCCTCGTAGCTCGAGATGAGGGATCTTTTCCCTGCTTCGTCGGGAAAGAGTTCCCGGCGTTCCCGTCGCATCTCAAGAGGAGTCCCTCTCAACAGGAACGGCGAGAGGAACTCCAGGGTCGTGCCACCAGTCCAAGAGTCCCCCAGATGTCTCAGTCCATTCCAGAGGAACCTCTTTTCCCCTCACCGGCTCGTCTTTCACGCCGAGGATCGACTCACACCAAGGTGGCACGTGGCACAGCCCTGTGGGAAAGCCTCGTGGGAAAGCCTCGAGGGACAGCCTCGAGGGAAAGCCACAGATCCCTTGATCAACGTGACAGGAAGCGTGACACTACTGCTGCAGCTCGGGAGGAAAGCGCACGTGTATGCCCCCACTCGAGACGAGGCCTGACTCCCCTGGGGAGACTCAGAAGCACCCCAAGATCCATGGCAACACTGGAGAGGAAACCTCAGGTTCCGGCCCCGAATCCACACAAGGACTGAGGCCCCGGCATGGACGGGAGAGGAATCCCGAGAGGTCCCCTAGCAACTCGCATGGGGACTGGCCTTTCCTGAGGCCACCAGAGCGGGTCCCTGAGGTCCCCGTCGTAACTCGAGAAGACCTGCCGCAACTCGAGAAAATCCAGGAGGTTCTCCCCTCCAGGCGAGATGAGGCCCATTTCCGCTGAGGCGTCTCGAGGCTGATCACACCTCACCTCTGGAACTTCGAAAGGGTCCTTCACACCCTTGGTGCAAATCAAGAAGTTCCCCGACATACCCGTCTCCACTCGAGAGGAATCACGAGGGTCCCGCCCACATCCAGAGGAGCCCCGTTTCCGCCTCGTAGCTCGAGATGAGGGATCCTTTCCCTGCTTCGTCGGGAAAGAGTTCCCGGCGTTCCCGTCGCATCTCAAGAGGAGGCCCTCTCAACAGGAACGGCGAGAGGAACTCCAGGGTCGTGCCACCATTCCAAGAGTCCCCCAGATGTCTCAGTCCATTCCAGAGGAACCTCTTTTCCCTTCACGGGCTCGTCTTTCACGCCGAGGATCGACTCACACCAAGGTGGCACGTGGCACAGCCCTGTGGGAATGCCTCGTGGGAAAGCCTCGAGGGACAGCCTCGAGGGAAAGCCACAGATCCCTTGATCCACGTGACAGGAAGCGTGACACTACTGCTGCAGCTCGGGAGGAAAGCGCACGTGCATGCCTCCACTCGAGACGAGGCCTGACTCCCCTGGGGAGACTCAGAAGCACCCCAAGATCCATGGCAACACTGGAGAGGAATCCTCAGGTTCGGACCCGACTCCACACAAAGACTGAGGCCCCGGCATGGACGGGAGAGGAATCCCGAGAGGTCCCCTAGCAACTCGCATGGGGACTGGCCTTTCCTGAGGCCACCAGAGCGGGTCCCTGAGGTCCCCGTCGTAACTCGAGAAGACCTGCCGCAACTCGAGAAAATCCAGGAGGTTCTCCCCTCCAGGCGAGATGAGGCCCATTTCCGCTGAGGCGTCTCGAGGCTGATCACACCTCACCTCTGGAACTTCGAAAGGCTCCTTCACACCCTTGGTGCAAATCAAGAAGTTCCCCGACATAGCTGTCTCCACTCGAGAGGAATCACGAGGGTCCCGCCCACATCCAGAGGAGCCCCGTTTCCGCCTCGTAGCTCGAGATGAGGCATCCTTTCCCTGCTTCGTCGGGAAAGAGTTCCCGGCGTTCCCGTCGCATCTCAAGAGGAGGCCCTCTCAACAGGAACGGCGAGAGGAACTCCAGGGTCGTGCCACCATTCCAAGAGTCCCCCAGATGTCTCAGTCCATTCCAGAGGAACCTCTTTTCCCTTCACCGGCTCGTCTTTCACGCCGAGGATCGACTCACACCAAGGTGGCACGTGGCACAGCCCTGTGGGAAAGCCTCGTGGGAAAGCCTCGAGGGACAGCCTCGAGGGAAAGCCACAGATCCCTTGATCCACGTGACAGGAAGCGTGACACTACTGCTGCAGCTCGGGAGGAAAGCGCACGTGCATGGCCCCACTCGAGACGAGGCCTGACTCCCCTGGGGAGACTCAGAAGAACCCCAAGATCCATGGCAACACTGGAGAGGAATCCTCAGGTTCCGACCCGACTCCACACAAGGACTGAGGCCCCGGCATGGACGGGAGAGGAATCCCGAGAGGTCCTCTAGCAACTCGCATGGGGACTGGCCTTTCCTGAGGCCACCAGAGCGGGTCCCTGAGGTCCCCGTCGTAACTCGAGAAGACCTGCCGCAACTCGAGAAAATCCAGGAGGTTCTCCCCTCCAGGCGAGATGAGGCCCATTTCCGCTGAGGGGTCTCGAGGCTGATCACACCTCACCTCTGGAACTTCGAAAGGCTCCTTCACACCCTTGGTGCAAATCAAGAAGTTCCCCGACATACCCGTCTCCACTCGAGAGGAATCACGAGGGTCCCGCCCACATCCAGAGGAGCCCCGTTTCCGCCTCGTAGCTCGAGATGAGGGATCCTTTCCCTGCTTCGTCGGGAAAGAGTTCCCGGCGTTCCCGTCGCATCTCAAGAGGAGGCCCTCTCAACAGGAACGGCGAGAGGTACTCCAGGGTCGTGCCACCAGTCCAAGAGTCCCCCAGATGTCTCAGTCCATTCCAGAGGAACCTCTTTTCCCCTCACCGGCTCGTCTTTCACGCCGAGGATCGACTCACACCAAGGTGGCACGTGGCACAGCCCTGTGGGAAAGCCTCGTGGGAAAGCCTCGAGGGACAGCCTCGAGGGAAAGCCACAGATCCCTTGATCAACGTGACAGGAAGCGTGACACTACTGCTGCAGCTCGGGAGGAAAGCGCACGTGTATGCCCCCACTCGAGACGAGGCCTGACTCCCCTGGGGAGACTCAGAAGCACCCCAAGATCCATGGCAACACTGGAGAGGAAACCTCAGGTTCCGGCCCCGAATCCACACAAGGACTGAGGCCCCGGCATGGACGGGAGAGGAATCCCGAGAGGTCCCCTAGCAACTCGCATGGGGACTGGCCTTTCCTGAGGCCACCAGAGCGGGTCCCTGAGGTCCCCGTCGTAACTCGCGAAGACCTGCCGCAACTCGAGAAAATCCAGGAGGTTCTCCCGTCCAGGCGAGATGAGGCCCATTTCCGCTGAGGCGTCTCGAGGCTGATCACACCTCACCTCTGGAACTTCGAAAGGGTCCTTCACACCCTTGGTGCAAATCAAGAAGTTCCCCGACCTAGCCGTCTCCACTCGAGAGGAATCACGAGGGTCCCGCCCACATCCAGAGGAGCCCCGTTTCCGCCTCGTAGCTCGAGATGAGGGATCCTTTCCCTGCTTCGTCGGGAAAGAGTTCCCGGCGTTCCCGTCGCATCTCAAGAGGAGGCCCTCTCAACAGGAACGGCGAGAGGAACTCCAGGGTCGTGCCACCATTCCAAGAGTCCCCCAGATGTCTCAGTCCATTCCAGAGGAACCTCTTTTCCCTTCACCGGCTCGTCTTTCACGCCGAGGATCGACTCACACCAAGGTGGCACGTGGCACAGCCCTGTGGGAAAGCCTCGTGGGAAAGCCTCGAGGGACAGCCTTGAGGGAAAGCCACAGATCCCTTGATCCACGAGACAGGAAGCGTGACACTTCTGCTGCAGCTCGGGAGGAAAGTGCACGTGCATGCCCCCACTCGAGACGAGGCCTGACTCCCCTGGGGAGACTCAGAAGCACCCCAAGATCCATGGCAACACTGGAGAGGAATCCTCAGGTTCCGGCCCCGACTCCACACAAGGACTGAGGCCCCGGCATGGATGGGAGAGTAATCCCGAGAGGTCCCCTAGCAACTCGCATGGGGAGTGGCCTTTCCTGAGGCCACCAGACCGGGTCCCTGAGGTCCCCGTCGTAACTCGAGAAGACCTGCCGCAACTCGAGAAAATCCAGGAGGTTCTCCCCTCCAGGCGAGATGAGGCCCATTTCCGATGAGGCGTCTCGAGGCTGATCACACCTCACCTCTGGAACTTCAAAAGGGTCCTTCACACCCTTGGTGCAAATCAAGAAGTTCCCCGACCTAGCCGTCTCCACTCGAGAGGAATCACGAGGGTCCCGCCCACATCCAGAGGAGCCCCGTTTCCGCCTCGTAGCTCGAGATGAGGGATCCTTTCCCTGCTTCGTCGGGAAAGAGTTCCCGGCGTTCCCGTCGCATCTCAAGAGGAGGCCCTCTCAACAGGAACGGCGAGAGGTACTCCAGGGTCGTGCCACCATTCCAAGAGTCCCCCAGATGTCTCAGTCCATTCCAGAGGAACCTCTTTTCCCTTCACCGGCTCATCTTTCACGCCGAGGATCGACTCACACCAAGGTGGCACGTGGCACAGCCCTGTGGGAAAGCCTCGTGGGAAAGCCTCGAGGGACAGCCTCGAGGGAAAGCCACAGATCCCTTGATCCACGTGACAGGAAGCGTGACACTACTGCTGCAGCTAGGGAGGAAAGCCCACGTGCATGCCCCCAATCGAGACGAGGCCTGACTCCCCTGGGGAGACTCAGAAGCACCCCAAGATCCATGGCAACACTGGAGAGGAATCCTCAGGTTCCGGCCCCGAATCCACACAAGGACTGAGGCCCCGGCATGGACGGGAGAGGAATCCCGAGAGGTCCCCTAGCAACTGGCATGGGGACTGGCCTTTCCTGAGGCCACCAGAGCGGGTCCCTGAGGTCCCCGTCGTAACTCGAGAAGACCTGCCGCAACTGGAGAAAATCCAGGAGGTTCTCCCCTCCAGGCGAGATGAGGCCCATTTCCGCTGAGGCGTCTCGAGGCTGATCACACCTCACCTCTGGAACTTCGAAAGGGTCCTTCACACCCTTGGTGCAAATCAAGAAGTTCCCCGACCTACCCGTCTCCACTCGAGAGGAATCACGAGGGTCCCGCCCACATCCAGAGGAGCCCCGTTTCCGCCTCGTAGCTCGAGATGAGGGATCTTTTCCCTGCTTCGTCGGGAAAGAGTTCCCGGCGTTCCCGTCGCATCTCAAGAGGAGTCCCTCTCAACAGGAACGGCGAGAGGAACTCCAGGGTCGTGCCACCATTCCAAGAGTCCCCCAGATGTCTCAGTCCATTCCAGAGGAACCTCTTTTCCCCTCACCGGCTCGTCTTTCACGCCGAGGATCGACTCACACCAAGGTGGCACGTGGCACAGCCCTGTGGGAAAGCCTCGTGGGAAAGCCTCGAGGGACAGCCTCGAGGGAAAGCCACAGATCCCTTGATCAACGTGACAGGAAGCGTGACACTACTGCTGCAGCTCGGGAGGAAAGCGCACGTGTATGCCCCCACTCGAGACGAGGCCTGACTCCCCTGGGGAGACTCAGAAGCACCCCAAGATCCATGGCAACACTGGAGAGGAAACCTCAGGTTCCGGCCCCGAATCCACACAAGGACTGAGGCCCCGGCATGGACGGGAGAGGAATCCCGAGAGGTCCCCTAGCAACTCGCATGGGGACTGGCCTTTCCTGAGGCCACCAGAGCGGGTCCCTGAGGTCCCCGTCGTAACTCGCGAAGACCTGCCGCAACTCGAGAAAATCCAGGAGGTTCTCCCCTCCAGGCGAGATGAGGCCCATTTCCGCTGAGGCGTCTCGAGGCTGATCACACCTCACCTCTGGAACTTCGAAAGGGTCCTTCACACCCTTGGTGCAAATCAAGAAGTTCCCCGACCTAGCCGTCTCCACTCGAGAGGAATCACGAGGGTCCCGCCCACATCCAGAGGAGCCCCGTTTCCGCCTCGTAGCTCGAGATGAGGGATCCTTTCCCTGCTTCGTCGGGAAAGAGTTCCCGGCGTTCCCGTCGCATCTCAAGAGGAGGCCCTCTCAACAGGAACGGCGAGAGGAACTCCAGGGTCGTGCCACCATTCCAAGAGTCCCCCAGATGTCTCAGTCCATTCCAGAGGAACCTCTTTTCCCTTCACCGGCTCGTCTTTCACGCCGAGAATCGACTCACACCAAGGTGGCACGTGGCACAACCCTGTGGGAAAGCCTCGTGGGAAAGCCTCGAGGGACAGCCTCGAGGGAAAGCCACAGATCCCTTGATCCACGTGACAGGAAGCGTGACACTACTGCTGCAGCTCGGGAGGAAATCGCACGTGCATGCCCCCACTCGAGACGAGGCCTGACTCCCCTGGGGAGACTCAGAAGCACCCCAAGATCCATGGCAACACTGGAGAGGAATCCCCAGGTTCCGGCCCCGACTCCACACAAGGACTGAGGCCCCGGCATGGACGGGAGAGGAATCCCGAGAGGTCCCCTAGCAACTCGCATGGGGACTGGCCTTTCCTGAGGCCACCAGAGCGGGTCCCTGAGGTCCCCGTCGTAACTCGAGAAGACCTGCCGCAACTCGAGAAAATCCAGGAGGTTCTCCCCTCCAGGCGAGATGAGGCCCATTTCCGCTGAGGCGTCTCGAGGCTGATCATACCTCACCTCTGGAACTTCGAAAGGGTCCTTCACACCCTTGGTGCAAATCAAGAAGTTCCCCGACATACCCGTCTCCACTCGAGAGGAATCACGAGGGTCCCGCCCACATCCAGAGGAGCCCCGTTTCCGCCTCGTAGCTCGAGATGAGGGATCCTTTCCCTGCTTCGTCGGGAAAGAGTTCCCGGCGTTCCCGTCGCATCTCAAGAGGAGGCCCTCTCAACAGGAACGGCGAGAGGAACTCCAGGGTCGTGCCACCATTCCAAGAGTCCCCCAGATGTCTCAGTCCATTCCAGAGGAACCTCTTTTCCCTTCACCGGCTCGTCTTTCACGCCGAGAATCGACTCACACCAAGGTGGCACGTGGCACAGCCCTGTGGGAAAGCCTCGTGGGAAAGCCTCGAGGGACAGCCTCGAGGGAAAGCCACAGATCCCTTGATCCACGTGACAGGAAGCGTGACACTACTGCTGCAGCTCGGGAGGAAATCGCACGTGCATGCCCCCACTCGAGACGAGGCCTGACTCCCCTGGGGAGACTCAGAAGCACCCCAAGATCCATGGCAACACTGGAGAGGAATCCTCAGGTTCCGGCCCCGACTCCACACAAGGACTGAGGCCCCGGCATGGACGGGAGAGGAATCCCGAGAGGTCCCCTAGCAACTCGCATGGGGACTGGCCTTTCCTGAGGCCACCAGAGCGGGTCCCTGAGGTCCCCGTCGTAACTCGAGAAGACCTGCCGCAACTCGAGAAAATCCAGGAGGTTCTCCCCTCCAGGCGAGATGAGGCCCATTTCCGCTGAGGCGTCTCGAGGCTGATCACACCTCACCTCTGGAACTTCGAAAGGGTCCTTCACACCCTTGGTGCAAATCAAGAAGTTCCCCGACATACCCGTCTCCACTCGAGAGGAATCACGAGGGTCCCGCCCACATCCAGAGGAGCCCCGTTTCCGCCTCGTAGCTCGAGATGAGGGATCCTTTCCCTGCTTCGTCGGGAAAGAGTTCCCGGCGTTCCCGTCGCATCTCAAGAGGAGGCCCTCTCAACAGGAACGGCGAGAGGAACTCCAGGGTCGTGCCACCATTCCAAGAGTCCCCCAGATGTCTCAGTCCATTCCAGAGGAACCTCTTTTCCCCTCACCGGCTCGTCTTTCACGCCGAGGATCGACTCACACCAAGGTGGCTCGTGGCACAGCCCTGTGGGAATGCCTCGTGGGAAAGCCTCGAGGGACAGCCTCGAGGGAAAGCCACAGATCCCTTGATCCACGTGACAGGAAGCGTGACACTACTGCTGCAGCTCGGGAGGAAAGCGCACGTGCATGCCTCCACTCGAGACGAGGCCTGACTCCCCTGGGGAGACTCAGAAGCACCCCAAGATCCATGGCAACACTGGAGAGGAATCCTCAGGTTCGGACCCGACTCCACACAAAGACTGAGGCCCCGGCATGGACGGGAGAGGAATCCCGAGAGGTCCCCTAGCAACTCGCATGGGGACTGGCCTTTCCTGAGGCCACCAGAGCGGGTCCCTGAGGTCCCCGTCGTAACTCGAGAAGACCTGCCGCAACTCGAGAAAATCCAGGAGGTTCTCCCCTCCAGGCGAGATGAGGCCCATTTCCGCTGAGGCGTCTCGAGGCTGATCACACCTCACCTCTGGAACTTCGAAAGGGTCCTTCACACCCTTGGTGCAAATCAAGAAGTTCCCCGACCTAGCCGTCTCCACTCGAGAGGAATCACGAGGGTCCCGCCCACATCCAGAGGAGCCCCGTTTCCGCCTCGTAGCTCGAGATGAGGGATCCTTTCCCTGCTTCGTCGGGAAAGAGTTCCCGGCGTTCCCGTCGCATCTCAAGAGGAGGCCCTCTCAACAGGAACGGCGAGAGGAACTCCAGGGTCGTGCCACCATTCCAAGAGTCCCCCAGATGTCTCAGTCCATTCCAGAGGAACCTCTTTTCCCTTCACCGGCTCGTCTTTCACGCCGAGAATCGACTCACACCAAGGTGGCACGTGGCACAGCCCTGTGGGAAAGCCTCGTGGGAAAGCCTCGAGGGACAGCCTCGAGGGAAAGCCACAGATCCCTTGATCCACGTGACAGGAAGCGTGACACTACTGCTGCAGCTCGGGAGGAAATCGCACGTGCATGCCCCCACTCGAGACGAGGCCTGACTCCCCTGGGGAGACTCAGAAGCACCCCAAGATCCATGGCAACACTGGAGAGGAATCCTCAGGTTCCGGCCCCGACTCCACACAAGGACTGAGGCCCCGGCATGGACGGGAGAGGAATCCCGAGAGGTCCCCTAGCAACTCGCATGGGGACTGGCCTTTCCTGAGTCCACCAGAGCGGGTCCCTGAGGTCCCCGTCGTAACTCGAGAAGACCTGCCGCAACTCGAGAAAATCCAGGAGGTTCTCCCCTCCAGGCGAGATGAGGCCCATTTCCGCTGAGGCGTCTCGAGGCTGATCACACCTCACCTCTGGAACTTCGAAAGGGTCCTTCACACCCTTGGTGCAAATCAAGAAGTTCCCCGACATACCCGTCTCCACTCGAGAGGAATCACGAGGGTCCCGCCCACATCCAGAGGAGCCCCGTTTCCGCCTCGTAGCTCGAGATGAGGGATCCTTTCCCTGCTTCGTCGGGAAAGAGTTCCCGGCGTTCCCGTCGCATCTCAAGAGGAGGCCCTCTCAACAGGAACGGCGAGAGGAACTCCAGGGTCGTGCCACCATTCCAAGAGTCCCCCAGATGTCTCAGTCCATTCCAGAGGAACCTCTTTTCCCCTCACCGGCTCGTCTTTCACGCCGAGGATCGACTCACACCAAGGTGGCTCGTGGCACAGCCCTGTGGGAATGCCTCGTGGGAAAGCCTCGAGGGACAGCCTCGAGGGAAAGCCACAGATCCCTTGATCCACGTGACAGGAAGCGTGACACTACTGCTGCAGCTCGGGAGGAAAGCGCACGTGCATGCCTCCACTCGAGACGAGGCCTGACTCCCCTGGGGAGACTCAGAAGCACCCCAAGATCCATGGCAACACTGGAGAGGAATCCTCAGGTTCGGACCCGACTCCACACAAAGACTGAGGCCCCGGCATGGACGGGAGAGGAATCCCGAGAGGTCCCCTAGCAACTCGCATGGGGACTGGCCTTTCCTGAGGCCACCAGAGCGGGTCCCTGAGGTCCCCGTCGTAACTCGAGAAGACCTGCCGCAACTCGAGAAAATCCAGGAGGTTCTCCCCTCCAGGCGAGATGAGGCCCATTTCCGCTGAGGCGTCTCGAGGCTGATCACACCTCACCTCTGGAACTTCGAAAGGCTCCTTCACACCCTTGGTGCAAATCAAGAAGTTCCCCGACATACCCGTCTCCACTCGAGAGGAATCACGAGGGTCCCGCCCACATCCAGAGGAGCCCCGTTTCCGCCTCGTAGCTCGAGATGAGGGATCCTTTCCCTGCTTCGTCGGGAAAGAGTTCCCGGCGTTCCCGTCGCATCTCAAGAGGAGGCCCTCTCAACAGGAACGGCGAGAGGTACTCCAGGGTCGTGCCACCAGTCCAAGAGTCCCCCAGATGTCTCAGTCCATTCCAGAGGAACCTCTTTTCCCCTCACCGGCTCGTCTTTCACGCCGAGGATCGACTCACACCAAGGTGGCACGTGGCACAGCCCTGTGGGAAAGCCTCGTGGGAAAGCCTCGAGGGACAGCCTCGAGGGAAAGCCACAGATCCCTTGATCAACGTGACAGGAAGCGTGACACTACTGCTGCAGCTCGGGAGGAAAGCGCACGTGTATGCCCCCACTCGAGACGAGGCCTGACTCCCCTGGGGAGACTCAGAAGCACCCCAAGATCCATGGCAACACTGGAGAGGAAACCTCAGGTTCCGGCCCCGAATCCACACAAGGACTGAGGCCCCGGCATGGACGGGAGAGGAATCCCGAGAGGTCCCCTAGCAACTCGCATGGGGACTGGCCTTTCCTGAGGCCACCAGAGCGGGTCCCTGAGGTCCCCGTCGTAACTCGCGAAGACCTGCCGCAACTCGAGAAAATCCAGGAGGTTCTCCCCTCCAGGCGAGATGAGGCCCATTTCCGCTGAGGCGTCTCGAGGCTGATCACACCTCACCTCTGGAACTTCGAAAGGGTCCTTCACACCCTTGGTGCAAATCAAGAAGTTCCCCGACCTAGCCGTCTCCACTCGAGAGGAATCACGAGGGTCCCGCCCACATCCAGAGGAGCCCCGTTTCCGCCTCGTAGCTCGAGATGAGGGATCCTTTCCCTGCTTCGTCGGGAAAGAGTTCCCGGCGTTCCCGTCGCATCTCAAGAGGAGGCCCTCTCAACAGGAACGGCGAGAGGAACTCCAGGGTCGTGCCACCATTCCAAGAGTCCCCCAGATGTCTCAGTCCATTCCAGAGGAACCTCTTTTCCCTTCACCGGCTCGTCTTTCACGCCGAGAATCGACTCACACCAAGGTGGCACGTGGCACAGCCCTGTGGGAAAGCCTCGTGGGAAAGCCTCGAGGGACAGCCTCGAGGGAAAGCCACAGATCCCTTGATCCACGTGACAGGAAGCGTGACACTACTGCTGCAGCTCGGGAGGAAATCGCACGTGCATGCCCCCACTCGAGACGAGGCCTGACTCCCCTGGGGAGACTCAGAAGCACCCCAAGATCCATGGCAACACTGGAGAGGAATCCTCAGGTTCCGGCCCCGACTCCACACAAGGACTGAGGCCCCGGCATGGACGGGAGAGGAATCCCGAGAGGTCCCCTAGCAACTCGCATGGGGACTGGCCTTTCCTGAGGCCACCAGAGCGGGTCCCTGAGGTCACCGTCGTAACTCGAGAAGACCTGCCGCAACTCGAGAAAATCCAGGAGGTTCTCCCCTCCAGGCGAGATGAGGCCCATTTCCGCTGAGGCGTCTCGAGGCTGATCACACCTCACCTCTGGAACTTCGAAAGGGTCCTTCACACCCTTGGTGCAAATCAAGAAGTTCCCCGACCTAGCCGTCTCCACTCGAGAGGAATCACGAGGGTCCCGCCCACATCCAGAGGAGCCCCGTTTCCGCCTCGTAGCTCGAGATGAGGGATCCTTTCCCTGCTTCGTCGGGAAAGAGTTCCCGGCGTTCCCGTCGCATCTCAAGAGGAGGCCCTCTCAACAGGAACGGCGAGAGGAACTCCAGGGTCGTGCCACCATTCCAAGAGTCCCCCAGATGTCTCAGTCCATTCCAGAGGAACCTCTTTTCCCTTCACGGGCTCGTCTTTCACGCCGAGGATCGACTCACACCAAGGTGGCTCGTGGCACAGCCCTGTGGGAATGCCTCGTGGGAAAGCCTCGAGGGACAGCCTCGAGGGAAAGCCACAGATCCCTTGATCCACGTGACAGGAAGCGTGACACTACTGCTGCAGCTCGGGAGGAAAGCGCACGTGCATGCCTCCACTCGAGACGAGGCCTGACTCCCCTGGGGAGACTCAGAAGCACCCCAAGATCCATGGCAACACTGGAGAGGAATCCTCAGGTTCGGACCCGACTCCACACAAAGACTGAGGCCCCGGCATGGACGGGAGAGGAATCCCGAGAGGTCCCCTAGCAACTCGCATGGGGACTGGCCTTTCCTGAGGCCACCAGAGCGGGTCCCTGAGGTCCCCGTCGTAACTCGAGAAGACCTGCCGCAACTCGAGAAAATCCAGGAGGTTCTCCCCTCCAGGCGAGATGAGGCCCATTTCCGCTGAGGCGTCTCGAGGCTGATCACACCTCACCTCTGGAACTTCAAAAGGGTCCTTCACACCCTTGGTGCAAATCAAGAAGTTCCCCGACCTAGCCGTCTCCACTCGAGAGGAATCACGAGGGTCCCGCCCACATCCAGAGGAGCCCCGTTTCCGCCTCGTAGCTCGAGATGAGGGATCCTTTCCCTGCTTCGTCGGGAAAGAGTTCCCGGCGTTCCCGTCGCATCTCAAGAGGAGGCCCTCTCAACAGGAACGGCGAGAGGTACTCCAGGGTCGTGCCACCATTCCAAGAGTCCCCCAGATGTCTCAGTCCATTCCAGAGGAACCTCTTTTCCCTTCACCGGCTCATCTTTCACGCCGAGGATCGACTCACACCAAGGTGGCACGTGGCACAGCCCTGTGGGAAAGCCTCGTGGGAAAGCCTCGAGGGACAGCCTCGAGGGAAAGCCACAGATCCCTTGATCCACGTGACAGGAAGCGTGACACTACTGCTGCAGCTAGGGAGGAAAGCCCACGTGCATGCCCCCAATCGAGACGAGGCCTGACTCCCCTGGGGAGACTCAGAAGCACCCCAAGATCCATGGCAACACGGGAGAGGAATCCTCAGGTTCCGGCCCCGAATCCACACAAGGACTGAGGCCCCGGCATGGACGGGAGAGGAATCCCGAGAGGTCCCCTAGCAACTGGCATGGGGACTGGCCTTTCCTGAGGCCACCAGAGCGGGTCCCTGAGGTCCCCGTCGTAACTCGAGAAGAACTGCCGCAACTGGAGAAAATCCAGGAGGTTCTCCCCTCCAGGCGAGATGAGGCCCATTTCCGCTGAGGCGTCTCGAGGCTGATCACACCTCACCTCTGGAACTTCGAAAGGGTCCTTCACACCCTTGGTGCAAATCAAGAAGTTCCCCGACCTACCCGTCTCCACTCGAGAGGAATCACGAGGGTCCCGCCCACATCCAGAGGAGCCCCGTTTCCGCCTCGTAGCTCGAGATGAGGGATCTTTTCCCTGCTTCGTCGGGAAAGAGTTCCCGGCGTTCCCGTCGCATCTCAAGAGGAGTCCCTCTCAACAGGAACGGCGAGAGGAACTCCAGGGTCGTGCCACCAGTCCAAGAGTCCCCCAGATGTCTCAGTCCATTCCAGAGGAACCTCTTTTCCCCTCACCGGCTCGTCTTTCACGCCGAGGATCGACTCACACCAAGGTGGCACGTGGCACAGCCCTGTGGGAAAGCCTCGTGGGAAAGCCTCGAGGGACAGCCTCGAGGGAAAGCCACAGATCCCTTGATCAACGTGACAGGAAGCGTGACACTACTGCTGCAGCTCGGGAGGAAAGCGCACGTGTATGCCCCCACTCGAGACGAGGCCTGACTCCCCTGGGGAGACTCAGAAGCACCCCAAGATCCATGGCAACACTGGAGAGGAAACCTCAGGTTCCGGCCCCGAATCCACACAAGGACTGAGGCCCCGGCATGGACGGGAGAGGAATCCCGAGAGGTCCCCTAGCAACTCGCATGGGGACTGGCCTTTCCTGAGGCCACCAGAGCGGGTCCCTGAGGTCCCCGTCGTAACTCGCGAAGACCTGCCGCAACTCGAGAAAATCCAGGAGGTTCTCCCCTCCAGGCGAGATGAGGCCCATTTCCGCTGAGGCGTCTCGAGGCTGATCACACCTCACCTCTGGAACTTCGAAAGGGTCCTTCACACCCTTGGTGCAAATCAAGAAGTTCCCCGACCTAGCCGTCTCCACTCGAGAGGAATCACGAGGGTCCCGCCCACATCCAGAGGAGCCCCGTTTCCGCCTCGTAGCTCGAGATGAGGGATCCTTTCCCTGCTTCGTCGGGAAAGAGTTCCCGGCGTTCCCGTCGCATCTCAAGAGGAGGCCCTCTCAACAGGAACGGCGAGAGGAACTCCAGGGTCGTGCCACCATTCCAAGAGTCCCCCAGATGTCTCAGTCCATTCCAGAGGAACCTCTTTTCCCTTCACCGGCTCGTCTTTCACGCCGAGAATCGACTCACACCAAGGTGGCACGTGGCACAGCCCTGTGGGAAAGCCTCGTGGGAAAGCCTCGAGGGACAGCCTCGAGGGAAAGCCACAGATCCCTTGATCCACGTGACAGGAAGCGTGACACTACTGCTGCAGCTCGGGAGGAAATCGCACGTGCATGCCCCCACTCGAGACGAGGCCTGACTCCCCTGGGGAGACTCAGAAGCACCCCAAGATCCATGGCAACACTGGAGAGGAATCCCCAGGTTCCGGCCCCGACTCCACACAAGGACTGAGGCCCCGGCATGGACGGGAGAGGAATCCCGAGAGGTCCCCTAGCAACTCGCATGGGGACTGGCCTTTCCTGAGGCCACCAGAGCGGGTCCCTGAGGTCCCCGTCGTAACTCGAGAAGACCTGCCGCAACTCGAGAAAATCCAGGAGGTTCTCCCCTCCAGGCGAGATGAGGCCCATTTCCGCTGAGGCGTCTCGAGGCTGATCATACCTCACCTCTGGAACTTCGAAAGGGTCCTTCACACCCTTGGTGCAAATCAAGAAGTTCCCCGACATACCCGTCTCCACTCGAGAGGAATCACGAGGGTCCCGCCCACATCCAGAGGAGCCCCGTTTCCGCCTCGTAGCTCGAGATGAGGGATCCTTTCCCTGCTTCGTCGGGAAAGAGTTCCCGGCGTTCCCGTCGCATCTCAAGAGGAGGCCCTCTCAACAGGAACGGCGAGAGGTACTCCAGGGTCGTGCCACCATTCCAAGAGTCCCCCAGATGTCTCAGTCCATTCCAGAGGAACCTCTTTTCCCTTCACCGGCTCATCTTTCACGCCGAGGATCGACTCACACCAAGGTGGCACGTGGCACAGCCCTGTGGGAAAGCCTCGTGGGAAAGCCTCGAGGGACAGCCTCGAGGGAAAGCCACAGATCCCTTGATCCACGTGACAGGAAGCGTGACACTACTGCTGCAGCTAGGGAGGAAAGCCCACGTGCATGCCCCCAATCGAGACGAGGCCTGACTCCCCTGGGGAGACTCAGAAGCACCCCAAGATCCATGGCAACACTGGAGAGGAATCCTCAGGTTCCGGCCCCGAATCCACACAAGGACTGAGGCCCCGGCATGGACGGGAGAGGAATCCCGAGAGGTCCCCTAGCAACTGGCATGGGGACTGGCCTTTCCTGAGGCCACCAGAGCGGGTCCCTGAGGTCCCCGTCGTAACTCGAGAAGACCTGCCGCAACTGGAGAAAATCCAGGAGGTTCTCCCCTCCAGGCGAGATGAGGCCCATTTCCGCTGAGGCGTCTCGAGGCTGATCACACCTCACCTCTGGAACTTCGAAAGGGTCCTTCACACCCTTGGTGCAAATCAAGAAGTTCCCCGACCTACCCGTCTCCACTCGAGAGGAATCACGAGGGTCCCGCCCACATCCAGAGGAGCCCCGTTTCCGCCTCGTAGCTCGAGATGAGGGATCTTTTCCCTGCTTCGTCGGGAAAGAGTTCCCGGCGTTCCCGTCGCATCTCAAGAGGAGTCCCTCTCAACAGGAACGGCGAGAGGAACTCCAGGGTCGTGCCACCAGTCCAAGAGTCCCCCAGATGTCTCAGTCCATTCCAGAGGAACCTCTTTTCCCCTCACCGGCTCGTCTTTCACGCCGAGGATCGACTCACACCAAGGTGGCACGTGGCACAGCCCTGTGGGAAAGCCTCGTGGGAAAGCCTCGAGGGACAGCCTCGAGGGAAAGCCACAGATCCCTTGATCCACGTGACAGGAAGCGTGACACTACTGCTGCAGCTCGGGAGGAAATCGCACGTGCATGCCCCCACTCGAGACGAGGCCTGACTCCCCTGGGGAGACTCAGAAGCACCCCAAGATCCATGGCAACACTGGAGAGGAATCCCCAGGTTCCGGCCCCGACTCCACACAAGGACTGAGGCCCCGGCATGGACGGGAGAGGAATCCCGAGAGGTCCCCTAGCAACTCGCATGGGGACTGGCCTTTCCTGAGGCCACCAGAGCGGGTCCCTGAGGTCCCCGTCGTAACTCGAGAAGACCTGCCGCAACTCGAGAAAATCCAGGAGGTTCTCCCCTCCAGGCGAGATGAGGCCCATTTCCGCTGAGGCGTCTCGAGGCTGATCATACCTCACCTCTGGAACTTCGAAAGGGTCCTTCACACCCTTGGTGCAAATCAAGAAGTTCCCCGACATACCTGTCTCCACTCGAGAGGAATCACGAGGGTCCCGCCCACATCCAGAGGAGCCCCGTTTCCGCCTCGTAGCTCGAGATGAGGGATCCTTTCCCTGCTTCGTCGGGAAAGAGTTCCCGGCGTTCCCGTCGCATCTCAAGAGGAGGCCCTCTCAACAGGAACGGCGAGAGGAACTCCAGGGTCGTGCCACCATTCCAAGAGTCCCCCAGATGTCTCAGTCCATTCCAGAGGAACCTCTTTTCCCTTCACGGGCTCGTCTTTCACGCCGAGGATCGACTCACACCAAGGTGGCACGTGGCACAGCCCTGTGGGAATGCCTCGTGGGAAAGCCTCGAGGGACAGCCTCGAGGGAAAGCCACAGATCCCTTGATCCACGTGACAGGAAGCGTGACACTACTGCTGCAGCTCGGGAGGAAAGCGCACGTGCATGCCTCCACTCGAGACGAGGCCTGACTCCCCTGGGGAGACTCAGAAGCACCCCAAGATCCATGGCAACACTGGAGAGGAATCCTCAGGTTCGGACCCGACTCCACACAAAGACTGAGGCCCCGGCATGGACGGGAGAGGAATCCCGAGAGGTCCCCTAGCAACTCGCATGGGGACTGGCCTTTCCTGAGGCCACCAGAGCGGGTCCCTGAGGTCCCCGTCGTAACTCGAGAAGACCTGCCGCAACTCGAGAAAATCCAGGAGGTTCTCCCCTCCAGGCGAGATGAGGCCCATTTCCGCTGAGGCGTCTCGAGGCTGATCACACCTCACCTCTGGAACTTCGAAAGGCTCCTTCACACCCTTGGTGCAAATCAAGAAGTTCCCCGACATAGCTGTCTCCACTCGAGAGGAATCACGAGGGTCCCGCCCACATCCAGAGGAGCCCCGTTTCCGCCTCGTAGCTCGAGATGAGGCATCCTTTCCCTGCTTCGTCGGGAAAGAGTTCCCGGCGTTCCCGTCGCATCTCAAGAGGAGGCCCTCTCAACAGGAACGGCGAGAGGAACTCCAGGGTCGTGCCACCATTCCAAGAGTCCCCCAGATGTCTCAGTCCATTCCAGAGGAACCTCTTTTCCCTTCACCGGCTCATCTTTCACGCCGAGGATCGACTCACACCAAGGTGGCACGTGGCACAGCCCTGTGGGAAAGCCTCGTGGGAAAGCCTCGAGGGACAGCCTCGAGGGAAAGCCACAGATCCCTTGATCCACGTGACAGGAAGCGTGACACTACTGCTGCAGCTCGGGAGGAAAGCGCACGTGCATGGCCCCACTCGAGACGAGGCCTGACTCCCCTGGGGAGACTCAGAAGAACCCCAAGATCCATGGCAACACTGGAGAGGAATCCTCAGGTTCCGACCCGACTCCACACAAGGACTGAGGCCCCGGCATGGACGGGAGAGGAATCCCGAGAGGTCCCCTAGCAACTCGCATGGGGACTGGCCTTTCCTGAGGCCACCAGAGCGGGTCCCTGAGGTCCCCGTCGTAACTCGAGAAGACCTGCCGCAACTCGAGAAAATCCAGGAGGTTCTCCCCTCCAGGCGAGATGAGGCCCATTTCCGCTGAGGCGTCTCGAGGCTGATCACACCTCACCTCTGGAACTTCGAAAGGCTCCTTCACACCCTTGGTGCAAATCAAGAAGTTCCCCGACATACCCGTCTCCACTCGAGAGGAATCACGAGGGTCCCGCCCACATCCAGAGGAGCCCCGTTTCCGCCTCGTAGCTCGAGATGAGGGATCCTTTCCCTGCTTCGTCGGGAAAGAGTTCCCGGCGTTCCCGTCGCATCTCAAGAGGAGGCCCTCTCAACAGGAACGGCGAGAGGTACTCCAGGGTCGTTCCACCAGTCCAAGAGTCCCCCAGATGTCTCAGTCCATTCCAGAGGAACCTCTTTTCCCCTCACCGGCTCGTCTTTCACGCCGAGGATCGACTCACACCAAGGTGGCACGTGGCACAGCCCTGTGGGAAAGCCTCGTGGGAAAGCCTCGAGGGACAGCCTCGAGGGAAAGCCACAGATCCCTTGATCAACGTGACAGGAAGCGTGACACTACTGCTGCAGCTCGGGAGGAAAGCGCACGTGTATGCCCCCACTCGAGACGAGGCCTGACTCCCCTGGGGAGACTCAGAAGCACCCCAAGATCCATGGCAACACTGGAGAGGAAACCTCAGGTTCCGGCCCCGAATCCACACAAGGACTGAGGCCCCGGCATGGACGGGAGAGGAATCCCGAGAGGTCCCCTAGCAACTCGCATGGGGACTGGCCTTTCCTGAGGCCACCAGAGCGGGTCCCTGAGGTCCCCGTCGTAACTCGCGAAGACCTGCCGCAACTCGAGAAAATCCAGGAGGTTCTCCCCTCCAGGCGAGATGAGGCCCATTTCCGCTGAGGCGTCTCGAGGCTGATCACACCTCACCTCTGGAACTTCGAAAGGCTCCTTCACACCCTTGGTGCAAATCAAGAAGTTCCCCGACCTAGCCGTCTCCACTCGAGAGGAATCACGAGGGTCCCGCCCACATCCAGAGGAGCCCCGTTTCCGCCTCGTAGCTCGAGATGAGGGATCCTTTCCCTGCTTCGTCGGGAAAGAGTTCCCGGCGTTCCCGTCGCATCTCAAGAGGAGGCCCTCTCAACAGGAACGGCGAGAGGAACTCCAGGGTCGTGCCACCATTCCAAGAGTCCCCCAGATGTCTCAGTCCATTCCAGAGGAACCTCTTTTCCCTTCACCGGCTCGTCTTTCACGCCGAGAATCGACTCACACCAAGGTGGCACGTGGCACAGCCCTGTGGGAAAGCCTCGTGGGAAAGCCTCGAGGGACAGCCTCGAGGGAAAGCCACAGATCCCTTGATCCACGTGACAGGAAGCGTGACACTACTGCTGCAGCTCGGGAGGAAATCGCACGTGCATGCCCCCACTCGAGACGAGGCCTGACTCCCCTGGGGAGACTCAGAAGCACCCCAAGATCCATGGCAACACTGGAGAGGAATCCTCAGGTTCCGGCCCCGACTCCACACAAGGACTGAGGCCCCGGCATGGACGGGAGAGGAATCCCGAGAGGTCCCCTAGCAACTCGCATGGGGACTGGCCTTTCCTGAGGCCACCAGAGCGGGTCCCTGAGGTCCCCGTCGTAACTCGAGAAGACCTGCCGCAACTCGAGAAAATCCAGGAGGTTCTCCCCTCCAGGCGAGATGAGGCCCATTTCCGCTGAGGCGTCTCGAGGCTGATCACACCTCACCTCTGGAACTTCGAAAGGGTCCTTCACACCCTTGGTGCAAATCAAGAAGTTCCCCGACATACCCGTCTCCACTCGAGAGGAATCACGAGGGTCCCGCCCACATCCAGAGGAGCCCCGTTTCCGCCTCGTAGCTCGAGATGAGGGATCCTTTCCCTGCTTCGTCGGGAAAGAGTTCCCGGCGTTCCCGTCGCATCTCAAGAGGAGGCCCTCTCAACAGGAACGGCGAGAGGAACTCCAGGGTCGTGCCACCATTCCAAGAGTCCCCCAGATGTCTCAGTCCATTCCAGAGGAACCTCTTTTCCCTTCACGGGCTCGTCTTTCACGCCGAGGATCGACTCACACCAAGGTGGCTCGTGGCACAGCCCTGTGGGAATGCCTCGTGGGAAAGCCTCGAGGGACAGCCTCGAGGGAAAGCCACAGATCCCTTGATCCACGTGACAGGAAGCGTGACACTACTGCTGCAGCTCGGGAGGAAAGCGCACGTGCATGCCTCCACTCGAGACGAGGCCTGACTCCCCTGGGGAGACTCAGAAGCACCCCAAGATCCATGGCAACACTGGAGAGGAATCCTCAGGTTCGGACCCGACTCCACACAAAGACTGAGGCCCCGGCATGGACGGGAGAGGAATCCCGAGAGGTCCCCTAGCAACTCGCATGGGGACTGGCCTTTCCTGAGGCCACCAGAGCGGGTCCCTGAGGTCCCCGTCGTAACTCGAGAAGACCTGCCGCAACTCGAGAAAATCCAGGAGGTTCTCCCCTCCAGGCGAGATGAGGCCCATTTCCGCTGAGGCGTCTCGAGGCTGATCACACCTCACCTCTGGAACTTCGAAAGGCTCCTTCACACCCTTGGTGCAAATCAAGAAGTTCCCCGACATACCCGTCTCCACTCGAGAGGAATCACGAGGGTCCCGCCCACATCCAGAGGAGCCCCGTTTCCGCCTCGTAGCTCGAGATGAGGGATCCTTTCCCTGCTTCGTCGGGAAAGAGTTCCCGGCGTTCCCGTCGCATCTCAAGAGGAGGCCCTCTCAACAGGAACGGCGAGAGGTACTCCAGGGTCGTGCCACCAGTCCAAGAGTCCCCCAGATGTCTCAGTCCATTCCAGAGGAACCTCTTTTCCCCTCACCCGGCTCGTCTTTCACGCCGAGGATCGACTCACACCAAGGTGGCACGTGGCACAGCCCTGTGGGAAAGCCTCGTGGGAAAGCCTCGAGGGACAGCCTCGAGGGAAAGCCACAGATCCCTTGATCAACGTGACAGGAAGCGTGACACTACTGCTGCAGCTCGGGAGGAAAGCGCACGTGTATGCCCCCACTCGAGACGAGGCCTGACTCCCCTGGGGAGACTCAGAAGCACCCCAAGATCCATGGCAACACTGGAGAGGAAACCTCAGGTTCCGGCCCCGAATCCACACAAGGACTGAGGCCCCGGCATGGACGGGAGAGGAATCCCGAGAGGTCCCCTAGCAACTCGCATGGGGACTGGCCTTTCCTGAGGCCACCAGAGCGGGTCCCTGAGGTCCCCGTCGTAACTCGCGAAGACCTGCCGCAACTCGAGAAAATCCAGGAGGTTCTCCCCTCCAGGCGAGATGAGGCCCATTTCCGCTGAGGCGTCTCGAGGCTGATCACACCTCACCTCTGGAACTTCGAAAGGGTCCTTCACACCCTTGGTGCAAATCAAGAAGTTCCCCGACCTAGCCGTCTCCACTCGAGAGGAATCACGAGGGTCCCGCCCACATCCAGAGGAGCCCCGTTTCCGCCTCGTAGCTCGAGATGAGGGATCCTTTCCCTGCTTCGTCGGGAAAGAGTTCCCGGCGTTCCCGTCGCATCTCAAGAGGAGGCCCTCTCAACAGGAACGGCGAGAGGAACTCCAGGGTCGTGCCACCATTCCAAGAGTCCCCCAGATGTCTCAGTCCATTCCAGAGGAACCTCTTTTCCCTTCACCGGCTCGTCTTTCACGCCGAGAATCGACTCACACCAAGGTGGCACGTGGCACAGCCCTGTGGGAAAGCCTCGTGGGAAAGCCTCGAGGGACAGCCTCGAGGGAAAGCCACAGATCCCTTGATCCACGTGACAGGAAGCGTGACACTACTGCTGCAGCTCGGGAGGAAATCGCACGTGCATGCCCCCACTCGAGACGAGGCCTGACTCCCCTGGGGAGACTCAGAAGCACCCCAAGATCCATGGCAACACTGGAGAGGAATCCTCAGGTTCCGGCCCCGACTCCACACAAGGACTGAGGCCCCGGCATGGACGGGAGAGGAATCCCGAGAGGTCCCCTAGCAACTCGCATGGGGACTGGCCTTTCCTGAGGCCACCAGAGCGGGTCCCTGAGGTCCCCGTCGTAACTCGAGAAGACCTGCCGCAACTCGAGAAAATCCAGGAGGTTCTCCCCTCCAGGCGAGATGAGGCCCATTTCCGCTGAGGCGTCTCGAGGCTGATCACACCTCACCTCTGGAACTTCGAAAGGGTCCTTCACACCCTTGGTGCAAATCAAGAAGTTCCCCGACATACCCGTCTCCACTCGAGAGGAATCACGAGGGTCCCGCCCACATCCAGAGGAGCCCCGTTTCCGCCTCGTAGCTCGAGATGAGGGATCCTTTCCCTGCTTCGTCGGGAAAGAGTTCCCGGCGTTCCCGTCGCATCTCAAGAGGAGGCCCTCTCAACAGGAACGGCGAGAGGAACTCCAGGGTCGTGCCACCATTCCAAGAGTCCCCCAGATGTCTCAGTCCATTCCAGAGGAACCTCTTTTCCCTTCACGGGCTCGTCTTTCACGCCGAGGATCGACTCACACCAAGGTGGCTCGTGGCACAGCCCTGTGGGAATGCCTCGTGGGAAAGCCTCGAGGGACAGCCTCGAGGGAAAGCCACAGATCCCTTGATCCACGTGACAGGAAGCGTGACACTACTGCTGCAGCTCGGGAGGAAAGCGCACGTGCATGCCTCCACTCGAGACGAGGCCTGACTCCCCTGGGGAGACTCAGAAGCACCCCAAGATCCATGGCAACACTGGAGAGGAATCCTCAGGTTCGGACCCGACTCCACACAAAGACTGAGGCCCCGGCATGGACGGGAGAGGAATCCCGAGAGGTCCCCTAGCAACTCGCATGGGGACTGGCCTTTCCTGAGGCCACCAGAGCGGGTCCCTGAGGTCCCCGTCGTAACTCGAGAAGACCTGCCGCAACTCGAGAAAATCCAGGAGGTTCTCCCCTCCAGGCGAGATGAGGCCCATTTCCGCTGAGGCGTCTCGAGGCTGATCACACCTCACCTCTGGAACTTCGAAAGGCTCCTTCACACCCTTGGTGCAAATCAGGAAGTTCCCCGACATAGCTGTCTCCACTCGAGAGGAATCACGAGGGTCCCGCCCACATCCAGAGGAGCCCCGTTTCCGCCTCGTAGCTCGAGATGAGGCATCCTTTCCCTGCTTCGTCGGGAAAGAGTTCCCGGCGTTCCCGTCGCATCTCAAGAGGAGGCCGTCTCAACAGGAACGGCGAGAGGAACTCCAGGGTCGTGCCACCATTCCAAGAGTCCCCCAGATGTCTCAGTCCATTCCAGAGGAACCTCTTTTCCCTTCACCGGCTCGTCTTTCACGCCGAGGATCGACTCACACCAAGGGGGCACGTGGCACAGCCCTGTGGGAAAGCCTCGTGGGAAAGCCTCGAGGGACAGCCTCGAGGGAAAGCCACAGATCCCTTGATCCACGTGACAGGAAGCGTGACACTACTGCTGCAGCTCGGGAGGAAAGCGCACGTGCATGCCCCCACTCGAGACGAGGCCTGACTCCCCTGGGGAGACTCAGAAGCACCCCAAGATCCATGGCAACACTGGAGAGGAATCCTCAGGTTCCAGCCCCGACTCCACACAAGGACTGAGGCCCCGGCATGGACGGGAGAGGAATCCCGAGAGGTCCCCTAGCAACTCGCATGGGGACTGGCCTTTCCTGAGGCCACCAGAGCGGGTCCCTGTGGTCCCCGTCGTAACTCGAGAAGACCTGCCGCAACTCGAGAAGATCCAGGAGGTTCTCCCCTCCAGGCGAGATGAGGCCCATTTCCGCTGAGGCGTCTCGAGGCTGATCACACCTCCCCTCTGGAACTTCGAAAGGGTCCTTCACACCCTTGGTGCAAATCAAGAAGTTCCCCGACATACCCGTCTCCACTCGAGAGGAATCACGAGGGTCCCGCCCACATCCAGAGGAGCCCCGTTTCCGCCTCGTAGCTCGAGATGAGGGATCCTTTCCCTGCTTCGTCGGGAAAGAGTTCCCGGCGTTCCCGTCGCATCTCAAGAGGAGGCCCTCTCAACAGGAACGGCGAGAGGAACTCCAGGGTCGTACCACCATTCCAAGAGTCCCCCAGATGTCTCAGTCCATTCCAGAGGAACCTCTTTTCCCTTCACCGGCTCGTCTTTCACGCCGAGGATCGACTCACACCAAGGTGGCACGTGGCACAGCCCTGTGGGAAAGCCTCGTGGGAAAGCCTCGAGGGACAGCCTCGAGGGAAAGCCACAGATCCCTTGATCCACGTGACAGGAAGCGTGACACTACTGCTGCAGCTCGGGAGGAAAGGGCACGTGCATGCCCCCTCTCGAGACGAGGCCTGACTCCCCTGGGGAGACTCAGAAGCACCCCAAGATCCATGGCAACACTGGAGAGGAATCCTCAGGTTCCGGCCCCGACTCCACACAAGGACTGAGGCCCCGGCATGGACGGGAGAGGAATCCCGAGAGGTCCCCTAGCAACTCGCATGGGGACTGGCCTTTCCTGAGGCCACCAGAGCGGGTCCCTGAGGTCCCCGTCGTAACTCGCGAAGACCTGCCGCAACTCGAGAAAATCCAGGAGGTTCTCCCCTCCAGGCGAGATGAGGCCCATTTCCGCTGAGGCGTCTCGAGGCTGATCACACCTCACCTCTGGAACTTCGAAAGGGTCCTTCACACCCTTGGTGCAAATCAAGAAGTTCCCCGACATACCCGTCTCCACTCGAGAGGAATCACGAGGGTCCCGCCCACATCCAGAGGAGCCCCGTTTCCGCCTCGTAGCTCGAGATGAGGGATCCTTTCCCTGCTTCGTCGGGAAAGAGTTCCCGGCGTTCCCGTCGCATCTCAAGAGGAGGCCCTCTCAACAGGAACGGCGAGAGGAACTCCAGGGTCGTGCCACCATTCCAAGAGTCCCCCAGATGTCTCAGTCCATTCCAGAGGAACCTCTTTTCCCTTCACCGGCTCGTCTTTCACGCCGAGGATCGACTCACACCAAGGTGGCACGTGGCACAGCCCTGTGGGAAAGCCTCGTGGGAAAGCCTCGAGGGACAGCCTCGAGGGAAAGCCACAGATCCCTTGATCCACGTGACAGGAAGCGTGACACTACTGCTGCAGCTCGGGAGGAAAGCGCACGTGCATGCCCCCACTCGAGACGAGGCCTGACTCCCCTGGGGAGACTCAGAAGCACCCCAAGATCCATGGCAACACTGGAGAGGAATCCTCAGGTTCCGGCCCCGACTCCACACAAGGACTGAGGCCCCGGCATGGACGGGAGAGGAATCCCGAGAGGTCCCCTAGCAACTCGCATGGGGACTGGCCTTTCCTGAGGCCACCAGAGCGGGTCCCTGAGGTCCCCGTCGTAACTCGAGAAGACCTGCCGCAACTCGAGAAAATCCAGGAGGTTCTCCCCTCCAGGCGAGATGAGGCCCATTTCCGCTGAGGCGTCTCGAGGCTGATCACACCTCACCTCTGGAACTTCGAAAGGGTCCTTCACACCCTTGGTGCAAATCAAGAAGTTCCCCGACATACCCGTCTCCACTCGAGAGGAATCACGAGGGTCCCGCCCACATCCAGAGGAGCCCCGTTTCCGCCTCGTAGCTCGAGATGAGGGATCCTTTCCCTGCTTCGTCGGGAAAGAGTTCCCGGCGTTCCCGTCGCATCTCAAGAGGAGGCCCTCTCAACAGGAACGGCGAGAGGAACTCCAGGGTCGTGCCACCATTCCAAGAGTCCCCCAGATGTCTCAGTCCATTCCAGAGGAACCTCTTTTCCCTTCACCGGCTCGTCTTTCACGCCGAGGATCGACTCACACCAAGGTGGCACGTGGCACAGCCCTGTGGGAAAGCCTCGTGGGAAAGCCTCGAGGGACAGCCTCGAGGGAAAGCCACAGATCCCTTGATCCACGTGACAGGAAGCGTGACACTACTGCTGCAGCTCGGGAGGAAAGCGCACGTGCATGCCCCCACTCGAGACGAGGCCTGACTCCCCTGGGGAGACTCAGAAGCACCCCAAGATCCATGGCAACACTGGAGAGGAATCCTCAGGTTCCGGCCCCGACTCCACACAAGGACTGAGGCCCCGGCATGGACGGGAGAGGAATCCCGAGAGGTCCCCTAGCAACTCGCATGGGGACTGGCCTTTCCTGAGGCCACCAGAGCGGGTCCCTGAGGTCCCCGTCGTAACTCGAGAAGACCTGCCGCAACTCGAGAAAATCCAGGAGGTTCTCCCCTCCAGGCGAGATGAGGCCCATTTCCGCTGAGGCGTCTCGAGGCTGATCACACCTCACCTCTGGAACTTCGAAAGGGTCCTTCACACCCTTGGTGCAAATCAAGAAGTTCCCCGACATACCCGTCTCCACTCGAGAGGAATCACGAGGGTCCCGCCCACATCCAGAGGAGCCCCGTTTCCGCCTCGTAGCTCGAGATGAGGGATCCTTTCCCTGCTTCGTCGGGAAAGAGTTCCCGGCGTTCCCGTCGCATCTCAAGAGGAGGCCCTCTCAACAGGAACGGCGAGAGGAACTCCAGGGTCGTGCCACCATTCCAAGAGTCCCCCAGATGTCTCAGTCCATTCCAGAGGAACCTCTTTTCCCTTCACGGGCTCGTCTTTCACGCCGAGGATAGACTCACACCAAGGTGGCTCGTGGCACAGCCCTGTGGGAATGCCTCGTGGGAAAGCCTCGAGGGACAGCCTCGAGGGAAAGCCACAGATCCCTTGATCCACGTGACAGGAAGCGTGACACTACTGCTGCAGCTCGGGAGGAAAGCGCACGTGCATGCCTCCACTCGAGACGAGGCCTGACTCCCCTGGGGAGACTCAGAAGCACCCCAAGATCCATGGCAACACTGGAGAGGAATCCTCAGGTTCGGACCCGACTCCACACAAAGACTGAGGCCCCGGCATGGACGGGAGAGGAATCCCGAGAGGTCCCCTAGCAACTCGCATGGGGACTGGCCTTTCCTGAGGCCACCAGAGCGGGTCCCTGAGGTCCCCGTCGTAACTCGAGAAGACCTGCCGCAACTCGAGAAAATCCAGGAGGTTCTCCCCTCCAGGCGAGATGAGGCCCATTTCCGCTGAGGCGTCTCGAGGCTGATCACACCTCACCTCTGGAACTTCGAAAGGGTCCTTCACACCCTTGGTGCAAATCAAGAAGTTCCCCGACATAGCTGTCTCCACTCGAGAGGAATCACGAGGGTCCCGCCCACATCCAGAGGAGCCCCGTTTCCGCCTCGTAGCTCGAGATGAGGCATCCTTTCCCTGCTTCGTCGGGAAAGAGTTCCCGGCGTTCCCGTCGCATCTCAAGAGGAGGCCCTCTCAACAGGAACGGCGAGAGGAACTCCAGGGTCGTGCCACCATTCCAAGAGTCCCCCAGATGTCTCAGTCCATTCCAGAGGAACCTCTTTTCCCTTCACCGGCTCGTCTTTCACGCCGAGGATCGACTCACACCAAGGTGGCACGTGGCACAGCCCTGTGGGAAAGCCTCGTGGGAAAGCCTCGAGGGACAGCCTCGAGGGAAAGCCACAGATCCCTTGATCCACGTGACAGGAAGCATGACACTACTGCTGCAGCTCGGGAGGAAAGCGCACGTGCATGCCCCCACTCGAGACGAGGCCTGACTCCCCTGGGGAGACTCAGAAGCACCCCAAGATCCATGGCAACACTGGAGAGGAATCCTCAGGTTCCAGCCCCGACTCCACACAAGGACTGAGGCCCCGGCATGGACGGGAGAGGAATCCCGAGAGGTCCCCTAGCAACTCGCATGGGGACTGGCCTTTCCTGAGGCCACCAGAGCGGGTCCCTGTGGTCCCCGTCGTAACTCGAGAAGACCTGCCGCAACTCGAGAAGATCCAGGAGGTTCTCCCCTCCAGGCGAGATGAGGCCCATTTCCGCTGAGGCGTCTCGAGGCTGATCACACCTCCCCTCTGGAACTTCGAAAGGGTCCTTCACACCCTTGGTGCAAATCAAGAAGTTCCCCGACATACCCGTCTCCACTCGAGAGGAATCACGAGGGTCCCGCCCACATCCAGAGGAGCCCCGTTTCCGCCTCGTAGCTCGAGATGAGGGATCCTTTCCCTGCTTCGTCGGGAAAGAGTTCCCGGCGTTCCCGTCGCATCTCAAGAGGAGGCCCTCTCAACAGGAACGGCGAGAGGAACTCCAGGGTCGTACCACCATTCCAAGAGTCCCCCAGATGTCTCAGTCCATTCCAGAGGAACCTCTTTTCCCTTCACCGGCTCGTCTTTCACGCCGAGGATCGACTCACACCAAGGTGGCACGTGGCACAGCCCTGTGGGAAAGCCTCGTGGGAAAGCCTCGAGGGACAGCCTCGAGGGAAAGCCACAGATCCCTTGATCCACGTGACAGGAAGCGTGACACTACTGCTGCAGCTCGGGAGGAAAGGGCACGTGCATGCCCCCTCTCGAGACGAGGCCTGACTCCCCTGGGGAGACTCAGAAGCACCCCAAGATCCATGGCAACACTGGAGAGGAATCCTCAGGTTCCGGCCCCGACTCCACACAAGGACTGAGGCCCCGGCATGGACGGGAGAGGAATCCCGAGAGGTCCCCTAGCAACTCGCATGGGGACTGGCCTTTCCTGAGGCCACCAGAGCGGGTCCCTGAGGTCCCCATCGTAACTCGCGAAGACCTGCCGCAACTCGAGAAAATCCAGGAGGTTCTCCCCTCCAGGCGAGATGAGGCCCATTTCCGCTGAGGCGTCTCGAGGCTGATCACACCTCACCTCTGGAACTTCGAAAGGGTCCTTCACACCCTTGGTGCAAATCAAGAAGTTCCCCGACATACCCGTCTCCACTCGAGAGGAATCACGAGGGTCCCGCCCACATCCAGAGGAGCCCCGTTTCCGCCTCGTAGCTCGAGATGAGGGATCCTTTCCCTGCTTCGTCGGGAAAGAGTTCCCGGCGTTCCCGTCGCATCTCAAGAGGAGGCCCTCTCAACAGGAACGGCGAGAGGAACTCCAGGGTCGTGCCACCATTCCAAGAGTCCCCCAGATGTCTCAGTCCATTCCAGAGGAACCTCTTTTCCCTTCACCGGCTCGTCTTTCACGCCGAGGATCGACTCACACCAAGGTGGCACGTGGCACAGCCCTGTGGGAAAGCCTCGTGGGAAAGCCTCGAGGGACAGCCTCGAGGGAAAGCCACAGATCCCTTGATCCACGTGACAGGAAGCGTGACACTACTGCTGCAGCTCGGGAGGAAAGCGCACGTGCATGCCCCCACTCGAGACGAGGCCTGACTCCCCTGGGGAGACTCAGAAGCACCCCAAGATCCATGGCAACACTGGAGAGGAATCCTCAGGTTCCGGCCCCGACTCCACACAAGGACTGAGGCCCCGGCATGGACGGGAGAGGAATCCCGAGAGGTCCCCTAGCAACTCGCATGGGGACTGGCCTTTCCTGAGGCCACCAGAGCGGGTCCCTGAGGTCCCCGTCGTAACTCGAGAAGACCTGCCGCAACTCGAGAAAATCCAGGAGGTTCTCCCCTCCAGGCGAGATGAGGCCCATTTCCGCTGAGGCGTCTCGAGGCTGATCACACCTCACCTCTGGAACTTCGAAAGGGTCCTTCACACCCTTGGTGCAAATCAAGAAGTTCCCCGACATACCCGTCTCCACTCGAGAGGAATCACGAGGGTCCCGCCCACATCCAGAGGAGCCCCGTTTCCGCCTCGTAGCTCGAGATGAGGGATCCTTTCCCTGCTTCGTTGGGAAAGAGTTCCCGGCGTTCCCGTCGCATCTCAAGAGGAGGCCCTCTCAACAGGAACGGCGAGAGGAACTCCAGGGTCGTGCCACCATTCCAAGAGTCCCCCAGATGTCTCAGTCCATTCCAGAGGAACCTCTTTTCCCTTCACGGGCTCGTCTTTCACGCCGAGGATCGACTCACACCAAGGTGGCTCGTGGCACAGCCCTGTGGGAATGCCTCGTGGGAAAGCCTCGAGGGACAGCCTCGAGGGAAAGCCACAGATCCCTTGATCCACGTGACAGGAAGCGTGACACTACTGCTGCAGCTCGGGAGGAAAGCGCACGTGCATGCCTCCACTCGAGACGAGGCCTGACTCCCCTGGGGAGACTCAGAAGCACCCCAAGATCCATGGCAACACTGGAGAGGAATCCTCAGGTTCGGACCCGACTCCACACAAAGACTGAGGCCCCGGCATGGACGGGAGAGGAATCCCGAGAGGTCCCCTAGCAACTCGCATGGGGACTGGCCTTTCCTGAGGCCACCAGAGCGGGTCCCTGAGGTCCCCGTCGTAACTCGAGAAGACCTGCCGCAACTCGAGAAAATCCAGGAGGTTCTCCCCTCCAGGCGAGATGAGGCCCATTTCCGCTGAGGCGTCTCGAGGCTGATCACACCTCACCTCTGGAACTTCGAAAGGCTCCTTCACACCCTTGGTGCAAATCAAGAAGTTCCCCGACATAGCTGTCTCCACTCGAGAGGAATCACGAGGGTCCCGCCCACATCCAGAGGAGCCCCGTTTCCGCCTCGTAGCTCGAGATGAGGCATCCTTTCCCTGCTTCGTCGGGAAAGAGTTCCCGGCGTTCCCGTCGCATCTCAAGAGGAGGCCCTCTCAACAGGAACGGCGAGAGGAACTCCAGGGTCGTGCCACCATTCCAAGAGTCCCCCAGATGTCTCAGTCCATTCCAGAGGAACCTCTTTTCCCTTCACCGGCTCGTCTTTCACGCCGAGGATCGACTCACACCAAGGTGGCACGTGGCACAGCCCTGTGGGAAAGCCTCGTGGGAAAGCCTCGAGGGACAGCCTCGAGGGAAAGCCACAGATCCCTTGATCCACGTGACAGGAAGCGTGACACTACTGCTGCAGCTCGGGAGGAAAGCGCACGTGCATGCCCCCACTCGAGACGAGGCCTGACTCCCCTGGGGAGACTCAGAAGCACCCCAAGATCCATGGCAACACTGGAGAGGAATCCTCAGGTTCCAGCCCCGACTCCACACAAGGACTGAGGCCCCGGCATGGACGGGAGAGGAATCCCGAGAGGTCCCCTAGCAACTCGCATGGGGACTGGCCTTTCCTGAGGCCACCAGAGCGGGTCCCTGTGGTCCCCGTCGTAACTCGAGAAGACCTGCCGCAACTCGAGAAGATCCAGGAGGTTCTCCCCTCCAGGCGAGATGAGGCCCATTTCCGCTGAGGCGTCTCGAGGCTGATCACACCTCCCCTCTGGAACTTCGAAAGGGTCCTTCACACCCTTGGTGCAAATCAAGAAGTTCCCCGACATACCCGTCTCCACTCGAGAGGAATCACGAGGGTCCCGCCCACATCCAGAGGAGCCCCGTTTCCGCCTCGTAGCTCGAGATGAGGGATCCTTTCCCTGCTTCGTCGGGAAAGAGTTCCCGGCGTTCCCGTCGCATCTCAAGAGGAGGCCCTCTCAACAGGAACGGCGAGAGGAACTCCAGGGTCGTACCACCATTCCAAGAGTCCCCCAGATGTCTCAGTCCATTCCAGAGGAACCTCTTTTCCCTTCACCGGCTCGTCTTTCACGCCGAGGATCGACTCACACCAAGGTGGCACGTGGCACAGCCCTGTGGGAAAGCCTCGTGGGAAAGCCTCGAGGGACAGCCTCGAGGGAAAGCCACAGATCCCTTGATCCACGTGACAGGAAGCGTGACACTACTGCTGCAGCTCGGGAGGAAAGGGCACGTGCATGCCCCCTCTCGAGACGAGGCCTGACTCCCCTGGGGAGACTCAGAAGCACCCCAAGATCCATGGCAACACTGGAGAGGAATCCTCAGGTTCCGGCCCCGACTCCACACAAGGACTGAGGCCCCGGCATGGACGGGAGAGGAATCCCGAGAGGTCCCCTAGCAACTCGCATGGGGACTGGCCTTTCCTGAGGCCACCAGAGCGGGTCCCTGAGGTCCCCGTCGTAACTCGCGAAGACCTGCCGCAACTCGAGAAAATCCAGGAGGTTCTCCCCTCCAGGCGAGATGAGGCCCATTTCCGCTGAGGCGTCTCGAGGCTGATCACACCTCACCTCTGGAACTTCGAAAGGGTCCTTCACACCCTTGGTGCAAATCAAGAAGTTCCCCGACATACCCGTCTCCACTCGAGAGGAATCACGAGGGTCCCGCCCACATCCAGAGGAGCCCCGTTTCCGCCTCGTAGCTCGAGATGAGGGATCCTTTCCCTGCTTCGTCGGGAAAGAGTTCCCGGCGTTCCCGTCGCATCTCAAGAGGAGGCCCTCTCAACAGGAACGGCGAGAGGAACTCCAGGGTCGTGCCACCATTCCAAGAGTCCCCCAGATGTCTCAGTCCATTCCAGAGGAACCTCTTTTCCCTTCACCGGCTCGTCTTTCACGCCGAGGATCGACTCACACCAAGGTGGCACGTGGCACAGCCCTGTGGGAAAGCCTCGTGGGAAAGCCTCGAGGGACAGCCTCGAGGGAAAGCCACAGATCCCTTGATCCACGTGACAGGAAGCGTGACACTACTGCTGCAGCTCGGGAGGAAAGCGCACGTGCATGGCCCCACTCGAGACGAGGCCTGACTCCCCTGGGGAGACTCAGAAGAACCCCAAGATCCATGGCAACACTGGAGAGGAATCCTCAGGTTCCGGCCCCGACTCCACACAAGGACTGAGGCCCCGGCATGGACGGGAGAGGAATCCCGAGAGGTCCCCTAGCAACTCGCATGGGGACTGGCCTTTCCTGAGGCCACCAGAGCGGGTCCCTGAGGTCCCCGTCGTAACTCGAGAAGACCTGCCGCAACTCGAGAAAATCCAGGAGGTTCTCCCCTCCAGGCGAGATGAGGCCCATTTCCGCTGAGGCGTCTCGAGGCTGATCACACCTCACCTCTGGAACTTCGAAAGGCTCCTTCACACCCTTGGTGCAAATCAAGAAGTTCCCCGACCTAGCCGTCTCCACTCGAGAGGAATCACGAGGGTCCCGCCCACATCCAGAGGAGCCCCGTTTCCGCCTCGTAGCTCGAGATGAGGGATCCTTTCCCTGCTTCGTCGGGAAAGAGTTCCCGGCGTTCCCGTCGCATCTCAAGAGGAGGCCCTCTCAACAGGAACGGCGAGAGGAACTCCAGGGTCGTGCCACCATTCCAAGAGTCCCCCAGATGTCTCAGTCCATTCCAGAGGAACCTCTTTTCCCTTCACGGGCTCGTCTTTCACGCCGAGGATCGACTCACACCAAGGTGGCACGTGGCACAGCCCTGTGGGAATGCCTCGTGGGAAAGCCTCGAGGGACAGCCTCGAGGGAAAGCCACAGATCCCTTGATCCACGTGACAGGAAGCGTGACACTACTGCTGCAGCTCGGGAGGAAAGCGCACGTGCATGCCTCCACTCGAGACGAGGCCTGACTCCCCTGGGGAGACTCAGAAGCACCCCAAGATCCATGGCAACACTGGAGAGGAATCCTCAGGTTCGGACCCGACTCCACACAAAGACTGAGGCCCCGGCATGGACGGGAGAGGAATCCCGAGAGGTCCCCTAGCAACTCGCATGGGGACTGGCCTTTCCTGAGGCCACCAGAGCGGGTCCCTGAGGTCCCCGTCGTAACTCGAGAAGACCTGCCGCAACTCGAGAAAATCCAGGAGGTTCTCCCCTCCAGGCGAGATGAGGCCCATTTCCGCTGAGGCGTCTCGAGGCTGATCACACCTCACCTCTGGAACTTCGAAAGGCTCCTTCACACCCTTGGTGCAAATCAAGAAGTTCCCCGACATAGCTGTCTCCACTCGAGAGGAATCACGAGGGTCCCGCCCACATCCAGAGGAGCCCCGTTTCCGCCTCGTAGCTCGAGATGAGGCATCCTTTCCCTGCTTCGTCGGGAAAGAGTTCCCGGCGTTCCCGTCGCATCTCAAGAGGAGGCCCTCTCAACAGGAACGGCGAGAGGAACTCCAGGGTCGTGCCACCATTCCAAGAGTCCCCCAGATGTCTCAGTCCATTCCAGAGGAACCTCTTTTCCCTTCACCGGCTCGTCTTTCACGCCGAGGATCGACTCACACCAAGGTGGCACGTGGCACAGCCCTGTGGGAAAGCCTCGTGGGAAAGCCTCGAGGGACAGCCTCGAGGGAAAGCCACAGATCCCTTGATCCACGTGACAGGAAGCGTGACACTACTGCTGCAGCTCGGGAGGAAAGCGCACGTGCATGGCCCCACTCGAGACGAGGCCTGACTCCCCTGGGGAGACTCAGAAGAACCCCAAGATCCATGGCAACACTGGAGAGGAATCCTCAGGTTCCGACCCGACTCCACACAAGGACTGAGGCCCCGGCATGGACGGGAGAGGAATCCCGAGAGGTCCCCTAGCAACTCGCATGGGGACTGGCCTTTCCTGAGGCCACCAGAGCGGGTCCCTGAGGTCCCCGTCGTAACTCGAGAAGACCTGCCGCAACTCGAGAAAATCCAGGAGGTTCTCCCCTCCAGGCGAGATGAGGCCCATTTCCGCTGAGGCGTCTCGAGGCTGATCACACCACCCCTCTGGAACTTCGAAAGGGTCCTTCACACCCTTGGTGCAAATCAAGAAGTTCCCCGACCTAGCCGTCTCCACTCGAGAGGAATCACGAGGGTCCCGCCCACATCCAGAGGAGCCCCGTTTCCGCCTCGTAGCTCGAGATGAGGGATCCTTTCCCTGCTTCATCGGGAAAGAGTTCCCGGCGTTCCCGTCGCATCTCAAGAGGAGGTCCTCTCAACAGGAACGGCGAGAGGAACTCCAGGGTCGTGCCACCATTCCAAGAGTCCCCCAGATGTCTCAGTCCATTCCAGAGGAACCTCTTTTCCCTTCACCGGCTCGTCTTTCACGCCGAGGATCGACTCACACCAAGGTGGCACGTGGCACAGCCCTGTGGGAAAGCCTCGTGGGAAAGCCTCGAGGGACAGCCTCGAGGGAAAGCCACAGATCCCTTGATCCACGTGACAGGAAGCGTGACACTACTGCTGCAGCTCGGGAAGAAAGCGCACGTGCATGCCCCCACTCGAGACGAGGCCTGACTCCCCTGGGGAGACTCAGAAGCACCCCAAGATCCATGGCAACACTGGAGAGGAATCCTCAGGTTCCAGCCCCGACTCCACACAAGGACTGAGGCCCCGGCATGGACGGGAGAGGAATCCCGAGAGGTCCCCTAGCAACTCGCATGGGGACTGGCCTTTCCTGAGGCCACCAGAGCGGGTCCCTGTGGTTCCCGTCGTAACTCGAGAAGACCTGCCGCAACTCGAGAAGATCCAGGAGGTTCTCCCCTCCAGGCGAGATGAGGCCCATTTCCGCTGAGGCGTCTCGAGGCTTATCACACCTCCCCTCTGGAACTTCGAAAGGGTCCTTCACACCCTTGGTGCAAATCAAGAAGTTCCCCGACATACCCGTCTCCACTCGAGAGGAATCACGAGGGTCCCGCCCACATCCCGAGGAGCCCCGTTTCCGCCTCGTAGCTCGAGATGAGGGATCCTTTCCCTGCTTCGTCGGGAAAGAGTTCCCGGCGTTCCCGTCGCATCTCAAGAGGAGGCCCTCTCAACAGGAACGGCGAGAGGAACTCCAGGGTCGTACCACCATTCCAAGAGTCCCCCAGATGTCTCAGTCCATTCCAGAGGAACCTCTTTTCCCTTCACCGGCTCGTCTTTCACGCCGAGGATCGACTCACACCAAGGTGGCACGTGGCACAGCCCTGTGGGAAAGCCTCGTGGGAAAGCCTCGAGGGACAGCCTCGAGGGAAAGCCACAGATCCCTTGATCCACGTGACAGGAAGCGTGACACTACTGCTGCAGCTCGGGAGGAAAGGGCACGTGCATGCCCCCTCTCGAGACGAGGCCTGACTCCCCTGGGGAGACTCAGAAGCACCCCAAGATCCATGGCAACACTGGAGAGGAATCCTCAGGTTCCGGCCCCGACTCCACACAAGGACTGAGGCCCCGGCATGGACGGGAGAGGAATCCCGAGAGGTCCCCTAGCAACTCGCATGGGGAGTGGCCTTTCCTGAGGCCACCAGAGCGGGTCCCTGAGGTCCCCGTCGTAACTCGCGAAGACCTGCCGCAACTCGAGAAAATCCAGGAGGTTCTCCCCTCCAGGCGAGATGAGGCCCATTTCCGCTGAGGCGTCTCGAGGCTGATCACACCTCACCTCTGGAACTTCGAAAGGGTCCTTCACACCCTTGGTGCAAATCAAGAAGTTCCCCGACCTAGCCGTCTCCACTCGAGAGGAATCACGAGGGTCCCGCCCACATCCAGAGGAGCCCCGTTTCCGCCTCGTAGCTCGAGATGAGGGATCCTTTCCCTGCTTCGTCGGGAAAGAGTTCCCGGCGTTCCCGTCGCATCTCAAGAGGAGGCCCTCTCAACAGGAACGGCGAGAGGAACTCCAGGGTCGTGTCACCATTCCAAGAGTCCCCCAGATGTCTCAGTCCATTCCAGAGGAACCTCTTTTCCCTTCACCGGCTCGTCTTTCACGCCGAGGATCGACTCACACCAAGGTGGCACGTGGCACAGCCCTGTGGGAAAGCCTCGTGGGAAAGCCTCGAGGGACAGCCTCGAGGGAAAGCCACAGATCCCTTGATCCACGTGACAGGAAGCGTGACACTACTGCTGCAGCTCGGGAGGAAAGCGCACGTGCATGCCCCCACTCGAGACGAGGCCTGACTCCCCTGGGGAGACTCAGAAGCACCCCAAGATCCATGGCAACACTGGAGAGGAATCCTCAGGTTCCGGCCCCGACTCCACACAAGGACTGAGGCCCCGGCATGGACGGGAGAGGAATCCCGAGAGGTCCCCTAGCAACTCGCATGGGGACTGGCCTTTCCTGAGGCCACCAGAGCGGGTCCCTGAGGTCCCCGTCGTAACTCGAGAAGACCTGCCGCAACTCGAGAAAATCCAGGAGGTTCTCCCCTCCAGGCGAGATGAGGCCCATTTCCGCTGAGGCGTCTCGAGGCTGATCACACCTCACCTCTGGAACTTCGAAAGGGTCCTTCACACCCTTGGTGCAAATCAAGAAGTTCCCCGACATACCCGTCTCCACTCGAGAGGAATCACGAGGGTCCCGCCCACATCCAGAGGAGCCCCGTTTCCGCCTCGTAGCTCGAGATGAGGTATCCTTTCCCTGCTTCGTCGGGGAAGAGTTCCCGGCGTTCCCGTCGCATCTCAAGAGGAGGCCCTCTCAACAGGAACGGCGAGAGGAACTCCAGGGTCGTGCCACCATTCCAAGAGTCCCCCAGATGTCTCAGTCCATTCCAGAGGAACCTCTTTTCCCTTCACCGGCTAGTCTTTCACGCCGAGGATCGACTCACACCAAGGTGGCACGTGGCACAGCCCTGTGGGAAAGCCTCGTGGGAAAGCCTCGAGGGACAGCCTCGAGGGAAAGCCACAGATCCCTTGATCCACGTGACAGGAAGCGTGACACTACTGCTGCAGCTCGGGAGGAAAGCGCACGTGCATGCCCCCTCTCGAGACGAGGCCTGACTCCCCTGGGGAGACTCAGAAGCACCCCAAGATCCATGGCAACACTGGAGAGGAATCCTCAGGTTCCGGCCCCGACTCCACACAAGGACTGAGGCCCCGGCATGGATGGGAGAGGAATCCCGAGAGGTCCCCTAGCAACTCGCATGGGGACTGGCCTTTCCTGAGGCCACCAGAGCGGGTCCCTGAGGTCCCCATCGTAACTAGAGAAGACCTGCCGCAACTCGAGAAAATCCAGGAGGTTCTCCCCTCCAGGCGAGATGAGGCCCATTTCCGCTGAGGCGTCTCGAGGCTGATCACACCTCACCTCTGGACCTTCGAAAGGGTCCTTCACACCCTTGGTGCAAATCAAGAAGTTCCCCGACCTAGCCGTCTCCACTCGAGAGGAATCACGAGGGTCCCGCCCACATCCAGAGGAGCCCCGTTTCCGCCTCGTAGCTCGAGATGAGGGATCCTTTCCCTGCTTCGTCGGGAAAGAGTTCCCGGCGTTCCCGTCGCATCTCAAGAGGAGGCCCTCTCAACAGGAACGGCAAGAGGAACTCCAGGGTCGTGCCACCATTCCAAGAGTCCCCCAGATGTCTCAGTCCATTCCAGAGGAACCTCTTTTCCCTTCACCGGCTCGTCTTTCACGCCGAGAATCGACTCACACCAAGGTGGCACGTGGCACAGCCCTGTGGGAAAGCCTCGTGGGAAAGCCTTGAGGGACAGCCTCGAGGGAAAGCCACAGATCCCTTGATTAACGTGACAGGAGGCGTGACACTACTGCTGCAGCTCGGGAGGAAAGCGCACGTGCATGCCCCCACTCGAGACGAGGCCTGACTCCCCTGGGGAGACTCAGAAGCACCCCAAGATCCATGGCAACACTGGAGAGGAATCCTCAGGTTCCGGCCCCGACTCCACACAAGGACTGAGGCCCCGGCATGGACGGGAGAGGAATCCCGAGAGGTCCCCTAGCAACTCGCATGGGGACTGGCCTTTCCTGAGGCCACCAGAGCGGGTCCCTGAGGTCCTCGTCGTAACTCGAGAAGACCTGCCGCAACTCGAGAAAATCCAGGAGGTTCTCCCCTTCAGGCGAGATGAGGCCCATTTCCGCTGAGGCGTCTCGAGGCTGATCACACCTCACCTCTGGAACTTCGAAAGGGTCCTTCACACCCTTGGTGCAAATCAAGAAGTTCCCCGACATACCCGTCTCCACTCGAGAGGAATCACGAGGGTCCCGCCCACATCCAGAGGAGCCCCGTTTCCGCCTCGTAGCTCGAGATGAGGGATCCTTTCCCTGCTTCGTCGGGAAAGAGTTCCCGGCGTTCCCGTCGCATCTCAAGAGGAGGCCCTCTCAACAGGAACGGCGAGAGGAACTCCAGGGTCGTGCCACCATTCCAAGAGTCCCCCAGATGTCTCAGTCCATTCCAGAGGAACCTCTTTTCCCTTCACGGGCTCGTGTTTCACGCCGAGGATCGACTCACACCAAGGTGGCACGTGGCACAGCCCTGTGGGAAAGCCTCGTGGGAAAGCCTCGAGGGACAGCCTCGAGGGAAAGCCACAGATCCCTTGATCCACGTGACAGGAAGCCTGACACTACTGCTGCAGCTCGGGAGGAAAGCGCACGTGCATGCCCCCACTCGAGACGAGGCCTGACTCCCCTGGGGAGACTCAGAAGCACCCCAAGATCCATGGCAACACTGGAGAGGAATCCTCAGGTTCCAGCCCCGACTCCACACAAGGACTGAGGCCCCGGCATGGACGGGAGAGGAATCCCGAGAGGTCCCCTAGCAACTCGCATGGGGACTGGCCTTTCCTGAGGCCACCAGAGCGGGTCCCTGTGGTCCCCGTCGTAACTCGAGAAGACCTGCCGCAACTCGAGAAGATCCAGGAGGTTCTCCCCTCCAGGCGAGATGAGGCCCATTTCCGCTGAGGCGTCTCGAGGCTGATCACACCTCCCCTCTGGAACTTCGAAAGGGTCCTTCACACCCTTGGTGCAAATCAAGAAGTTCCCCGACCTAGTTGTCTCCACTCGAGAGGAATCACGAGGGTCCCGCCCACATCCAGAGGAGCCCCGTTTCCGCCTCGTAGCTCGAGATGAGGTATCCTTTCCCTGCTTCGTCGGGAAAGAGTTCCCGGCGTTCCCGTCGCATCTCAAGAGGAGGCCCTCTCAACAGGAACGGCGAGAGGAACTCCAGGGTCGTGCCACCATTCCAAGAGTCCCCCAGATGTCTCAGTCCATTCCAGAGGAACCTCTTTTCCCTTCACCGGCTCGTCTTTCACGCCGAGGATCGACTCACACCAAGGTGGCACGTGGCACAGCCCTGTGGGAAAGCCTCGTGGGAAAGCCTCGAGGGACAGCCTCGAGGGAAAGCCACAGATCCCTTGATCCACGTGACAGGAAGCGTGACACTACTGCTGCAGCTCGGGAGGAAAGCGCACGTGCATGCCCCCTCTCGAGACGAGGCCTGACTCCCCTGGGGAGACTCAGAAGCACCCCAAGATCCATGGCAACACTGGAGAGGAATCCTCAGGTTCCGGCCCCGACTCCACACAAGGACTGAGGCCCCGGCATGGATGGGAGAGGAATCCCGAGAGGTCCCCTAGCAACTCGCATGGGGACTGGCCTTTCCTGAGGCCACCAGAGCGGGTCCCTGAGGTCCCCATCGTAACTAGAGAAGACCTGCCGCAACTCGAGAAAATCCAGGAGGTTCTCCCCTCCAGGCGAGATGAGGCCCATTTCCGCTGAGGCGTCTCGAGGCTGATCACACCTCACCTCTGGACCTTCGAAAGGGTCCTTCACACCCTTGGTGCAAATCAAGAAGTTCCCCGACCTAGCCGTCTCCACTCGAGAGGAATCACGAGGGTCCCGCCCACATCCAGAGGAGCCCCGTTTCCGCCTCGTAGCTCGAGATGAGGGATCCTTTCCCTGCTTCGTCGTGAAAGAGTTCCCGGCGTTCCCGTCGCATCTCAAGAGGAGGCCCTCTCAACAGGAACGGCGAGAGGAACTCCAGGGTCGTGCCACCATTCCAAGAGTCCCCCAGATGTCTCAGTCCATTCCAGAGGAACCTCTTTTCCCTTCACCGGCTCGTCTTTCACGCCGAGGATCGACTCACACCAAGGTGGCACGTGGCACAGCCCTGTGGGAAAGCCTCGTGGGAAAGCCTCGAGGGACAGCCTCGAGGGAAAGCCACAGATCCCTTGATCCACGTGACAGGAAGCGTGACACTACTGCTGCAGCTCGGGAGGAAAGCGCACGTGCATGCCCCCACTCGAGACGAGGCCTGACTCCCCTGGGGAGACTCAGAAGCACCCCAAGATCCATGGCAACACTGGAGAGGAATCCTCAGGTTCCAGCCCCGACTCCACACAAGGACTGAGGCCCCGGCATGGACGGGAGAGGAATCCCGAGAGGTCCCCGAGCAACTCGCATGGGGACTGGCCTTTCCTGAGGCCTCCAGAGCGGGTCCCTGAGGTCCCCGTCGTAACTCGAGAAGACCTGCCGCAACTCGAGAAAATCCAGGAGGTTCTCCCCTCCAGGCGAGATGAGGCCCATTTCCGCTGAGGCGTCTCGAGGCTGATCACACCTCACCTCTGGAACTTCGAAAGGGTCCTTCACACCCTTGGTGCAAATCAAGAAGTTCCCCGACATACCCGTCTCCACTCGAGAGGAATCACGAGGGTCCCGCCCACATCCAGAGGAGCCCCGTTTCCGCCTCGTAGCTCGAGATGAGGGATCCTTTCCCTGCTTCGTCGGGAAAGAGTTCCCGGCGTTCCCGTCGCATCTCAAGAGGAGGCCCTCTCAACAGGAACGGCGAGAGGAACTCCAGGGTCGTGCCACCATTCCAAGAGTCCCCCAGATGTCTCAGTCCATTCCAGAGGAACCTCTTTTCCCTTCACGGGCTCGTCTTTCACGCCGAGGATCGACTCACACCAAGGTGGCACGTGGCACAGCCCTGTGGGAAAGCCTCGTGGGAAAGCCTCGAGGGACAGCCTCGAGGGAAAGCCACAGATCCCTTGATCCACGTGACAGGAAGCGTGACACTACTGCTGCAGCTCGGGAGGAAAGCGCACGTGCATGCCCCCACTCGAGACGAGACCTGACTCCCCTGGGGAGACTCAGAAGCACCCCAAGATCCATGGCAACACTGGAGAGGAATCCTCAGGTTCGGACCCGACTCCACACAAAGACTGAGGCCCCGGCATGGACGGGAGAGGAATCCTGAGAGGTCCCCTAGCAACTCGCATGGGGACTGGCCTTTCCTGAGGCCACCAGAGCGGGTCCCTGAGGTCCCCGTCGTAACTCGAGAAGACCTGCCGATACTCGAGAAAATCCAGGAGGTTCTCCCCTCCAGGCGAGATGAGGCCCATTTCCGCTGAGGCGTCTCGAGGCTGATCACACCTCACCTCTGGAACTTCGAAAGGCTCCTTCACACCCTTGGTGCAAATCAAGAAGTCCCCGACATAGCTGTCTCCACTCGAGAGGAATCACGAGGGTCCCGCCCACATCCAGAGGAGCCCCGTTTCCGCCTCGTAGCTCGAGATGAGGCATCCTTTCCCTGCTTCGTCGGGAAAGAGTTCCCGGCGTTCCCGTCGCATCTCAAGAGGAGGCCCTCTCAACAGGAACGGCGAGAGGAACTCCAGGGTCGTGCCACCATTCCAAGAGTCCCCCAGATGTCTCAGTCCATTCCAGAGGAACCTCTTTTCCCTTCACCGGCTCGTCTTTCACGCCGAGGATCGACTCACACCAAGGTGGCACGTGGCACAGCCCTGTTGGAAAGCCTCGTGGGAAAGCCTCGAGGGACAGCCTCGAGGGAAAGCCACAGATCCCTTGATCCACGTGACAGGAAGCGTGACACTACTGCTGCAGCTCGGGAGGAAAGCGCACGTGCATGGCCCCACTCGAGACGAGGCCTGACTCCCCTGGGGAGACTCAGAAGAACCCCAAGATCCATGGCAACACTGGAGAGGAATCCTCAGGTTCCGACCCGACTCCACACAAGGACTGAGGCCCCGGCATGGACGGGAGAGGAATCCCGAGAGGTCCCCTAGCAACTCGCATGGGGACTGGCCTTTCCTGAGGCCACCAGAGCGGGTCCCTGAGGTCCCCGTCGTAACTCGAGAAGACCTGCCGCAACTCGAGAAAATCCAGGAGGTTCTCCCCTCCAGGCGAGATGAGGCCCATTTCCGCTGAGGCGTCTCGAGGCTGATCACACCTCCCCTCTGGAACTTCGAAAGGGTCCTTCACACCCTTGGTGCAAATCAAGAAGTTCCCCGACGTACCCGTCTCCACTCGAGAGGAATCACGAGGGTCCCGCCCACATCCAGAGGAGCCCCGTTTCCGCCTCGTAGCTCGAGATGAGGGATCCTTTCCCTGCTTCGTCGGGAAAGAGTTCCCGGCGTTCCCGTCGCATCTCAAGAGGAGGCCCTCTCAACAGGAACGGCGAGAGGAACTCCAGGGTCGTGCCACCATTCCAAGAGTCCCCCAGATGTCTCAGTCCATTCCAGAGGAACCTCTTTTCCCTTCACCGGCTCGTCTTTCACGCCGAGGATCGACTCACACCAAGGTGGCACGTGGCACAGCCCTGTGGGAAAGCCTCGTGGGAAAGCCTCGAGGGACAGCCTCGAGGGAAAGCCACAGATCCCTTGATCCACGTGACAGGAAGCGTGACACTACTGCTGCAGCTCGGGAGGAAAGCGCACGTGCATGCCCCCACTCGAGAGGAGGCCTGACTCCCCTGGGGAGACTCAGAAGCACCCCAAGATCCATGGCAACACTGGAGAGGAATCCTCAGGTTCCGGCCCCGACTCCACACAAGGACTGAGGCCCCGGCATGGACGGGAGAGGAATCCCGAGAGGTCCCCTAGCAACTCGCATGGGGACGGGCCTTTGCTGAGGCCACCAGAGCGGGTCCCTGAGGTCCCCGTCGTAACTCGAGAAGACCTGCCGCAACTCGAGAAAATCCAGGAGGTTCTCCCCTCCAGGCGAGATGAGGCCCATTTCCGCTGAGGCGTCTCGAGGCTGATCACACCTCACCTCTGGAATTTCGAAAGAGTCCTTCACACCCTTGGTGCAAATAAAGAAGTTCCCCGACATAGCCGTCTCCACTCGAGAGGAATCACGAGGGTCCCGCCCACATCCAGAAGAGCCTCGTTTCCGCCTCGTAGCTCGAGATGAGGGATCCTTTCCCTGCTTCGTTGGGAAAGAGTTCCCGGCCTTCCCGTCGCATCTCAAGAGGAGGCCCTCTCAACAGGAATGGCGAGAGGAACTCCAGGGTCGTGCCACCATTCCAAGAGTCCCCCAGATGTCTCATTCCATTCCAGAGGAACCTCTTTTCCCTTCACCGGCTCGTCTTTCACGCCGAGGATCGACTCACACCAAGGTGGCACGTGGCACAGCCCTGTGGGAAAGCCTCGTGGGAAAGCCTCGAGGGACAGCCTCGAGGGAAAGCCACAGATCCCTTCATCCACGTGACAGGAAGCGTGACTCTGCTGCTGCAGCTCGGGAGGAAAGCGCACGTGCATGCCCCCACTCGAGACGAGGCCTGACTCCCCTGGGGATACTCAGAAGCACCCCAAGATCCATGGCAACACTGGAGAGGAATCCTCAGGTTCCGGCCCCGACTCCACACAAGGACTGAGGCCCCGGCATGGACGGGAGAGGAATCCCGAGAGGTCCCCTAGCAACTCGCATGGGGACGGGCCTTTGCTGAGGCCACCAGAGCGGGTCCCTGAGGTCCCCGTCGAAACTCGAGAAGACCTGCCGCAACTCGAGAAAATCCAGGAGGTTCTCCCCTCCAGGGGAGATGAGGCCCATTTCCGATGAGGCGTCTCGAGGCTGATCACACCTCACCTCTGGAACTTTGAAAGGGTCCTTCACACCCTTGGTGCAAATCAAGAAGTTCCCCGACCTAGACATCTGTACTCGAGAGGAATCACGAGGGTCCCGCCCACATGCAGAGTAGCCCCGTTTCCAACTCGTAGCTCGAGATGAGGGATCCTTTCCCTGCTTCGTCGGGAAAGAGTTCCCGGCGTTCCCGTCGCATCTCAAGAGGAGGCCCTCTCAACAGGAACGGCGAGAGGAACTCCAGGGTCGTGCCACCATTCCAAGAGTCCCCCAGATGTCTCAGTCCATTCCAGAGGAACCTCTTTTCCCTTCACCGGCTCGTCTTTCACGCCGAGGATCGACTCACACCAAGGTGGCACGTGGCACAGCCCTGTGGGAAAGCCTCGTGGGAAAGCCTCGAGGGACAGCCTCGAGGGAAAGCCACAGATCCCTTGATCCACGTGACAGGAAGCGTGACACTACTGCTGCAGCTCGGGAGGAAAGCGCACGTGCATGCCCCCACTCGAGACGAGGCCTGACTCCCCTGGGGAGACTCGGAAGCACCCCAAGATCCATGGCAACACTGGAGAGGAATCCTCAGGTTCCGGCCCCGACTCCACACAAGGACTGAGGCCTCGGCATGGACGGGAGAGGAATCCCGAGAGATCCCCTAGCAGCTCGCATGGGTACTGGCCTTTCCTGAGGCCACCAGAGCGGGTCCCTGAGGTCCCCATCGTAACTCGAGAAGACCTGCCGCAACTCGAGAAAATCCAGGAGGTTCTCCCCTCCAGGCGAGATGAGGCCCATTTCCGCTGAGGCGTCTCGAGGCTGATCACACCTCACCTCTGGAACTTCGAAAGGCTCCTTCACACCCTTGGTGCAAATCAAGAAGTTCCCCGACATACCCGTCTCCACTCGAGAGGAATCACGAGGGTCGCGCCCACATCCAGAGGAGCCCCGTTTCCGCCTCGTAGCTCGAGATGAGGGATCCTTTCCCTGCTTCGTCGGGAAAGAGTTCCCGGCGTTCCCGTCGCATCTCAAGAGGAGGCCCTCTCTACAGGAACGGCGAGAGGAACTCCAGGGTCGTGCCACCATTCCAAGAGTCCCCCAGATGTCTCAGTCCATTCCAGAGGAACCTCTTTTCCCTTCACCGGCTCGTCTTTCACGCCGAGGATCGACTCACACCAAGGTGGCACGTGGCACAGCCCTGTGGGAAAGCCTCGTGGGAAAGCCTCGAGGGACAGCCTCGAGGGAAAGCCACAGATCCCTTGATCCACGTGACAGGAAGCGTGACACTACTGCTGCAGCTCGGGAGGAAAGCGCACGTGCATGCCCCCAGTCGAGACGAGGCCTGACTCCCCTGGGGAGACTCAGAAGCACCCCAAGATCCATGGCAACACTGGAGAGGAATCCTCAGGTTCCGGCCCCGACTCCACACAAGGACTGAGGCCCCGGCATGGACGGGAGAGGAATCCCGAGAGGTCCCCTAGCAACTCGCATGGGGACTGGCCTTTCCTGAGGCCACCAGAGCGGGTCCCTGAGGTCCCCGTCGTAACTCGAGAAGACCTGCCGCAACTCGAGAAAATCCAGGAGGTTCTCCCCTCCAGGCGAGATGAGGTCCATTTCCGCTGAGGCGTCTCGAGGCTGATCACACTTCCCCTCTGGAACTTCGAAAGGGTCCTTCACACCCTTGGTGCAAATCAAGAAGATCCCCGACATACCCGTCTCCACTCGAGAGGAATCACGAGGGTCCCGCCCACATCCAGAGGAGCCCCGTTTCCGCCTCGTAGCTCGAGATGAGGGATCCTTTCCCTGCTTCGTCGGGAAAGAGTTCCCGGCGTTCCCGTCGCATCTCAAGAGGAGGCCCTCTCTACAGGAACGGCGAGAGGAACTCCAGGGTCGTGCCACCATTCCAAGAGTCCCCCAGATGTCTCAGTCCATTCCAGAGGAACCTCTTTTCCCTTCACCGGCTCGTCTTTCACGCCGAGGATCGACTCACACCAAGGTGGCACGTGGCACAGCCCTGTGGGAAAGCCTCGTGGGAAAGCCTCGAGGGACAGCCTCGAGGGAAAGCCACAGATCCCTTGATCCACGTGACAGGAAGCGTGACACTACTGCTGCAGCTCGGGAGGAAAGCGCACGTGCATGCCCCCACTCGAGACGAGGCCTGACTCCCCTGGGGAGACTCAGAAGAACCCCAAGATCCATGGCAACACTGGAGAGGAATCCTCAGGTTCCGACCCGACTCCACACAAGGACTGAGGCCCCGGCATGGACGGGAGAGGAATCCCGAGAGGTCCCCTAGCAACTCGCATGGGGACTGGCCTTTCCTGAGGCCACCAGAGCGGGTCCCTGAGGTCCCCGTCGTAACTCGAGAAGACCTGCCGCAACTCGAGAAAATCCAGGAGGTTCTCCCCTCCAGGCGAGATGAGGCCCATTTCCGCTGAGGCGTCTCGAGGCTGATCACACCTCCCCTCTGGAACTTCGAAAGGGTCCTTCACACCCTTGGTGCAAATCAAGAAGTTCCCCGACGTACCCGTCTCCACTCGAGAGGAATCACGAGGGTCCCGCCCACATCCAGAGGAGCCCCGTTTCCGCCTCGTAGCTCGAGATGAGGGATCCTTTCCCTGCTTCGTCGGGAAAGAGTTCCCGGCGTTCCCGTCGCATCTCAAGAGGAGGCCCTCTCTACAGGAACGGCGAGAGGAACTCCAGGGTCGTGCCACCATTCCAAGAGTCCCCCAGATGTCTCAGTCCATTCCAGAGGAACCTCTTTTCCCTTCACCGGCTCGTCTTTCACGCCGAGGATCGACTCACACCAAGGTGGCACGTGGCACAGCCCTGTGGGAAAGCCTCGTGGGAAAGCCTCGAGGGACAGCCTCGAGGGAAAGCCACAGATCCCTTGATCCACGTGACAGGAAGCGTGACACTACTGCTGCAGCTCGGGAGGAAAGCGCACGTGCATGCCCCCACTCGAGAGGAGGCCTGACTCCCCTGGGGAGACTCAGAAGCACCCCAAGATCCATGGCAACACTGGAGAGGAATCCTCAGGTTCCGGCCCCGACTCCACACAAGGACTGAGGCCCCGGCATGGACGGGAGAGGAATCCCGAGAGGTCCCCTAGCACCTCGCATGGGGACTGGCCTTTCCTGAGGCCACTAGAGCGGGTCCCTGAGGTCCCCGTCGTAACTCGAGAAGACCTGCCGCAACTCGAGAAAATCCAGGAGGTTCTCCCCTCCAGGCGAGATGAGGCCCATTTGCGCTGAGGCGTCTCAAGACTGATCACACCTCACCTCTGGAACTTCGAAAGGGTCCTTCACAACCTTGGTGCAAATCCAGAAGTTCCCCGACCTAGCCGTCTCCACTCGAGAGGAATCACGAGGGTCCCGCCCACATCCAAAGGAGCCCCGTTTCCGCCTCGTCGCTCGAGATGAGGGATCCTTTCCCTGCTTCGTCGGGAAAGAGTTCCCGGCGTTCCCGTCGCATCTCAAGAGGAGGCCCTCTCAACAGGAACGGCGAGAGGAACTCCAGGGTCGTGCCACCATTCCAAGAGTCCCCCAGATGTCTCAGTCCATTCCAGAGGAACCTCTTTTCCGTTCACCGGCTCGTCTTTCACGCCGAGGATCGACTCACACCAAGGTGGCACGTGGCACAGCCCTGTGGGAAAGCCTCGTGGGAAAGCCTCGAGGGACAGCCTCGAGGGAAAGCCACAGATCCCTTGATCCACGTGACAGGAAGCGTGACACTACTGCTGCAGCTCGGGAGGAAAGCGCACGTGCATGCCCCCACTCGAGACGAGGCCTGACTCCCCTGGGGAGACTCAGAAGCACCCCAAGATCCATGGCAACACTGGAGAGGAATCCTCAGGTTCCGGCCCCGACTCCACACAAGGACTGAGGCCCCGGCATGGACGGGAGAGGAATCCCGAGAGGTCCCCTAGCAACTCGCATGGGGACTGGCCTTTCCTGAGGCCACCAGAGCGGGTCCCTGAGGTCCCCGTCGTAACTCGAGAAGACCTGCCGCAACTCGAGAAAATCCAGGAGGTTCTCCCCTCCAGGCGAGATGAGGACCATTTCCGCTGAGGCGTCTCGAGGCTGATCACACTTCCCCTCTGGAACTTCGAAAGGGTCCTTCACACCCTTGGTGCAAATCAAGAAGTTCCCCGACGTACCCGTCTCCACTCGAGAGGAATCACGAGGGTCCCGCCCACATCCAGAGGAGCCCCGTTTCCGCCTCGTAGCTCGAGATGAGGGATCCTTTCCCTGCTTCGTCGGGAAAGAGTTCCCGGCGTTCCCGTCGCATCTCAAGAGGAGGCCCTCTCTACAGGAACGGCGAGAGGAACTCCAGGGTCGTGCCACCATTCCAAGAGTCCCCCAGATGTCTCAGTCCATTCCAGAGGAAACTCTTTTCCCTTCAACGGCTCGTCTTTCACGCCGAGGATCGACTCACACCAAGGTGGCACGTGGCACAGCCCTGTGGGAAAGCCTCGTGGGAAAGCCTCGAGGGACAGCCTCGAGGGAAAGCCACAGATCCCTTGATCCACGTGACAGGAAGCGTGACACTACTGCTGCAGCTCGGGAGGAAAGCGCACGTGCATGCCCCCACTCGAGACGAGGCCTGACTCCCCTGGGGAGACTCAGAAGCACCCCAAGATCCATGGCAACACTGGAGAGGAATCCTCAGGTTCCGGCCCCGACTCCACACAAGGACTGAGGCCCCGGCATGGACGGGAGAGGAATCCCGAGAGGTCCCCTAGCAACTCGCATGGGGACTGGCCTTTCCTGAGGCCACCAGAGCGGGTCCCTGAGGTCCCCGTCGTAACTCGAGAAGACCTGCCGCAACTCGAGAAAATCCAGGAGGTTCTCCCCTCCAGGCGAGATGAGGACCATTTCCGCTGAGGCGTCTCGAGGCTGATCACACTTCCCCTCTGGAACTTCGAAAGGGTCCTTCACACCCTTGGTGCAAATCAAGAAGTTCCCCGACGTACCCGTCTCCACTCGAGAGGAATCACGAGGGTCCCGCCCACATCCAGAGGAGCCCCGTTTCCGCCTCGTAGCTCGAGATGAGGGATCCTTTCCCTGCTTCGTCGGGAAAGAGTTCCCGGCGTTCCCGTCGCATCTCAAGAGGAGGCCCTCTCTACAGGAACGGCGAGAGGAACTCCAGGGTCGTGCCACCATTCCAAGAGTCCCCCAGATGTCTCAGTCCATTCCAGAGGAAACTCTTTTCCCTTCAACGGCTCGTCTTTCACGCCGAGGATCGACTCACACCAAGGTGGCACGTGGCACAGCCCTGTGGGAAAGCCTCGTGGGAAAGCCTCGAGGGACAGCCTCGAGGGAAAGCCACAGATCCCTTGATCCACGTGACAGGAAGCGTGACACTACTGCTGCAGCTCGGGAGGAAAGCGCACGTGCATGCCCCCACTCGAGAGGAGGCCTGACTCCCCTGGGGAGACTCAGAAGCACCCCAAGATCCATGGCAACACTGGAGAGGAATCCTCAGGTTCCGGCCCCGACTCCACACAAGGACTGAGGCCCCGGCATGGACGGGAGAGGAATCCCGAGAGGTCCCCTAGCAACTCGCATGGGGACGGGCCTTTGCTGAGGCCACCAGAGCGGGTCCCTGAGGTCCCCGTCGTAACTCGAGAAGACCTGCCGCAACTCGAGAAAATCCAGGAGGTTCTCCCCTCCAGGCGAGATGAGGCCCATTTCCGCTGAGGCGTCTCGAGGCTTATCACACTTCCCCTCTGGAACTTCGAAAGGGTCCTTCACACCCTTGGTGCAAATCAAGAAGTTCCCCGACGTACCCGTCTCCACTCGAGAGGAATCACGAGGGTCCCGCCCACATCCAGAGGAGCCCCGTTTCCGCCTCGTAGCTCGAGATGAGGGATCCTTTCCCTGCTTCGTCGGGAAAGAGTTCCCGGCGTTCCCGTCGCATCTCAAGAGGAGGCCCTCTCTACAGGAACGGCGAGAGGAACTCCAGGGTCGTGCCACCATTCCAAGAGTCCCCCAGATGTCTCAGTCCATTCCAGAGGAACCTCTTTTCCCTTCACCGGCTCGTCTTTCACGCCGAGGATCGACTCACACCAAGGTGGCACGTGGCACAGCCCTGTGGGAAAGCCTCGTGGGAAAGCCTCGAGGGACAGCCTCGAGGGAAAGCCACAGATCCCTTGATCCACGTGACAGGAAGCGTGACACTACTGCTGCAGCTCGGGAGGAAAGCGCACGTGCATGCCCCCACTCGAGAGGAGGCCTGACTCCCCTTGGGAGACTCAGAAGCACCCCAAGATCCATGGCAACACTGGAGAGGAATCCTCAGGTTCCGGCCCCGACTCCACACAAGGACTGAGGCCCCGGCATGGACGGGAGAGGAATCCCGAGAGGTCCCCTAGCAACTCGCATGGGGACGGGCCTTTGCTGAGGCCACCAGAGCGAGTCCCTGAGGTCCCCGTCGTAACTCGAGAAGACCTGCCGCAACTCGAGAAAATCCAGGAGGTTCTCCCCTCCAGGCGAGATGAGGCCCATTTCCGCTGAGGCGTCTCGAGGCTGATCACACCTCACCTCTGGAATTTCGAAAGAGTCCTTCACACCCTTGGTGCAAATAAAGAAGTTCCCCGACATAGCCGTCTCCACTCGAGAGGAATCACGAGGGTCCCGCCCACATCCAGAGGAGCCTCGTTTCCGCCTCGTAGCTCGAGATGAGGGATCCTTTCCCTGCTTCGTCGGGAAAGAGTTCCCGGCCTTCCGGTCGCATCTCAAGAGGAGGCCCTCTCAACAGGAATGGCGAGAGGAACTCCAGGGTCGTGCCACCATTCCAAGAGTCCCCCAGATGTCTCAGTCCATTCCAGAGGAACCTCTTTTCCCTTCACCGGCTCGTCTTTCACGCCGAGGATCGACTCACACCAAGGTGGCACGTGGCACAGCCCTGTGGGAAAGCCTCGTGGGAAAGCCTCGAGGGACAGCCTCGAGGGAAAGCCACAGATCCCTTCATCCACGTGACAGGAAGCGTGACTCTACTGCTGCAGCTCGGGAGGAAAGCGCACGTGCATGCCCCCACTCGAGACGAGGCCTGACTCCCCTGGGGATACTCAGAAGCACCCCAAGATCCATGGCAACACTGGAGAGGAATCCTCAGGTTCCGGCCCCGACTCCACACAAGGACTGAGGCCCCGGCATGGACGGGAGAGGAATCCCGAGAGGTCCCCTAGCAACTCGCATGGGGACTGGCCTTTCCTGAGGCCACCAGAGCGGGTCCCTGAGGTCCCCGTCGAAACTCGAGAAGACCTGCCGCAACTCGAGAAAATCCAGGAGGTTCTCCCCTCCAGGGGAGATGAGGCCCATTTCCGATGAGGCGTCTCGAGGCTGATCACACCTCACCTCTGGAACTTTGAAAGGGTCCTTCACACCCTTGGTGCAAATCAAGAAGTTCCCCGACCTAGACATCTGTACTCGAGAGGAATCACGAGGGTCCCGCCCACATGCAGAGTAGCCCCGTTTCCACATCGTAGCTCGAGATGAGGGATCCTTTCCCTGCTTCGTCGGGAAAGAGTTCCCGGCGTTCCCGTCGCATCTCAAGAGGAGGCCCTCTCAACAGGAACGGCGAGAGGAACTCCAGGGTCGTGCCACCATTCCAAGAGTCCCCCAGATGTCTCAGTCCATTCCAGAGGAACCTCTTTTCCCTTCACCGGCTCGTCTTTCACGCCGAGGATCGACTCACACCAAGGTGGCACGTGGCACAGCCCTGTGGGAAAGCCTCGTGGGAAAGCCTCGAGGGACAGCCTCGAGGGAAAGCCACAGATCCCTTGATCCACGTGACAGGAAGCGTGACACTACTGCTGCAGCTCGGGAGGAAAGCGCACGTGCATGCCCCCACTCGAGACGAGGCCTGACTCCCCTGGGGAGACTCAGAAGCACCCCAAGATCCATGGCAACACTGGAGAGGAATCCTCAGGTTCCGGCCCCGACTCCACACAAGGACTGAGGCCTCGGCATGGACGGGAGAGGAATCCCGAGAGGTCCCCTAGCAGCTCGCATGGGGACTGGCCTTTCCTGAGGCCACCAGAGCGGGTCCCTGAGGTCCCCATCGTAACTCGAGAAGACCTGCCGCAACTCGAGAAAATCCAGGAGGTTCTCCCCTCCAGGCGAGATGAGGCCCATTTCCGCTGAGGCGTCTCGAGGCTGATCACACCTCACCTCTGGAACTTCGAAAGGCTCCTTCACACCCTTGGTGCAAATCAAGAAGTTCCCCGACATACCCGTCTCCACTCGAGAGGAATCACGAGGGTCGCGCCCACATCCAGAGGAGCCCCGTTTCCGCCTCGTAGCTCGAGATGAGGGATCCTTTCCCTGCTTCGTCGGGAAAGAGTTCCCGGCGTTCCCGTCGCATCTCAATAGGAGGCCCTCTCTACAGGAACGGCGAGAGGAACTCCAGGGTCGTGCCACCATTCCAAGAGTCCCCCAGATGTCTCAGTCCATTCCAGAGGAACCTCTTTTCCCTTCACCGGCTCGTCTTTCACGCCGAGGATCGACTCACACCAAGGTGGCACGTGGCACAGCCCTGTGGGAAAGCCTCGTGGGAAAGCCTCGAGGGACAGCCTCGAGGGAAAGCCACAGATCCCTTGATCCACGTGACAGGAAGCGTGACACTACTGCTGCAGCTCGGGAGGAAAGCGCACGTGCATGCCCCCACTCGAGACGAGGCCTGACTCCCCTGGGGAGACTCAGAAGCACCCCAAGATCCATGGCAACACTGGAGAGGAATCCTCAGGTTCCGGCCCCGACTCCACACAAGGACTGAGGCCCCGGCATGGACGGGAGAGGAATCCTGAGAGGTCCCCTAGCAACTCGCATGGGGACTGGCCTTTCCTGAGGCCACCAGAGCGGGTCCCTGAGGTCCCCGTCGTAACTCGAGAAGACCTGCCGCAACTCGAGAAAATCCAGGAGGTTCTCCCCTCCAGGCGAGATGAGGCCCATTTCCGCTGAGGCGTCTCGAGGCTGATCACACTTCCCCTCTGGAACTTCGAAAGGGTCCTTCACACCCTTGGTGCAAATCAAGAAGATCCCCGACATACCCGTCTCCACTCGAGAGGAATCACGAGGGTCCCGCCCACATCCAGAGGAGCCCCGTTTCCGCCTCGTAGCTCGAGATGAGGGATCCTTTCCCTGCTTCGTCGGGAAAGAGTTCCCGGCGTTCCCGTCGCATCTCAAGAGGAGGCCCTCTCTACAGGAACGGCGAGAGGAACTCCAGGGTCGTGCCACCATTCCAAGAGTCCCCCAGATGTCTCAGTCCATTCCAGAGGAACCTCTTTTCCCTTCACCGGCTCGTCTTTCACGCCGAGGATCGACTCACACCAAGGTGGCACGTGGCACAGCCCTGTGGGAAAGCCTCGTGGGAAAGCCTCGAGGGACAGCCTCGAGGGAAAGCCACAGATCCCTTGATCCACGTGACAGGAAGCGTGACACTACTGCTGCAGCTCGGGAGGAAAGCGCACGTGCATGCCCCCACTCGAGACGAGGCCTGACTCCCCTGGGGAGACTCAGAAGCACCCCAAGATCCATGGCAACACTGGAGAGGAATCCTCAGGTTCCGGCCCCGACTCCACACAAGGACTGAGGCCCCGGCATGGACGGGAGAGGAATCCCGAGAGGTCCCCTAGCAACTCGCATGGGGATGGGCCTTTGCTGAGGCCACCAGAGCGGGTCCCTGAGGTCCCCGTCGTAACTCGAGAAGACCTGCCGCAACTCGAGAAAATCCAGGAGGTTCTCCCCTCCAGGCGAGATGAGGCCCATTTCCGCTGAGGCGTCTCGAGGCTGATCACACCTCACCTCTGGAACTTCGAAAGGCTCCTTCACACCCTTGGTGCAAATAAAGAAGTTCCCCGACATACCCGTCTCCACTCGAGAGGAATCACGAGGGTCCCGCCCACATCCAGAGGAGCCCCGTTTCCGCCTCGTAGCTCGAGATGAGGGATCCTTTCCCTGCTTCGTCGGGAAAGAGTTCCCGGCGTTCCCGTCGCATCTCAAGAGGAGGCCCTCTCAACAGGAACGGCGAGAGGAACTCCAGGGTCGTGCCACCATTCCAAGAGTCCCCCAGATGTCTCAGTCCATTCCAGAGGAACCTCTTTTCCCTTCACCGGCTCGTCTTTCACGCCGAGGATCGACTCACACCAAGGTGGCACGTGGCACAGCCCTGTGGGAAAGCCTCGTGGGAAAGCCTCGAGGGACAGCCTCGAGGGAAAGCCACAGATCCCTTGATCCACGTGACAGGAAGCGTGACACTACTGCTGCAGCTCGGGAGGAAAGCGCACGTGCATGCCCCCACTCGAGACGAGGCCTGACTCCCCTGGGGAGACTCAGAAGCACCCCAAGATCCATGGCAACACTGGAGAGGAATCCTCAGGTTCCGGCCCCGACTCCACACAAGGACTGAGGCCCCGGCATGGACGGGAGAGGAATCCCGAGAGGTCCCCTAGCAACTCGCATGGGGACTGGCCTTTCCTGAGGCCACCAGAGCGGGTCCCTGAGGTCCCCGTCGTAACTCGAGAAGACCTGCCGCAACTCGAGAAAATCCAGGAGGTTCTCCCCTCCAGGCGAGATGAGGCCCATTTCCGCTGAGGCGTCTCGAGGCTGATCACACTTCCCCTCTGGAACTTCGAAAGGGTCCTTCACACCCTTGGTGCAAATCAAGAAGTTCCCCGACGTACCCGTCTCCACTCGAGAGGAATCACGAGGGTCCCGCCCACATCCAGAGGAGCCCCGTTTCCGCCTCGTAGCTCGAGATGAGGGATCCTTTCCCTGCTTCGTCGGGAAAGAGTTCCCGGCGTTCCCGTCGCATCTCAAGAGGAGGCCCTCTCTACAGGAACGGCGAGAGGAACTCCAGGGTCGTGCCACCATTCCAAGAGTCCCCCAGATGTCTCAGTCCATTCCAGAGGAACCTCTTTTCCCTTCACCGGCTCGTCTTTCACGCCGAGGATCGACTCACACCAAGGTGGCACGTGGCACAGCCCTGTGGGAAAGCCTCGTGGGAAAGCCTCGAGGGACAGCCTCGAGGGAAAGCCACAGATCCCTTGATCCACGTGACAGGAAGCGTGACACTACTGCTGCAGCTCGGGAGGAAAGCGCACGTGCATGCCCCCACTCGAGAGGAGGCCTGACTCCCCTGGGGAGACTCAGAAGCACCCCAAGATCCATGGCAACACTGGAGAGGAATCCTCAGGTTCCGGCCCCGACTCCACACAAGGACTGAGGCCCCGGCATGGACGGGAGAGGAATCCCGAGAGGTCCCCTAGCAACTCGCATGGGGACGGGCCTTTGCTGAGGCCACCAGAGCGGGTCCCTGAGGTCCCCGTCGTAACTCGAGAAGACCTGCCGCAACTCGAGAAAATCCAGGAGGTTCTCCCCTCCAGGCGAGATGAGGCCCATTTCCGCTGAGGCGTCTCGAGGCTGATCACACCTCACCTCTGGAATTTCGAAAGAGTCCTTCACACCCTTGGTGCAAATCAAGAAGTTCCCCGACCTAGACATCTGTACTCGAGAGGAATCACGAGGGTCCCGCCCACATGCAGAGTAGGCCCGTTTCCACCTCGTAGCTCGAGATGAGGGATCCTTTCCCTGCTTCGTCGGGAAAGAGTTCCCGGCGTTCCCGTCGCATCTCAAGAGGAGGCCCTCTCAACAGGAACGGCGAGAGGAACTCCAGGGTCGTGCCACCATTCCAAGAGTCCCCCAGATGTCTCAGTCCATTCCAGAGGAACCTCTTTTCCCTTCACCGGCTCGTCTTTCACGCCGAGGATCGACTCACACCAAGGTGGCACGTGGCACAGCCCTGTGGGAAAGCCTCGTGGGAAAGCCTCGAGGGACAGCCTCGAGGGAAAGCCACAGATCCCTTGATCCACGTGACAGGAAGCGTGACACTACTGCTGCAGCTCGGGAGGAAAGCGCACGTGCATGCCCCCACTCGAGACGAGGCCTGACTCCCCTGGGGAGACTCAGAAGCACCCCAAGATCCATGGCAACACTGGAGAGGAATCCTCAGGTTCCGGCCCCGACTCCACACAAGGACTGAGGCCTCGGCATGGACGGGAGAGGAATCCCGAGAGGTCCCCTAGCAGCTCGCATGGGGACTGGCCTTTCCTGAGGCCACCAGAGCGGGTCCCTGAGGTCCCCATCGTAACTCGAGAAGACCTGCCGCAACTCGAGAAAATCCAGGAGGTTCTCCCCTCCAGGCGAGATGAGGCCCATTTCCGCTGAGGCGTCTCGAGGCTGATCACACCTCACCTCTGGAACTTCGAAAGGCTCCTTCACACCCTTGGTGCAAATCAAGAAGTTCCCCGACATACCCGTCTCCACTCGAGAGGAATCACGAGGGTCCCGCCCACATCCAGAGGAGCCCCGTTTCCGCCTCGTAGCTCGAGATGAGGGATCCTTTCCCTGCTTCGTCGGGAAAGAGTTCCCGGCGTTCCCGTCGCATCTCAATAGGAGGCCCTCTCTACAGGAACGGCGAGAGGAACTCCAGGGTCGTGCCACCATTCCAAGAGTCCCCCAGATATCTCAGTCCATTCCAGAGGAACCTCTTTTCCCTTCACCGGCTCGTCTTTCACGCCGAGGATCGACTCACACCAAGGTGGCACGTGGCACAGCCCTGTGGGAAAGCCTCGTGGGAAAGCCTCGAGGGACAGCCTCGAGGGAAAGCCACAGATCCCTTGATCCACGTGACAGGAAGCGTGACACTACTGCTGCAGCTCGGGAGGAAAGCGCACGTGCATGCCCCCACTCGAGACGAGGCCTGACTCCCCTGGGGAGACTCAGAAGCACCCCAAGATCCATGGCAACACTGGAGAGGAATCCTCAGGTTCCGGCCCCGACTCCACACAAGGACTGAGGCCCCGGCATGGACGGGAGAGGAATCCCGAGAGGTCCCCTAGCAACTCGCATGGGGACTGGCCTTTCCTGAGGCCACCAGAGCGGGTCCCTGAGGTCCCCGTCGTAACTCGAGAAGACCTGCCGCAACTCGAGAAAATCCAGGAGGTTCTCCCCTCCAGGCGAGATGAGGCCCATTTCCGCTGAGGCGTCTCGAGGCTGATCACACTTCCCCTCTGGAACTTCGAAAGGGTCCTTCACACCCTTGGTGCAAATCAAGAAGTTCCCCGACGTACCCGTCTCCACTCGAGAGGAATCACGAGGGTCCCGCCCACATCCAGAGGAGCCCCGTTTCCGCCTCGTAGCTCGAGATGAGGGATCCTTTCCCTGCTTCGTCGGGAAAGAGTTCCCGGCGTTCCCGTCGCATCTCAAGAGGAGGCCCTCTCTACAGGAACGGCGAGAGGAACTCCAGGGTCGTGCCACCATTCCAAGAGTCCCCCAGATGTCTCAGTCCATTCCAGAGGAACCTCTTTTCCCTTCACCGGCTCGTCTTTCACGCCGAGGATCGACTCACACCAAGGTGGCACGTGGCACAGCCCTGTGGGAAAGCCTCGTGGGAAAGCCTCGAGGGACAGCCTCGAGGGAAAGCCACAGATCCCTTGATCCACGTGACAGGAAGCGTGACACTACTGCTGCAGCTCGGGAGGAAAGCGCACGTGCATGCCCCCACTCGAGAGGAGGCCTGACTCCCCTGGGGAGACTCAGAAGCACCCCAAGATCCATGGCAACACTGGAGAGGAATCCTCAGGTTCCGGCCCCGACTCCACACAAGGACTGAGGCCCCGGCATGGACGGGAGAGGAATCCCGAGAGGTCCCCTAGCAACTCGCATGGGGACGGGCCTTTGCTGAGGCCACCAGAGCGGGTCCCTGAGGTCCCCGTCGTAACTCGAGAAGACCTGCCGCAACTCGAGAAAATCCAGGAGGTTCTCCCCTCCAGGCGAGATGAGGCCCATTTCCGCTGAGGCGTCTCGAGGCTGATCACACCTCACCTCTGGAATTTCGAAAGAGTCCTTCACACCCTTGGTGCAAATCAAGAAGTTCCCCGACCTAGACATCTGTACTCGAGAGGAATCACGAGGGTCCCGCCCACATGCAGAGTAGGCCCGTTTCCACCTCGTAGCTCGAGATGAGGGATCCTTTCCCTGCTTCGTCGGGAAAGAGTTCCCGGCGTTCCCGTCGCATCTCAAGAGGAGGCCCTCTCAACAGGAACGGCGAGAGGAACTCCAGGGTCGTGCCACCATTCCAAGAGTCCCCCAGATGTCTCAGTCCATTCCAGAGGAACCTCTTTTCCCTTCACCGGCTCGTCTTTCACGCCGAGGATCGACTCACACCAAGGTGGCACGTGGCACAGCCCTGTGGGAAAGCCTCGTGGGAAAGCCTCGAGGGACAGCCTCGAGGGAAAGCCACAGATCCCTTGATCCACGTGACAGGAAGCGTGACACTACTGCTGCAGCTCGGGAGGAAAGCGCACGTGCATGCCCCCACTCGAGACGAGGCCTGACTCCCCTGGGGAGACTCAGAAGCACCCCAAGATCCATGGCAACACTGGAGAGGAATCCTCAGGTTCCGGCCCCGACTCCACACAAGGACTGAGGCCTCGGCATGGACGGGAGAGGAATCCCGAGAGGTCCCCTAGCAGCTCGCATGGGGACTGGCCTTTCCTGAGGCCACCAGAGCGGGTCCCTGAGGTCCCCATCGTAACTCGAGAAGACCTGCCGCAACTCGAGAAAATCCAGGAGGTTCTCCCCTCCAGGCGAGATGAGGCCCATTTCCGCTGAGGCGTCTCGAGGCTGATCACACCTCACCTCTGGAACTTCGAAAGGCTCCTTCACACCCTTGGTGCAAATCAAGAAGTTCCCCGACATACCCGTCTCCACTCGAGAGGAATCACGAGGGTCCCGCCCACATCCAGAGGAGCCCCGTTTCCGCCTCGTAGCTCGAGATGAGGGATCCTTTCCCTGCTTCGTCGGGAAAGAGTTCCCGGCGTTCCCGTCGCATCTCAATAGGAGGCCCTCTCTACAGGAACGGCGAGAGGAACTCCAGGGTCGTGCCACCATTCCAAGAGTCCCCCAGATGTCTCAGTCCATTCCAGAGGAACCTCTTTTCCCTTCACCGGCTCGTCTTTCACGCCGAGGATCGACTCACACCAAGGTGGCACGTGGCACAGCCCTGTGGGAAAGCCTCGTGGGAAAGCCTCGAGGGACAGCCTCGAGGGAAAGCCACAGATCCCTTGATCCACGTGACAGGAAGCGTGACACTACTGCTGCAGCTCGGGAGGAAAGCGCACGTGCATGCCCCCACTCGAGACGAGGCCTGACTCCCCTGGGGAGACTCAGAAGCACCCCAAGATCCATGGCAACACTGGAGAGGAATCCTCAGGTTCCGGCCCCGACTCCACACAAGGACTGAGGCCCCGGCATGGACGGGAGAGGAATCCCGAGAGGTCCCCTAGCAACTCGCATGGGGACTGGCCTTTCCTGAGGCCACCAGAGCGGGTCCCTGAGGTCCCCGTCGTAACTCGAGAAGACCTGCCGCAACTCGAGAAAATCCAGGAGGTTCTCCCCTCCAGGCGAGATGAGGCCCATTTCCGCTGAGGCGTCTCGAGGCTGATCACACTTCCACTCTGGAACTTCGAAAGGGTCCTTCACACCCTTGGTGCAAATCAAGAAGATCCCCGACATACCCGTCTCCACTCGAGAGGAATCACGAGGGTCCCGCCCACATCCAGAGGAGCCCCGTTTCCGCCTCGTAGCTCGAGATGAGGGATCCTTTCCCTGCTTCGTCGGGAAAGAGTTCCCGGCGTTCCCGTCGCATCTCAAGAGGAGGCCCTCTCTACAGGAACGGCGAGAGGAACTCCAGGGTCGTGCCACCATTCCAAGAGTCCCCCAGATGTCTCAGTCCATTCCAGAGGAACCTCTTTTCCCTTCACCGGCTCGTCTTTCACGCCGAGGATCGACTCACACCAAGGTGGCACGTGGCACAGCCCTGTGGGAAAGCCTCGTGGGAAAGCCTCGAGGGACAGCCTCGAGGGAAAGCCACAGATCGCTTGATCCACGTGACAGGAAGCGTGACACTACTGCTGCAGCTCGGGAGGAAAGCGCACGTGCATGCCCCCACTCGAGAGGAGGCCTGACTCCCCTGGGGAGACTCAGAAGCACCCCAAGATCCATGGCAACACTGGAGAGGAATCCTCAGGTTCCGGCCCCGACTCCACACAAGGACTGAGGCCCCGGCATGGACGGGAGAGGAATCCCGAGAGGTCCCCTAGCAACTCGCATGGGGATGGGCCTTTGCTGAGGCCACCAGAGCGGGTCCCTGAGGTCCCCGTCGTAACTCGAGAAGACCTGCCGCAACTCGAGAAAATCCAGGAGGTTCTCCCCTCCAGGCGAGATGAGGCCCATTTCCGCTGAGGTGTCTCGAGGCTGATCACACCTCACCTCTGGAACTTCGAAAGGCTCCTTCACACCCTTGGTGCAAATAAAGAAGTTCCCCGACATACCCGTCTCCACTCGAGAGGAATCACGAGGGTCCCGCCCACATCCAGAGGAGCCCCGTTTCCGCCTCGTAGCTCGAGATGAGGGATCCTTTCCCTGCTTCGTCGGGAAAGAGTTCCCGGCGTTCCCGTCGCATCTCAAGAGGAGGCCCTCTCTACAGGAACGGCGAGAGGAACTCCAGGGTCGTGCCACCATTCCAAGAGTCCCCCAGATGTCTCAGTCCATTCCAGAGGAACCTCTTTTCCCTTCACCGGCTCGTCTTTCACGCCGAGGATCGACTCACACCAAGGTGGCACGTGGCACAGCCCTGTGGGAAAGCCTCGTGGGAAAGCCTCGAGGGACAGCCTCGAGGGAAAGCCACAGATCCCTTGATCCACGTGACAGGAAGCGTGACACTACTGCTGCAGCTCGGGAGGAAAGCGCACGTGCATGCCCCCACTCGAGACGAGGCCTGACTCCCCTGGGGAGACTCAGAAGCACCCCAAGATCCATGGCAACACTGGAGAGGAATCCTCAGGTTCCGGCCCCGACTCCACACAAGGACTGAGGCCCCGGCATGGACGGGAGAGGAATCCCGAGAGGTCCCCTAGCAACTCGCATGGGGACTGGCCTTTCCTGAGGCCACCAGAGCGGGTCCCTGAGGTCCCCGTCGTAACTCGAGAAGACCTGCCGCAACTCGAGAAAATCCAGGAGGTTCTCCCCTCCAGGCGAGATGAGGCCCATTTCCGCTGAGGCGTCTCGAGGCTGATCACACTTCCCCTCTGGAACTTCGAAAGGGTCCTTCACACCCTTGGTGCAAATCAAGAAGTTCCCCGACGTACCCGTCTCCACTCGAGAGGAATCACGAGGGTCCCGCCCACATCCAGAGGAGCCCCGTTTCCGCCTCGTAGCTCGAGATGAGGGATCCTTTCCCTGCTTCGTCGGGAAAGAGTTCCCGGCGTTCCCGTCGCATCTCAAGAGGAGGCCCTCTCTACAGGAACGGCGAGAGGAACTCCAGGGTCGTGCCACCATTCCAAGAGTCCCCCAGATGTCTCAGTCCATTCCAGAGGAACCTCTTTTCCCTTCACCGGCTCGTCTTTCACGCCGAGGATCGACTCACACCAAGGTGGCACGTGGCACAGCCCTGTGGGAAAGCCTCGTGGGAAAGCCTCGAGGGACAGCCTCGAGGGAAAGCCACAGATCCCTTGATCCACGTGACAGGAAGCGTGACACTACTGCTGCAGCTCGGGAGGAAAGCGCACGTGCATGCCCCCACTCGAGAGGAGGCCTGACTCCCCTGGGGAGACTCAGAAGCACCCCAAGATCCATGGCAACACTGGAGAGGAATCCTCAGGTTCCGGCCCCGACTCCACACAAGGACTGAGGCCCCGGCATGGACGGGAGAGGAATCCCGAGAGGTCCCCTAGCAACTCGCATGGGGACGGGCCTTTGCTGAGGCCACCAGAGCGGGTCCCTGAGGTCCCCGTCGTAACTCGAGAAGACCTGCCGCAACTCGAGAAAATCCAGGAGGTTCTCCCCTCCGGGCGAGATGAGGCCCATTTCCGCTGAGGCGTCTCGAGGCTGATCACACCTCACCTCTGGAACTTCGAAAGGCTCCTTCACACCCTTGGTGCAAATCAAGAAGTTCCCCGACATACCCGTCTCCACTCGAGAGGAATCACGAGGGTCCCGCCCACATCCAGAGGAGCCCCGTTTCCGCCTCGTAGCTCGAGATGAGGGATCCTTTCCCTGCTTCGTCGGGAAAGAGTTCCCGGCGTTCCCGTCGCATCTCAAGAGGTGGCCCTCTCAACAGGAACGGCGAGAGGAACTCCAGGGTCGTACCACCATTCCAAGAGTCCCCCAGATGTCTCAGTCCATTCCAGAGGAACCTCTTTTCCCTTCACCGGCTCGTCTTTCACGCCGAGGATCGACTCACACCAAGGTGGCACGTGGCACACCCCTGTGGGATAGCCTCGTGGGAAAGCCTCGAGGGACAGCCTCGAGGGAAAGCCACAGATCCCTTGATCCACGTGACAGGAAGCGTGACACTACTGCTGCAGCTCGGGAGGAAAGCGCACGTGCATGCCCCCATTCGAGACGAGGCCTGCCTCCCCTGGGGAGACTCAGAAGCACCCCAAGATCCATGGCAACACTGGAGAGGAATCCTCAGGTTCCGGCCCCGAATCCACACAAGGACTGAGGCCCCGGCATGGACGGGAGAGGAATCCCGAGAGGTCCCCTAGCAACTCGCATGGGGACTGGCCTTTCCTGAGGCCACCAGAGCGGGTCCCTGAGGTCCCCGTCGTAACTCGAGAAGACCTGCCGCAACTCGAGAAAATCCAGGAGGTTCTCCCCTCCAGGCGAGATGAGGCCCATTTCCGCTGAGGCGTCTCGAGGCTGATCACACCTCCCCTCTGGAACTTCGAAAGGGTCCTTCACACCCTTGGTGCAAATCAAGAAGTTCCCCGACATACCCGTCTCCACTCGAGAGGAATCACGAGGGTCCCGCCCACATCCAGAGGAGCCCCGTTTCCGCCTCGTAGCTCGAGATGAGGGATCCTTTCCCTGCTTCGTCGGGAAAGAGTTCCCGGCGTTCCCGTCGCATCTCAAGAGGAGGCCCTCTCTACAGGAACGGCGAGAGGAACTCCAGGGTCGTGCCACCATTCCAAGAGTCCCCCAGATGTCTCAGTCCATTCCAGAGGAACCTCTTTTCCCTTCACCGGCTCGTCTTTCACGCCGAGGATCGACTCACACCAAGGTGGCACGTGGCACAGCCCTGTGGGAAAGCCTCGTGGGAAGGCCTCGAGGGACAGCCTCGAGGGAAAGCCACAGATCCCTTGATCCACGTGACAGGAAGCGTGACACTACTGCTGAAGCTCGGGAGGAAAGCGCACGTGCATGCCCCCACTCGAGACGAGGCCTGACTCCCCTGGGGAGACTCAGAAGCACCCCAAGATCCATGGCAACACTGGAGAGGAATCCTCAGGTTCCGGCCCCGACTCCACACAAGGACTGAGGCCCCGGCATGGACGGGAGAGGAATCCCGAGAGGTCCCCTAGCAACTCGCATGGGGACTGGCCTTTCCTGAGGCCACCAGAGCGGGTCCCTGAGGTCCCCGTCGTAACTCGAGAAGACCTGCCGCAACTCGAGAAAATCCAGGAGGTTCTCCCCTCCAGGCGAGATGAGGCCCATTTCCGCTGAGGCGTCTCGAGGCTGATCACACTTCCCCTCTGGAACTTCGAAAGGGTCCTTCACACCCTTGGTGCAAATCAAGAAGTTCCCCGACATACCCGTCTCCACTCGAGAGGAATCACGAGGGTCCCGCCCACATCCAGAGGAGCCCCGTTTCCGCCTCGTAGCTCGAGATGAGGGATCCTTTCCCTGCTTCGTCGGGAAAGAGTTCCCGGCGTTCCCGTCGCATCTCAAGAGGAGGCCCTCTCTACAGGAACGGCGAGAGGAACTCCAGGGTCGTGCCACCATTCCAAGAGTCCCCCAGTTGTCTCAGTCCATTCCAGAGGAACCTCTTTTCCCTTCACCGGCTCGTCTTTCACGCCGAGGATCGACTCACACCAAGGTGGCACGTGGCACAGCCCTGTGGGAAAGCCTCGTGGGAAAGCCTCGAGGGACAGCCTCGAGGGAAAGCCACAGATCCCTTCATCCACGTGACAGGAAGCGTGACACTACTGCTGCAGCTCGGGAGGAAAGCGCACGTGCATGCCCCCACTCGAGACGAGGCCTGACTCCTCTGGGGAGACTCAGAAGCACCCCAAGATCCATGGCAACACTGGAGAGGAATCCTCAGGTTCCGGCCCCGACTCCACACAAGGACTGAGGCCCCGGCATGGACGGGAGAGGAATCCCGAGAGGTCCCCTAGCAACTCGCATGGGGACTGGCCTTTCCTGAGGCCACCAGAGCGGGTCCCTGAGGTCCCCGTCGTAACTCGAGAAGACCTGCCGCAACTCGAGAAAATCCAGGAGGTTCTCCCCTCCAGGCGAGATGAGGCCCATTTCCGCTGAGGCGTCTCGAGGCTGATCAAACCTCCCCTCTGGAACTTCGAAAGGGTCCTTCACACCCTTGGTGCAAATCAAGAAGTTCCCCGACATACCCGTCTCCACTCGAGAGGAATCACGAGGGTCCCGCCCACATCCAGAGGAGCCCCGTTTCCGCCTCGTAACTCGAGATGAGGGATCCTTTCCCTGCTTCGTCGGGAAAGAGTTCCCGGCGTTCCCGTCGCATCTCAAGAGGAGGCCCTCTCAACAGGAACGGCGAGAGGAACTCCAGGGTCGTGCCACCATTCCAAGAGTCCCCCAGATGTCTCAGTCCATTCCAGAGGAACCTCTTTTCCCTTCACCGGCTCGTCTTTCACGCCGAGGATCGACTCACACCAAGGTGGCACGTGGCACAGCCCTGTGGGAAAGCCTCGTGGGAAAGCCTCGAGGGACAGCCTCGAGGGAAAGCCACAGATCCCTTGATCCACGTGACAGGAAGCGTGACACTACTGCTGCAGCTCGGGAGGAAAGCGCACGTGCATGCCCCCACTCGAGACGAGGCCTGACTCCCCTGGGGAGACTCAGAAGCACCCCAAGATCCATGGCAACACTGGAGAGGAATCCTCAGGTTCCGGCCCCGACTCCACACAAGGACTGAGGCCTCGGCATGGACGGGAGAGGAATCCCGAGAGGTCCCCTAGCAGCTCGCATGGGGACTGGCCTTTCCTGAGGCCACCAGAGCGGGTCCCTGAGGTCCCCATCGTAACTCGAGAAGACCTGCCGCAACTCGAGAAAATCCAGGAGGTTCTCCCCTCCAGGCGAGATGAGGCCCATTTCCGCTGAGGCGTCTCGAGGCTGATCACACCTCACCTCTGGAACTTCGAAAGGCTCCTTCACACCCTTGGTGCAAATCAAGAAGTTCCCCGACATACCCGTCTCCACTCGAGAGGAATCACGAGGGTCGCGCCCACATCCAGAGGAGCCCCGTTTCCGCCTCGTAGCTCGAGATGAGGGATCCTTTCCCTGCTTCGTCGGGAAAGAGTTCCCGGCGTTCCCGTCGCATCTCAATAGGAGGCCCTCTCTACAGGAACGGCGAGAGGAACTCCAGGGTCGTGCCACCATTCCAAGAGTCCCCCAGATGTCTCAGTCCATTCCAGAGGAACCTCTTTTCCCTTCACCGGCTCGTCTTTCACGCCGAGGATCGACTCACACCAAGGTGGCACGTGGCACAGCCCTGTGGGAAAGCCTCGTGGGAAAGCCTCGAGGGACAGCCTCGAGGGAAAGCCACAGATCCCTTGATCCACGTGACAGGAAGCGTGACACTACTGCTGCAGCTCGGGAGGAAAGCGCACGTGCATGCCCCCACTCGAGACGAGGCCTGACTCCCCTGGGGAGACTCAGAAGCACCCCAAGATCCATGGCAACACTGGAGAGGAATCCTCAGGTTCCGGCCCCGACTCCACACAAGGACTGAGGCCCCGGCATGGACGGGAGAGGAATCCCGAGAGGTCCCCTAGCAACTCGCATGGGGACTGGCCTTTGCTGAGGCCACCAGAGCGGGTCCCTGAGGTCCCCGTCGTAACTCGAGAAGACCTGCCGCAACTCGAGAAAATCCAGGAGGTTCTCCCCTCCAGGCGAGATGAGGCCCATTTCCGCTGAGGCGTCTCGAGGCTGATCACACCTCCCCTCTGGAACTTCGAAAGGCTCCTTCACACCCTTGGTGCAAATCAAGAAGTTCCCCGACATACCCGTCTCCACTCGAGAGGAATCACGAGGGTCCCGCCCACATCCAGAGGAGCCCCGTTTCCGCCTCGTAGCTCGAGATGAGGGATCCTTTCCCTGCTTCGTCGGGAAAGAGTTCCCGGCGTTCCCGTCGCATCTCAAGAGGAGGCCCTCTCTACAGGAACGGCGAGAGGAACTCCAGGGTCGTGCCACCATTCCAAGAGTCCCCCAGATGTCTCAGTCCATTCCAGAGGAACCTCTTTTCCCTTCACCGGCTCGTCTTTCACGCCGAGGATCGACTCACACCAAGGTGGCACGTGGCACAGCCCTGTGGGAAAGCCTCGTGGGAAGGCCTCGAGGGACAGCCTCGAGGGAAAGCCACAGATCCCTTGATCCACGTGACAGGAAGCGTGACACTACTGCTGCAGCTCGGGAGGAAAGCGCACGTGCATGCCCCCACTCGAGACGAGGCCTGACTCCCCTGGGGAGACTCAGAAGCACCCCAAGATCCATGGCAACACTGGAGAGGAATCCTCAGGTTCCGGCCCCGACTCCACACAAGGACTGAGGCCCCGGCATGGACGGGAGAGGAATCCCGAGAGGTCCCCTAGCAACTCGCATGGGGACTGGCCTTTCCTGAGGCCACCAGAGCGGGTCCCTGAGGTCCCCGTCGTAACTCGAGAAGACCTGCCGCAACTCGAGAAAATCCAGGAGGTTCTCCCCTCCAGGCGAGATGAGGCCCATTTCCGCTGAGGCGTCTCGAGGCTGATCACACTTCCCCTCTGGAACTTCGAAAGGGTCCTTCACACCCTTGGTGCAAATCAAGAAGTTCCCCGACATACCCGTCTCCACTCGAGAGGAATCACGAGGGTCCCGCCCACATCCAGAGGAGCCCCGTTTCCGCCTCGTAACTCGAGATGAGGGATCCTTTCCCTGCTTCGTCGGGAAAGAGTTCCCGGCGTTCCCGTCGCATCTCAAGAGGAGGCCCTCTCTACAGGAACGGCGAGAGGAACTCCAGGGTCGTGCCACCATTCCAAGAGTCCCCCAGATGTCTCAGTCCATTCCAGAGGAACCTCTTTTCCCTTCACCGGCTCGTCTTTCACGCCGAGGATCGACTCACACCAAGGTGGCACGTGGCACAGCCCTGTGGGAAAGCCTCGTGGGAAAGCCTCGAGGGACAGCCTCGAGGGAAAGCCACAGATCCCTTGATCCACGTGACAGGAAGCGTGACACTACTGCTGCAGCTCGGGAGGAAAGCGCACGTGCATGCCCCCACTCGAGACGAGGCCTGACTCCCCTGGGGAGACTCAGAAGCACCCCAAGATCCATGGCAACACTGGAGAGGAATCCTCAGGTTCCGGCCCCGACTCCACACAAGGACTGAGGCCTCGGCATGGACGGGAGAGGAATCCCGAGAGGTCCCCTAGCAGCTCGCATGGGGACTGGCCTTTCCTGAGGCCACCAGAGCGGGTCCCTGAGGTCCCCATCGTAACTCGAGAAGACCTGCCGCAACTCGAGAAAATCCAGGAGGTTCTCCCCTCCAGGCGAGATGAGGCCCATTTCCGCTGAGGCGTCTCGAGGCTGATCACACCTCACCTCTGGAACTTCGAAAGGCTCCTTCACACCCTTGGTGCAAATCAAGAAGTTCCCCGACATACCCGTCTCCACTCGAGAGGAATCACGAGGGTCGCGCCCACATCCAGAGGAGCCCCGTTTCCGCCTCGTAGCTCGAGATGAGGGATCCTTTCCCTGCTTCGTCGGGAAAGAGTTCCCGGCGTTCCCGTCGCATCTCAATAGGAGGCCCTCTCTACAGGAACGGCGAGAGGAACTCCAGGGTCGTGCCACCATTCCAAGAGTCCCCCAGATGTCTCAGTCCATTCCAGAGGAACCTCTTTTCCCTTCACCGGCTCGTCTTTCACGCCGAGGATCGACTCACACCAAGGTGGCACGTGGCACAGCCCTGTGGGAAAGCCTCGTGGGAAAGCCTCGAGGGACAGCCTCGAGGGAAAGCCACAGATCCCTTGATCCACGTGACAGGAAGCGTGACACTACTGCTGCAGCTCGGGAGGAAAGCGCACGTGCATGCCCCCACTCGAGACGAGGCCTGACTCCCCTGGGGAGACTCAGAAGCACCCCAAGATCCATGGCAACACTGGAGAGGAATCCTCAGGTTCCGGCCCCGACTCCACACAAGGACTGAGGCCCCGGCATGGACGGGAGAGGAATCCCGAGAGGTCCCCTAGCAACTCGCATGGGGACTGGCCTTTCCTGAGGCCACCAGAGCGGGTCCCTGAGGTCCCCGTCGTAACTCGAGAAGACCTGCCGCAACTCGAGAAAATCCAGGAGGTTCTCCCCTCCAGGCGAGATGAGGCCCATTTCCGCTGAGGCGTCTCGAGGCTGATCACACTTCCCCTCTGGAACTTCGAAAGGGTCCTTCACACCCTTGGTGCAAATCAAGAAGTTCCCCGACATACCCGTCTCCACTCGAGAGGAATCACGAGGGTCCCGCCCACATCCAGAGGAGCCCCGTTTCCGCCTCGTAACTCGAGATGAGGGATCCTTTCCCTGCTTCGTCGGGAAAGAGTTCCCGGCGTTCCCGTCGCATCTCAAGAGGAGGCCCTCTCAACAGGAACGGCGAGAGGAACTCCAGGGTCGTGCCACCATTCCAAGAGTCCCCCAGATGTCTCAGTCCATTCCAGAGGAACCTCTTTTCCCTTCACCGGCTCGTCTTTCACGCCGAGGATCGACTCACACCAAGGTGGCACGTGGCACAGCCCTGTGGGAAAGCCTCGTGGGAAAGCCTCGAGGGACAGCCTCGAGGGAAAGCCACAGATCCCTTGATCCACGTGACAGGAAGCGTGACACTACTGCTGCAGCTCGGGAGGAAAGCGCACGTGCATGCCCCCACTCGAGACGAGGCCTGACTCCCCTGGGGAGACTCAGAAGCACCCCAAGATCCATGGCAACACTGGAGAGGAATCCTCAGGTTCCGGCCCCGACTCCACACAAGGACTGAGGCCTCGGCATGGACGGGAGAGGAATCCCGAGAGGTCCCCTAGCAGCTCGCATGGGGACTGGCCTTTCCTGAGGCCACCAGAGCGGGTCCCTGAGGTCCCCATCGTAACTCGAGAAGACCTGCCGCAACTCGAGAAAATCCAGGAGGTTCTCCCCTCCAGGCGAGATGAGGCCCATTTCCGCTGAGGCGTCTCGAGGCTGATCACACCTCACCTCTGGAACTTCGAAAGGCTCCTTCACACCCTTGGTGCAAATCAAGAAGTTCCCCGACATACCTGTCTCCACTCGAGAGGAATCACGAGGGTCGCGCCCACATCCAGAGGAGCCCCGTTTCCGCCTCGTAGCTCGAGATGAGGGATCCTTTCCCTGCTTCGTCGGGAAAGAGTTCCCTGCGTTCCCGTCGCATCTCAATAGGAGGCCCTCTCTACAGGAACGGCGAGAGGAACTCCAGGGTCGTGCCACCATTCCAAGAGTCCCCCAGATGTCTCAGTCCATTCCAGAGGAACCTCTTTTCCCTTCACCGGCTCGTCTTTCACGCCGAGGATCGACTCACACCAAGGTGGCACGTGGCACAGCCCTGTGGGAAAGCCTCGTGGGAAAGCCTCGAGGGACAGCCTCGAGGGAAAGCCACAGATCCCTTGATCCACGTGACAGGAAGCGTGACACTACTGCTGCAGCTCGGGAGGAAAGCGCACGTGCATGCCCCCACTCGAGACGAGGCCTGACTCCCCTGGGGAGACTCAGAAGCACCCCAAGATCCATGGCAACACTGGAGAGGAATCCTCAGGTTCCGGCCCCGACTCCACACAAGGACTGAGGCCCCGGCATGGACGGGAGAGGAATCCCGAGAGGTCCCCTAGCAACTCGCATGGGGACTGGCCTTTCCTGAGGCCACCAGAGCGGGTCCCTGAGGTCCCCGTCGTAACTCGAGAAGACCTGCCGCAACTCGAGAAAATCCAGGAGGTTCTCCCCTCCAGGCGAGATGAGGCCCATTTCCGCTGAGGCGTCTCGAGGCTGATCACACTTCCCCTCTGGAACTTCGAAAGGGTCCTTCACACCCTTGGTGCAAATCAAGAAGATCCCCGACATACCCGTCTCCACTCGAGAGGAATCACGAGGGTCCCGCCCACATCCAGAGGAGCCCCGTTTCCGCCTCGTAGCTCGAGATGAGGGATCCTTTCCCTGCTTCGTCGGGAAAGAGTTCCCGGCGTTCCCGTCGCATCTCAAGAGGAGGCCCTCTCTACAGGAACGGCGAGAGGAACTCCAGTGTCGTGCCACCATTCCAAGAGTCCCCCAGATGTCTCAGTCCATTCCAGAGGAACCTCTTTTCCCTTCACCGGCTCGTCTTTCACGCCGAGGATCGACTCACACCAAGGTGGCACGTGGCACAGCCCTGTGGGAAAGCCTCGTGGGAAAGCCTGGAGGGACAGCCTCGAGGGAAAGCCACAGATCCCTTGATCCACGTGACAGGAAGCGTGACACTACTGCTGCAGCTCGGGAGGAAAGCGCACGTGCATGCCCCCACTCGAGACGAGGCCTGACTCCCCTGGGGAGACTCAGAAGCACCCCAAGATCCATGGCAACACTGGAGAGGAATCCTCAGGTTCCGGCCCGACTCCACACAAGGACTGAGGCCCCGGCATGGACGGGAGAGGAATCCCGAGAGGTCCCCTAGCAACTCGCATGGGGACTGGCCTTTCCTGAGGCCACCAGAGCGGGTCCCTGAGGTCCCCGTCGTAACTCGAGAAGACCTGCCGCAACTCGAGAAAATCCAGGAGGTTCTCCCCTCCAGGCGAGATGAGGCCCATTTCCGCTGAGGCGTCTCGAGGCTGATCACACTTCCCCTCTGGAACTTCGAAAGGGTCCTTCACACCCTTGGTGCAAATCAAGAAGTTCCCCGACGTACCCGTCTCCACTCGAGAGGAATCACGAGGGTCCCGCCCACATCCAGAGGAGCCCCGTTTCCGCCTCGTAGCTCGAGATGAGGGATCCTTTCCCTGCTTCGTCGGGAAAGAGTTCCCGGCGTTCCCGTCGCATCTCAAGAGGAGGCTCCTCTACAGGAACGGCGAGAGGAACTCCAGGGTCGTGCCACCATTCCAAGAGTCCCCCAGATGTCTCAGTCCATTCCAGAGGAACCTCTTTTCCCTTCACGGGCTCGTCTTTCACGCCGAGGATCGACTCACACCAAGGTGGCACGTGGCACAGCCCTGTGGGAAAGCCTCGTGGGAAAGCCTCGAGGGACAGCCTCGAGGGAAAGCCACAGATCCCTTGATCCACGTGACAGGAAGCGTGACACTACTGCTGCAGCTCGGGAGGAAAGCGCACGTGCATGCCCCCACTCGAGACGAGGCCTGACTCCCCTGGGGAGACTCAGAAGCACCCCAAGATCCATGGCAACACTGGAGAGGAATCCTCAGGTTCCGGCCCCGACTCCACACAAGGACTGAGGCCCCGGCATGGACGGGAGAGGAATCCCGAGAGGTCCCCTAGCAACTCGCATGGGGACTGGCCTTTCCTGAGGCCACCAGAGCGGGTCCCTGAGGTCCCCGTCGTAACTCGAGAAGACCCTGCCGCAACTCGAGAAAATCCAGGAGGTTCTCCCCTCCAGGCGAGATGAGGCCCATTTCCGCTGAGGCGTCTCGAGGCTGATCACACTTCCCCTCTGGAACTTCGAAAGGGTCCTTCACACCCTTGGTGCAAATCAAGAAGTTCCCCGACATACCCGTCTCCACTCGAGAGGAATCACGAGGGTCCCGCCCACATCCAGAGGAGCCCCGTTTCCGCCTCGTAGCTCGAGATGAGGGATCCTTTCCCTGCTTCGTCGGGAAAGAGTTCCCGGCGTTCCCGTCGCATTTCAAGAGGAGGCCCTCTCTACAGGAACGGCGAGGAGGAACTCCAGGGTCGTGTCACCATTCCAAGAGTCCCCCAGTTGTCTCAGTCCATTCCAGAGGAACCTCTTTTCCCTTCACCGGCTCGTCTTTCACGCCGAGGATCGACTCACACCAAGGTGGCACGTGGCACAGCCCTGTGGGAAAGCCTCGTGGAAAGCCTCGAGGGACAGCCTCGAGGGAAAGCCACAGATCCCTTCATCCACGTGACAGGAAGCGTGACACTACTGCTGCAGCTCGGGAGGAAAGCGCACGTGCATGCCCCCACTCGAGACGAGGCCTGACTCCTCTGGGGAGACTCAGAAGCACCCCAAGATCCATGGCAACACTGGAGAGGAATCCTCAGGTTCCGGCCCCGAATCCACACAAGGACTGAGGCCCCGGCATGGACGGGAGAGGAATCCCGAGAGGTCCCCTAGCAACTCGCATGGGGACTGGCCTTTCCTGAGGCCACCAGAGCGGGTCCCTGAGGTCCCCGTCGTAACTCGAGAAGACCTGCCGCAACTCGAGAAAATCCAGGAGGTTCTCCCCTCCAGGCGAGATGAGGCCCATTTCCGCTGAGGCGTCTCGAGGCTGATCACACCTCCCCTCTGGAACTTCGAAAGGGTCCTTCACACCCTTGGTGCAAATCAAGAAGTTCCCCGACATACCCGTCTCCACTCGAGAGGAATCACGAGGGTCCCGCCCACATCCAGAGGAGCCCCGTTTCCGCCTCGTAACTCGAGATGAGGGATCCTTTCCCTGCTTCGTCGGGAAAGAGTTCCCGGCGTTCCCGTCGCATCTCAAGAGGAGGCCCTCTCAACAGGAACGGCGAGAGGAACTCCAGGGTCGTGCCACCATTCCAAGAGTCCCCCAGATGTCTCAGTCCATTCCAGAGGAACCTCTTTTCCCTTCACCGGCTCGTCTTTCACGCCGAGGATCGACTCACACCAAGGTGGCACGTGGCACAGCCCTGTGGGAAAGCCTCGTGGGAAAGCCTCGAGGGACAGCCTCGAGGGAAAGCCACAGATCCCTTGATCCACGTGACAGGAAGCGTGACACTACTGCTGCAGCTCGGGAGGAAAGCGCACGTGCATGCCCCCACTCGAGACGAGGCCTGACTCCCCTGGGGAGACTCAGAAGCACCCCAAGATCCATGGCAACACTGGAGAGGAATCCTCAGGTTCCGGCCCCGACTCCACACAAGGACTGAGGCCTCGGCATGGACGGGAGAGGAATCCCGAGAGGTCCCCTAGCAGCTCGCATGGGGACTGGCCTTTCCTGAGGCCACCAGAGCGGGTCCCTGAGGTCCCCATCGTAACTCGAGAAGACCTGCCGCAACTCGAGAAAATCCAGGAGGTTCTCCCCTCCAGGCGAGATGAGGCCCATTTCCGCTGAGGCGTCTCGAGGCTGATCACACCTCACCTCTGGAACTTCGAAAGGCTCCTTCACACCCTTGGTGCAAATCAAGAAGTTCCCCGACATACCCGTCTCCACTCGAGAGGAATCACGAGGGTCGCGCCCACATCCAGAGGAGCCCCGTTTCCGCCTCGTAGCTCGAGATGAGGGATCCTTTCCCTGCTTCGTCGGGAAAGAGTTCCCGGCGTTCCCGTCGCATCTCAATAGGAGGCCCTCTCTACAGGAACGGCGAGAGGAACTCCAGGGTCGTGCCACCATTCCAAGAGTCCCCCAGATGTCTCAGTCCATTCCAGAGGAACCTCTTTTCCCTTCACCGGCTCGTCTTTCACGCCGAGGATCGACTCACACCAAGGTGGCACGTGGCACAGCCCTGTGGGAAAGCCTCGTGGGAAAGCCTCGAGGGACAGCCTCGAGGGAAAGCCACAGATCCCTTGATCCACGTGACAGGAAGCGTGACACTACTGCTGCAGCTCGGGAGGAAAGCGCACGTGCATGCCCCCACTCGAGACGAGGCCTGACTCCCCTGGGGAGACTCAGAAGCACCCCAAGATCCATGGCAACACTGGAGAGGAATCCTCAGGTTCCGGCCCCGACTCCACACAAGGACTGAGGCCCCGGCATGGACGGGAGAGGAATCCCGAGAGGTCCCCTAGCAACTCGCATGGGGACTGGCCTTTCCTGAGGCCACCAGAGCGGGTCCCTGAGGTCCCCGTCGTAACTCGAGAAGACCTGCCGCAACTCGAGAAAATCCAGGAGGTTCTCCCCTCCAGGCGAGATGAGGCCCATTTCCGCTGAGGCGTCTCGAGGCTGATCACACCTCCCCTCTGGAACTTCGAAAGGGTCCTTGACACCCTTGGTGCAAATCAAGAAGTTCCCCGACATACCCGTCTCCACTCGAGAGGAATCACGAGGGTCCCGCCCACATCCAGAGGAGCCCCGTTTCCGCCTCGTAGCTCGAGATGAGGGATCCTTTCCCTGCTTCGTCGGGAAAGAGTTCCCGGCGTTCCCGTCGCATCTCAAGAGGAGGCCCTCTCTACAGGAACGGCGAGAGGAACTCCAGGGTCGTGCCACCATTCCAAGAGTCCCCCAGATGTCTCAGTCCATTCCAGAGGAACCTCTTTTCCCTTCACCGGCTCGTCTTTCACGCCGAGGATCGACTCACACCAAGGTGGCACGTGGCACAGCCCTGTGGGAAAGCCTCGTGGGAAGGCCTCGAGGGACAGCCTCGAGGGAAAGCCACAGATCCCTTGATCCACGTGACAGGAAGCGTGACACTACTGCTGCAGCTCGGGAGGAAAGCGCACGTGCATGCCCCCACTCGAGACGAGGCCTGACTCCCCTGGGGAGACTCAGAAGCACCCCAAGATCCATGGCAACACTGGAGAGGAATCCTCAGGTTCCGGCCCCGACTCCACACAAGGACTGAGGCCCCGGCATGGACGGGAGAGGAATCCCGAGAGGTCCCCTATCAACTCGCATGGGGACTGGCCTTTCCTGAGGCCACCAGAGCGGGTCCCTGAGGTCCCCGTCGTAACTCGAGAAGACCTGCCGCAACTCGAGAAAATCCAGGAGGTTCTCCCCTCCAGGCGAGATGAGGCCCATTTCCGCTGAGGCGTCTCGAGGCTGATCACACTTCCCCTCTGGAACTTCGAAAGGGTCCTTCACACCCTTGGTGCAAATCAAGAAGTTCCCCGACATACCCGTCTCCACTCGAGAGGAATCACGAGGGTCCCGCCCACATCCAGAGGAGCCCCGTTTCCGCCTCGTAGCTCGAGATGAGGGATCCTTTCCCTGCTTCGTCGGGAAAGAGTTCCCGGCGTTCCCGTCGCATCTCAAGAGGAGGCCCTCTCTACAGGAACGGCGAGAGGAACTCCAGGGTCGTGCCACCATTCCAAGAGTCCCCCAGTTGTCTCAGTCCATTCCAGAGGAACCTCTTTTCCCTTCACCGGCTCGTCTTTCACGCCGAGGATCGACTCACACCAAGGTGGCACGTGGCACAGCCCTGTGGGAAAGCCTCGTGGGAAAGCCTCGAGGGACAGCCTCGAGGGAAAGCCACAGATCCCTTCATCCACGTGACAGGAAGCGTGACACTACTGCTGCAGCTCGGGAGGAAAGCGCACGTGCATGTCCCCACTCGAGACGAGGCCTGACTCCTCTGGGGAGACTCAGAAGCACCCCAAGATCCATGGCAACACTGGAGAGGAATCCTCAGGTTCCGGCCCCGACTCCACACAAGGACTGAGGCCCCGGCATGGACGGGAGAGGAATCCCGAGAGGTCCCCTAGCAACTCGCATGGGGACTGGCCTTTCCTGAGGCCACCAGAGCGGGTCCCTGAGGTCCCCGTCGTAACTCGAGAAGACCTGTCGCAACTCGAGAAAATCCAGGAGGTTCTCCCCTCCAGGCGAGATGAGGCCCATTTCCGCTGAGGCGTCTCGAGGCTGATCACACCTCCCCTCTGGAACTTCGAAAGGGTCCTTCACACCCTTGGTGCAAATCAAGAAGTTCCCCGACATACCCGTCTCCACTCGAGAGGAATCACGAGGGTCCCGCCCACATCCAGAGGAGCCCCGTTTCCGCCTCGTAACTCGAGATGAGGGATCCTTTCCCTGCTTCGTCGGGAAAGAGTTCCCGGCGTTCCCGTCGCATCTCAAGAGGAGGCCCTCTCAACAGGAACGGCGAGAGGAACTCCAGGGTCGTGCCACCATTCCAAGAGTCCCCCAGATGTCTCAGTCCATTCCAGAGGAACCTCTTTTCCCTTCACCGGCTCGTCTTTCACGCCGAGGATCGACTCACACCAAGGTGGCACGTGGCACAGCCCTGTGGGAAAGCCTCGTGGGAAAGCCTCGAGGGACAGCCTCGAGGGAAAGCCACAGATCCCTTGATCCACGTGACAGGAAGCGTGACACTACTGCTGCAGCTCGGGAGGAAAGCGCACGTGCATGCCCCCACTCGAGACGAGGCCTGACTCCCTGGGGAGACTCAGAAGCACCCCAAGATCCATGGCAACACTGGAGAGGAATCCTCAGGTTCCGGCCCCGACTCCACACAAGGACTGAGGCCTCGGCATGGACGGGAGAGGAATCCCGAGAGGTCCCCTAGCAGCTCGCATGGGGACTGGCCTTTCCTGAGGCCACCAGAGCGGGTCCCTGAGGTCCCCATCGTAACTCGAGAAGACCTGCCGCAACTCGAGAAAATCCAGGAGGTTCTCCCCTCCAGGCGAGATGAGGCCCATTTCCGCTGAGGCGTCTCGAGGCTGATCACACCTCACCTCTGGAACTTCGAAAGGCTCCTTCACACCCTTGGTGCAAATCAAGAAGTTCCCCGACATACCCGTCTCCACTCGAGAGGAATCACGAGGGTCGCGCCCACATCCAGAGGAGCCCCGTTTCCGCCTCGTAGCTCGAGATGAGGGTCCTTTCCCTGCTTCGTCGGGAAAGAGTTCCCGGCGTTCCCGTCGCATCTCAATAGGAGGCCCTCTCTACAGGAACGGCGAGAGGAACTCCAGGGTCGTGCCACCATTCCAAGAGTCCCCCAGATGTCTCAGTCCATTCCAGAGGAACCTCTTTTCCCTTCACCGGCTCGTCTTTCACGCCGAGGATCGACTCACACCAAGGTGGCACGTGGCACAGCCCTGTGGGAAAGCCTCGTGGGAAAGCCTCGAGGGACAGCCTCGAGGGAAAGCCACAGATCCCTTGATCCACGTGACAGGAAGCGTGACACTACTGCTGCAGCTCGGGAGGAAAGCGCACGTGCATGCCCCCACTCGAGACGAGGCCTGACTCCCCTGGGGAGACTCAGAAGCACCCCAAGATCCATGGCAACACTGGAGAGGAATCCTCAGGTTCCGGCCCCGACTCCACACAAGGACTGAGGCCCCGGCATGGACGGGAGAGGAATCCCGAGAGGTCCCCTAGCAACTCGCATGGGGACTGGCCTTTGCTGAGGCCACCAGAGCGGGTCCCTGAGGTCCCCGTCGTAACTCGAGAAGACCTGCCGCAACTCGAGAAAATCCAGGAGGTTCTCCCCTCCAGGCGAGATGAGGCCCATTTCCGCTGAGGCGTCTCGAGGCTGATCACACCTCACCTCTGGAACTTCGAAAGGCTCCTTCACACCCTTGGTGCAAATCAAGAAGTTCCCCGACATACCCGTCTCCACTCGAGAGGAATCACGAGGGTCCCGCCCACATCCAGAGGAGCCCCGTTTCCGCCTCGTAGCTCGAGATGAGGGATCCTTTCCCTGCTTCGTCGGGAAAGAGTTCCCGGCGTTCCCGTCGCATCTCAATTGGAGGCCCTCTCTACAGGAACGGCGAGAGGAACTCCACGGTCGTGCCACCATTCCAAGAGTCCCCCAGATGTCTCAGTCCATTCCAGAGGAACCTCTTTTCCCTTCACCGGCTCGTCTTTCACGCCGAGGATCGACTCACACCAAGGTGGCACGTGGCACAGCCCTGTGGGAAAGCCTCGTGGGAAAGCCTCGAGGGACAGCCTCGAGGGAAAGCCACAGATCCCTTGATCCACGTGACAGGAAGCGTGACACTACTGCTGCAGCTCGGGAGGAAAGCGCACGTGCATGCCCCCACTCGAGACGAGGCCTGACTCCCCTGGGGAGACTCAGAAGCACCCCAAGATCCATGGCAACACTGGAGAGGAATCCTCAGGTTCCGGCCCCGACTCCACACAAGGACTGAGGCCCCGGCATGGACGGGAGAGGAATCCCGAGAGGTCCCCTAGCAACTCGCATGGGGACTGGCCTTTCCTGAGGCCACCAGAGCGGGTCCCTGAGGTCCCCGTCGTAACTCGAGAAGACCTGCCGCAACTCGAGAAAATCCAGGAGGTTCTCCCCTCCAGGCGAGATGAGGCCCATTTCCGCTGAGGCGTCTCGAGGCTGATCACACTTCCCCTCTGGAACTTCGAAAGGGTCCTTCACACCCTTGGTGCAAATCAAGAAGTTCCCCGACGTACCCGTCTCCACTCGAGAGGAATCACGAGGGTCCCGCCCACATCCAGAGGAGCCCCGTTTCCGCCTCGTAGCTCGAGATGAGGGATCCTTTCCCTGCTTCGTCGGGAAAGAGTTCCCGGCGTTCCCGTCGCATCTCAAGAGGAGGCCCTCTCAACAGGAACGGCGAGAGGAACTCCAGGGTCGTGCCACCATTCCAAGAGTCCCCCAGATGTCTCAGTCCATTCCAGAGGAAACTCTTTTCCCTTCACCGGCTCGTCTTTCACGCCGAGGATCGACTCACACCAAGGTGGCACGTGGCACAGCCCTGTGGGAAAGCCTCGTGGGAAAGCCTCGAGGGACAGCCTCGAGGGAAAGCCACAGATCCCTTGATCCACGTGACAGGAAGCGTGACACTACTGCTGCAGCTCGGGAGGAAAGCGCACGTGCATGCCCCCACTCGAGACGAGGCCTGACTCCCCTGGGGAGACTCAGAAGCACCCCAAGATCCATGGCAACACTGGAGAGGAATCCTCAGGTTCCGGCCCCGACTCCACACAAGGACTGAGGCCCCGGCATGGACGGGAGAGGAATCCCGAGAGGTCCCCTAGCAACTCGCATGGGGACTGGCCTTTCCTGAGGCCACCAGAGCGGGTCCCTGAGGTCCCCGTCGTAACTCGAGAAGACCTGCCGCAACTCGAGAAAATCCAGGAGGTTCTCCCCTCCAGGCGAGATGAGGCCCATTTCCGCTGAGGCGTCTCGAGGCTGATCACACTTCCCCTCTGGAACTTCGAAAGGGTCCTTCACACCCTTGGTGCAAATCAAGAAGTTCCCCGACATACCCGTCTCCACTCGAGAGGAATCACGAGGGTCCCGCCCACATCCAGAGGAGCCCCGTTTCCGCCTCGTAGCTCGAGATGAGGGATCCTTTCCCTGCTTCGTCGGGAAAGAGTTCCCGGCGTTCCCGTCGCATCTCAAGAGGAGGCCCTCTCTACAGGAACGGCGAGAGGAACTCCAGGGTCGTGCCACCATTCCAAGAGTCCCCCAGATGTCTCAGTCCATTCCAGAGGAACCTCTTTTCCCTTCACCGGCTCGTCTTTCACGCCGAGGATCGACTCACACCAAGGTGGCACGTGGCACAGCCCTGTGGGAAAGCCTCGTGGGAAAGCCTCGAGGGACAGCCTCGAGGGAAAGCCACAGATCCCTTGATCCACGTGACAGGAAGCGTGACACTACTGCTGCAGCTCGGGAGGAAAGTGCACGTGCATGAAGCCACTCGAGACGAGGCCTGACTCCCCTGGGGAGACTCAGAAGCACCCCAAGATCCATGGCAACACTGGAGAGGAATCCTCAGGTTCTGGCCCCGATTCCACACAAGGACTGAGGCCCCGGCATGGACGGGAGAGGAATCCCGAGAGGTCCCCTAGCATCTCGCATGGGGACTGGCCTTTCCTGAGGCCACCAGAGCGTGTCCCTGAGGTCCCCGTCGTAACTCGAGAAGACCTGCCGCAACTCGAGAACATCCAGGAGGTTCTCCCCTCCAGGCGAGATGAGGCCCATTTCCGCTGAGGCGTCTCGAGGCTGATCACACCTCACCTCTGGAACTTCGAAAGGGTCCTTCACACCCTTGGTGCAAATCAAGAAGTTCCCCGACATACCCGTCTCCACTCGAGAGGAATCACGAGGGTCCCGCCGACATCCAGAGGAGCCCCGATTCAGCCTCGTAGCTCGAGAAGAGGGATCCTTTCCCTGCTTCGTCAGGAAAGAGTTCCCTGCGTTCCCGTCGCATCTCAAGAGGAGGCCCTCTCAACAGGAACGGCGAGAGGAACTCCAGGGTCGTGCCACCATTCCAAGAGTCCCCCAGATGTCTCAGTCCATTCCAGAGGAACCTCTTTTCCCTTCACCGGCTCGTCTTTCACGCCGAGGATCGACTCACACCAAGGTGGCACGTGGCACAGCCCTGTGGGAAAGCCTCGTGGGAAAGCCTCGAGGGACAGCCTCGAGGGAAAGCCACAGATCCCTTGATCCACGTGACAGGAAGCGTGACACTGCTGCTGCAGCTCGGGAGGAGAGCGCACGTGCATGCCCCCACTCGAGACGAGGCCTGAATCCCCTGGGGAGACTCAGAAGCACCCCAAGATCCATGGCAACACTGGAGAGGAATCCTCAGGTTCCGGCCCCGACTCCACACAAGGACTGAGGCCCCGGCATGGACGGGAGAGGAATCCCGAGAGGTCCCCTAGCAACTCGCATGGGGACTGGCCTTTCCTGAGGCCACCAGAGCGGGTCCCTGAGGTCCCCGTCGTAACTCGAGAAGACCTGCCGCAACTCGAGAAAATCCAGGAGGTTCTCCCCTCCAGGCGAGATGAGGCTCATTTCCGCTGAGGCGTCTCGAGGCTGAACACACCTCACCTCTGGAACTTCGAAAGGCTCCTTCACACCCTTGGTGCAAATCAAGAAGTTCCCCGACATAGCCGTCTCCACTCGAGAGGAATCACGAGGTTCCCGCCCACATCCAGAGGAGCCCCGTTTCCACCTCGTAGCTCGAGATGAGGGATCCTTTCCCTGCTTCGTCGGGAAAGAGTTCCCGGCGTTCCCGTCGCATCTCAAGAGGAGGCCCTCTCAACAGGAACGGCGAGAGGAACTCCAGGGTCATGCCACCATTCCAAGAGTCCCCCAGATGTCTCAGTCCATTCCAGAGGAACCTCTTTTCCCTTCACCGGCTCGTCTTTCACGCCGAGGATCGACTCACACCAAGGTGGCACGTGGCACAGCCCTGTGGGAAAGCCTCGTGGGAAAGCCTCGAGGGACAGCCTCGAGGGAAAGCCACAGATCCCTTGATCCACGTGACAGGAAGCATGACACTACTGCTGCAGCTCGGGAGGAAAGCGCACGTGCATGCCCCCACTCGAGACGAGGCCTGACTCCCCTGGGGAGACTCAGAAGCACCCCAAGATCCATGGCAACACTGGAGAGGAATCCTCAGGTTCCGGCCCCGACTCCACACAAGGACTGAGGCCCCGGCATGGACGGGAGAGGAATCCCGAGAGGTCCCCTAGCAACTCGCATGGGGACTGGCCTTTCCTGAGGCCACCAGAGCGGGTCCCTGAGGTCCCCGTCGTAACTCGAGAAGACCTGCCGCAACTCGAGAAAATCCAGGAGGTTCTCCCCTCCAGGCGAGATGAGGCCCATGTCCGCTGAGGCGTCTCGAGGCTGATCACACCTTCCCTCTGGAACTTCGAAAGGCTCCTTCACACCTTTAGTGCAAATCAAGAAGTTCCCCGACATACCCGTCTCCACTCGAGAGGAATCACGAGGGTCCCGCCCACATCCAGAGGAGCCCCGTTTCCGCCTCGTAGCTCGAGATGAGGGATCCTTTCCCTGCTTCGTCGGGAAAGAGTTCCCGGCCTTCCCGTCGCATCTCAAGAGGAGGCCCTCTCAACAGGAACGGCAAGAGGAACTCCAGGGTCGTGCCACCATTCCAAGAGTCCCCCAGATGTCTCAGTCCATTCCAGAGGAACCTCTTTTCCCTTCACCGGCTCGTCTTTCACGCCGAGGATCGACTCACACCAAGGTGGCACCTGGCACAGCCCTGTGGGAAAGCCTCGTGGGAAAGCCTCGAGGGACAGCCTCGAGGGAAAGCCAGAGATCCCTTGATCCACATGACAGGAAGCGTGACACTACTGCTGCAGCTCGGGAGGAAAGCGCACGTGCATGCCCCCACTCGAGACGAGGCCTGACTCCCCTGGGGAGACTCAGAAGCACCCCAAGATCCATGGCAACACTGGAGAGGAATCCTCAGGTTCCGGCCCCGACTCCACAAAAGGACTGAGGCCCCGGCATGGACGGGAGAGGAATCCCGAGAGGTCCCCTAGCAACTCGCATGGGGACTGGCCTTTCCTGAGGCCACCAGAGCGGGTCCCTGAGGTCCCCGTCGTAACTCGAGAAGACCTGCCGCAACTCGAGAAAATCCAGGAGGTTCTCCCCTCCAGGCGAGATGAGGCCCATTTCCGCTGAGGCGTCTCGAGGCTGATCACACCTCACCTCTGGAACTTCGAAAGGGTCCTTCACACCCTTGGTGCAAATCAAGAAGTTCCCCGACATACCCGTCTCCACTCGAGAGGAATCACGAGGGTCCCGCCCACATCCAGAGGAGCCCCGTTTCCGCCTCGTAGCTCGAGATGAGGGATCCTTTCCCTGCTTCATCGGGAAAGAGTTCCCGGCGTTCCCGTCGCATCTCAAGAGGAGGCCCTCTCAACAGGAACGGCGAGAGGAACTCCAGGGTCGTGCCACCATTCCAAGAGTCCCCCAGATGTCTCAGTCCATTCCAGAGGAACCTCTTTTCCCCTCACCAGCTCGTCTTTCACGCCGAGGATCGACTCACACCAAGGTGGCACGTGGCACAGCCCTGTGGGAAAGCCTCGTGGGAAAGCCTCGAGGGACAGCCTCGAGGGAAAGCCAGAGATCCCTTGATCCACGTGACAGGAAGCGTGACACTACTGCTGCAGCTCGGGAGGAAAGCGCACGTGCATGCCCCCACTCGAGACGAGGCCTGACTCCCCTGGGGAGACTCAAAAGCACCCCAAGATCCATGGCAACACTGGAGAGGAATCCTCAGGTTCCGGCCCCGACTCCACACAAGGACTGAGGCCCCGGCATGGACGGGAGAGGAATCCCGAGAGGTCCCCTAGCAACTCGCATGGGGACTGGCCTTTCCTGAGGCCACCAGAGCGGGTCCCTGAGGTCCCCGTCGTAACTCGAGAAGACCTGCCGCAACTCGAGAAAATCCAGGAGGTTCTCCCCTCCAGGCGAGATGAGGCCCATTTCCGCTGAGGCGTCTCGAGGCTGATCACACCTCACCTCTGGAACTTCGAAAGGGTCCTTCACACCCTTGGTGCAAATCAAGAAGTTCCCCGACATACCCGTCTCCACTCGAGAGGAATCACGAGGGTCCCGCCCACATCCAGAGGAGCCCCGTTTCCGCCTCGTAGCTCGAGATGAGGGATCCTTTCCCTGCTTCATCGGGAAAGAGTTCCCGGCGTTCCCGTCGCATCTCAAGAGGAGGCCCTCTCAACAGGAACGGCGAGAGGAACTCCAGGGTCGTGCCACCATTCCAAGAGTCCCCCAGATGTCTCAGTCCATTCCAGAGGAACCTCTTTTCCCCTCACGGGCTCGTCTTTCACGCCAAGGATCGACTCACACCAAGGTGGCACGTGGCACAGCCCTGTGGGAAAGCCTCGTGGGAAAGCCTCGAGGGACAGCCTCGAGGGAAAGCCACAGATCCCTTGATCCACGTGACAGGAAGCGTGACACTACTGCTGCAGCTCGGGAGGAAAGCGCACGTGCATGCCCCCACTCGAGACGAGGCCTGACTCCCCTGGGGAGACTCAAAAGCACCCCAAGATCCATGGCAACACTGGAGAGGAATCCTCAGGTTCCGGCCCCGACTCCACACAAGGACTGAGGCCCCGGCATGGACGGGAGAGGAATCCCGAGAGGTCCCCTAGCAACTCACATGGGGACTGGCCTTTCCTGAGGCCACCAGAGCGGGTCCCTGTGGTCCCCGTCGTAACTCGAGAAGACATGCCGCAACTCGAGAAAATCCAGGAGGTTCTCCCTTCCAGGCGAGATGAGGCCCATTTCCGCTGAGGCGTCTCGAGGCTGATCACACCTCACCTCTGGAACTTTGAAAGGCTCCTTCACACCCTTGGTGCAAATCAGAAGTTCCCCGACCTAGCCGTCTCCACTCGAGAGGAATCACGTGGGTCCCGCCCACATCCAGAGGAGCCATGTTTCCGCCTCGTAGCTCGAGATGAGGGATCCTTTCCCTGCTTCGTCGGGAAAGAGTTCCCGGCGTTCCCGTCGCATCTCAAGAGGAGGCCCTCTCAACAGGAACGGCGAGAGGAACTCCAGGGTCGTGCCACCATTCCAAGAGTCCCCCAGATGTCTCAGTCCATTCCAGAGGAACCTCTTTTCCCTTCACCGGCTCGTCTTTCACGCCGAGGATCGACTCACACCAAGGTGGCACGTGGCACAGCCCTGTGGGAAAGCCTCGTGGGAAAGCCTAGAGGGACAGCCTCGAGGGAAAGCCACAGATCCCTTGATCCACGTGACAGGAAGCGTGACACTACTGCTGCAGCTCGGGAGGAAAGCGCACGTGCATGCCCCCACTCGAGACGAGGCCTGACTCCCCTGGGGAGACATAGAAGCACCCCAAGTTCCATGGCAACACTGGAGAGGAATCCTCAGGTTCCGGCCCCGACTCCACACAAGGACTGAGGCCCCGGCATGGACGGGAGAGGAATTCCGAGAGGTCCCCTAGCAACTCGCATGGGGACTGGCCTTTCCTGAGGCCACCAGAGCGGGTCCCTGAGGTCCCCGTCGTAACTCGAGAAGACCTGCCGCAACTCGAGAAAATCCAGGAGGTTCTCCCCTCCAGGCGAGATGAGGCCCATTTCCGCTGAGGCGTCTCGAGGCTGATCACACCTCACCTCTGGAACTTCTAAAGGGTCCTTCACACCCTTGGTGCAAATCAAGAAGTTCCCCGACATACCCGTCTCCACTCGAGAGGAATCACGAGGGTCCCGCCCACATCCAGAGGAGCCCCGTTTCCGCCTCGTAGCTCGAGATGCGGGATCCTTTCCCTGCTTCGTCGGGAAAGAGTTCCCGGCGTTCCCGTCGCATCTCAAGAGGAGGCCCTCTCAACAGGAACGGCGAGAGGAACTCCAGGGTCGTGCCACCATTCCAAGAGTCCCGCAGATGTCTCAGTCCATTCCAGAGGAAACCCTTTTCCCCTCACCGGCTCGTCTTTCACGCCGAGGATCGACTCACACCAAGGTGGCACGTGGCACAGCCCTGTGGGAAAGCCTCGTGGGAAAGCCTCGAGGGACAGCCTCGAGGGAAAGCCACAGATCCCTTGATCCACGTGACAGGAAGCGTGACACTACTGCTGCAGCTCGGGAGGAAAGCGCACGTGCATGCCCCCACTCGAGACGAGGCCTGACTCCCCTGGGGAGACTCAGAAGCACCCCAAGATCCATGGCAACACTGGAGAGCAATCCTCAGGTTCCGGCCCCGACTCCACACAAGGACTGAGGCCCCGGCATGGACGGGAGAGGAATCCCGAGAGGTCCCCTAGCAACTCGCATGGGGACTGGCCTTTCCTGAGGCCACCAGAGCGGGTCCCTGAGGTCCCCGTCGTAACTCCAGAAGACCTGCCGCAACTCGAGAAAATCCAGGACGTTCTCCCCTCCAGGCGAGATGAGGCCCATTTCCGCTGAGGCGTCTCGAGGCTGATCACACCTCACCTCTGGAACTTCGAAAGGGTCCTTCACACCCTTGGTGCAAATCAAGAAGTTCCCCGACATACCCGTCTCCACTCGAGAGGAATCACGAGGGTCCCGCCCACATCCAGAGGAGCCCCGTTTCCGCCTCGTAGCTCGAGATGAGGGATCCTTTCCCTGCTTCGTCGGGAAAGAGTTCCCGGCCTTCCCGTCGCATCTCAAGAGGAGGCCCTCTCAACAGGAACGGCGAGAGGAACTCCAGGGTCGTGCCACCATTCCAAGAGTCCCCCAGATGTCTCAGTCCATTCCAGAGGAACCTCTTTTCCCTTCACCGGCTCGTCTTTCACGCCGAGGATCGACTCACACCAAGGTGGCACGTGGCACAGCCCTGTGGGAAAGCCTCGTGGGAAAGCCTCGAGGGACAGCCTCGAGGGAAAGCCACAGATCCCTTGATCCACGTGACAGGAAGCGTGACACTACTGCTGCAGCTCGGGAGGAAAGCGCACGTGCATGCCCCCACTCGAGACGAGGCCTGACTCCCCTGGGGAGACTCAGAAGCACCCCAAGATCCATGACAACACTGGAGAGGTATCCTCAGGTTCCGGCCCCGACTCCACACAAGGACTGAGGCCCCGGCATGGACGGGAGAGGAATCCCGAGAGGTCCCCTAGCACCTCGCATGGGGACTGGCCTTTCCTGAGGCCCCCAGAGCGGGTCCCTGAGGTCCCCGTCGTAACTCGAGAAGACCTGCCGCAACTCGAGAAAATCCAGGAGGTTCTCCCCTCCAGGCGAGATGAGGCCCATTTCCGCTGAGGCGTTTCGAGGCTGATCACACCTCACCTCTGGAACTTCGAAAGGCTCCTTCACACCCTTGGTGCAAATCAAGAAGTTCCCCGACATAGCCGTCTCCACTCGAGAGGAATCACGAGGGTCCCGCCCACATCCAGAGGAGCCCCGTTTCCGCCTCGTAGCTCGAGATGAGGGATCCTTTCCCTGCTTCGTCGGGAAAGAGTTCCCGGCCTTCCCGTCGCATCTCAAGAGGAGGCCTTCTCAACAGGAACGGCGAGAGGAACTCCAGGGTCGTGCCACCATTCCAAGAGTCCCCCAGATGTCTCAGTCCATTCCAGAGGAACCTCTTTTCCCTTCACCGGCTCGTCTTTCACGCCGAGGATCGACTCACACCAAGGTGGCACGTGGCACAGCCCTGTGGGAAAGCCTCGTGGGAAAGCCTCGAGGGACAGCCTCGAGGGAAAGCCACAGATCCCTTGATCCACGTGACAGGAAGCGTGACACTACTGCTGCAGCTCCGGGGGAAAGCGCACGTGCATGCCCCCACTCAAGACGAGGCCTGACTCCCCTGGGGAGACTCAGAAGCACCCCAAGATCCATGGCAACACTGGAGAGGAATCCTCAGGTTCCGGCCCCGACTCCACACAAGGACTGAGGCCCCGGCATGGACGGGAGAGGAATCCCGAGAGGTCCCCTAGCAACTCGCATGGGGACTGGCCTTTCCTGAGGCCATCAGAGCGGGTCCCTGAGGTCCCCGTCGTAACTCGAGAAGACCTGCCGCAACTCGAGAAAATCCAGGACGTTCTCCCCTCCAGGCGAGATGAGGCCCATTTCCGCTGAGGCGTCTCGAGGCTGATCACACCTCACCTCTGGAACTTCGAAAGGCTCCTTCACACCCTTGGTGCAAATCAAGAAGTTCCCCGACATAGCCGTCTCCACTCGAGAGGAATCACGAGGGTCCCGCCCACATCCAGAGGAGCCCCGTTTCCGCCTCGTAGCTCGAGATGAGGGATCCTTTCCCTGCTTCGTCGGGAAAGAGTTCCCGGCCTTCCCGTCGCATCTCAAGAGGAGGCCCTCTCAACAGGAACGGCGAGAGGAACTCCAGGGTCGTGCCACCATTCCAAGAGTCCCCCAGATGTCTCAGTCCATTCCAGAGAAACTTTTTTCCCTTCACCGGCTCGTCTTTCACGCCGAGGATCGACTCACACCAAGGTGGCACGTGGCACAGCCCTGTGGGAAAGCCTCGTGGGAAAGCCTCGAGGGACAGCCTCGAGGGAAAGCCACAGATCCCTTGATCCACGTGACAGGAAGCGTGACACTACTGCTGCAGCTCGGGAGGAAAGCGCACGTGCATGCCCCCACTCGAGACGAGGCCTGACTCCCCTGGGGAGACACAGAAGCACCCAAAGATCCATGGCAACACTGGAGAGGAATCCTCAGGTTCCGGCCCCCACTCCACACAAGGACTGAGGCCCCGGCATGGACGGGAGAGGAAACCCGAGAGGTCCCCTAGCCATTCGCATGGGGACTGGCCTTTCCTGAGGCCACCAGAGCGGGTCCCTGAGTTCCCCGTCGTAACTCGAGAAGACCTGCCGCAACTCGAGAAAATCCAGGAGGTTCTCCCCTTCAGGCGAGATGAGGCCCATTTCCGCTGAGGCGTCTCGAGGCTGATCACACCTCACCTCCGGAACTTCGAAAGGCTCCTTCACACCCTTGCTGCAAATCAAGAAGTTCCCCGACCTAGCCGTCTCCACTCGAGAGGAATCACGAGGGTCCCGCCCACATCCAGAGGAGCCCCGTTTCCCCCTCGAAGCTCGAGATGAGGGATCCTTTCCCTGCTTCGTCGGGAAAGAGTTCCCGGCGTTCCCGTCGCATCTCAAGAGGAGGCCCTCTCAACAGGAACGGCGAGAGGAACTCCAGGGTCGTGCGACCATTCCAAGAGTCCCCCAGATGTCTCAGTCCATTCCAGAGGAACCTCTTTTCCCTTCACCGGCTCGTCTTTCACGGCGAGGATCGACTCACACCAAGGTGGCACGTGGCACAGCCCTGTGGGAAAGCCTCGTGGGAAAGCCTCGAGGGACAGCCTCGAGGGAAAGCCACAGATCCCTTGATCCACGTGACAGGAAGCGTGACACTACTGCTGCAGCTCGGGAGGAAAACGCACGTGCATGCCCCCACTCGAGACGAGGCCTGACTCCCCTGGGGAGACACAGAAGCACCCAAAGATCCATGGCAACACTGGAGAGGAATCCTCAGGTTCCGGCCCCCACTCCACACAAGGACTGAGGCCCCGGCATGGACGGGAGAGGAAACCCGAGAGGTCCCCTAGCCATTCGCATGGGGACTGGCCTTTCCTGAGGCCACCAGAGCGGGTCCCTGAGGTCCCCGTCGTAACTCGAGAAGACCTGCCGCAACTCGAGAAAATCCAGGAGGTTCTCCCCTTCAGGCGAGATGAGGCCCATTTCCGCTGAGGCGTCTCGAGGCTGATCACACCTCACCTCCGGAACTTCGAAAGGCTCCTTCACACCCTTGTTGCAAATCAAGAAGTTCCCCGACATACCCGTCTACACTCGAGAGGAATCACGAGGGTCCCGCCCACATCCAGAGGAGCCCCGTTTCCGCCTCGAAGCTCGAGATGAGGGATCCTTTCCCTGCTTCGTCGGGAAAGAGTTCCCGGCGTTCCCGTCGCATCTCAAGAGGAGGCCCTCTCAACAGGAACGGCGAGAAGAACTCCAGGGTCGTGCGACCATTCCAAGAGTCCCCCAGATGTCTCAGTCCATTCCAGAGGAACCTCTTTTCCCTTCACCGGCTCGTCTTTCACGGCGAGGATCGACTCACACCAAGGTGGCACGTGGCACAGCCCTGTGGGAAAGCCTCGTGGGAAAGCCTCGAGGGACAGCCTCGAGGGAAAGCCACAGATCCCTTGATCCACGTGACAGGAAGCGTGACACTACTGCTGCAGCTCGGGAGGAAAGCGCACGTGCATGCCCCCACTCGAGACGAGGCCTGACTCCCCTGGGGAGACACACAAGCACCCAAAGATCCATGGCAACACTGGAGAGGAATCCTCAGGTTCCGGCCCCGACTCCACACAAGGACTGAGGCCCCGGCATGGACGGGAGAGGAATCCCGAGAGGTCCCCTAGCAACTCGCATGGGGACTGGCCTTTCCTGAGGCCACCAGAGCGGGTCCCTGAGGTCCCCGTCGTAACTCGAGAAGACCTGCTGCAACTCGAGAAAATCCAGGAGGTTCTCCCTTCCAGGCGAGATGAGGCCCATTTCCGCTGAGGCGTCTCGAGGCTGATCACACCTCACCTCTGGAACTTCGAAAGGGTCCTTCACACCCTTGGTGCAAATCAAGAAGTTCCCCGACATACCCGTCTCCACTCGAGAGGAATCACGAGGGCCCCGCCCACATCCAGAGGAGCCCCGTTTCAGCTTCGTAGCTCGAGATGAGGGATCCTTTCCCTGCTTCGTCGGGAAAGAGTTCCCGGCGTTCCCGTCGCATCTCAAGAGGAGGCCCTCTCAACAGGAACGGCGAGAGGAACTCCAGGGTCGTGCCACCATTCCAAGAGTCCCCCAGATGTCTCAGTCCATTGCAGAGGAACCTCTTTTCCCTTCACCGGCTGGTCTTTCACGGCGAGGATCGACTCACACCAAGGTGGCACGTGGCACAGCCCTGTGGGAAAGCCTCGTGGGAAAGCCTCGAGGGACAGCCTCGAGGGAAAGCCACAGATCCCTTGATCCACGTGACAGGAAGCGTGACACTACTGCTGCAGCTCGGGAGGAAAGCGCACGTGCATGCCCCCACTCGAGACGAGGCCTGACTCCCCTGGGGAGACACAGAAGCACCCAAAGATCCATGGCAACACTGGAGAGGAATCCTCAGGTTCCGGCCCCCACTCCACACAAGGACTGAGGCCCCGGCATGGACGGGAGAGGAAACCCGAGAGGTCCCCTAGCCATTCGCATGGGGACTGGCCTTTCCTGAGGCCACCAGAGCGGGTCCCTGAGGTCCCCGTCGTAACTCGAGAAGACCTGCCGCAACTCGAGAAAATCCAGGAGGTTCTCCCCTTCAGGCGAGATGAGGCCCATTTCCGCTGAGGCGTCTCGAGGCTGACCACACCTCACCTCCGGAACTTCGAAAGGCTCCTTCACACCCTTGTTGCAAATCAAGAAGTTCCCCGACATACCCGTCTCCACTCGAGAGGAATCACGAGGGTCCCGCCCACATCCAGAGGAGCCCCGTTTCCGCCTCGAAGCTCGAGATGAGGGATCCTTTCCCTGCTTCGTCGGGAAAGAGTTCCCGGCGTTCCCGTCGCATCTCAAGAGGAGGCCCTCTCAACAGGAACGGCGAGAGGAACTCCAGAGTCGTGCCACCATTCCAAGAGTCCCCCAGATGTCTCAGTCCATTCCAGAGGAAACTTTTTTCCCTTCACCGGCTCGTCTTTCACGCCGAGGATCGACTCACACCAAGGTGGCACGTGGCACAGCCCTGTGGGAAAGCCTCGTGGGAAAGCCTCGAGGGACAGCCTCGAGGGAAAGCCACAGATCCCTTGATCCACGTGACAGGAAGCGTGACACTACTGCTGCAGCTCGGGAGGAAAGCGCACGTGCATGCCCCCAGTCGAGACGAGGCCTGACTTCCCTGGGGAGACTCAGAAGCACCCCAGGATCCATGGCAACACTGGAGAGGAATCCTCAGGTTCCGGCCCCCACTCCGCTCAAGGACTGAGGCCCCGGCATGGACGCGAGAGGAATCCCGAGAGGTCCCCTAGCAACTCGCATGGGGACTGGCCTTTCCTGAGGCCACCAGAGCGGGTCCCTGAGGTCCCCGTCGTAACTCGAGAAGACCTGCCGCAACTCGAGAAAATCCAGGAGGTTCTCCCCTCCAGGTGAGATGAGGCCCATTTCCGCTGAGGCGTCTCGAGGCTGATCACACCTCACCTCTGGAACTTCGAATGGCTCCTTCACACCCTTGGTGCAAATCAAGAAGTTCCCCGACATACCCGTCTCCACTCGAGAGGAATCACGAGGGTCCCGCCCACATCCAGAGGAGCCCCGTTTCCGCCTCGAAGCTCGAGATGAGGGATCCTTTCCCTGCTTCTTAGGGAAAGAGTTCCCGGCGTTCCTGTCGCATCTCAAGAGGAGGCCCTCTCAACAGGAACGGCGAGAGGAACTCCAGGGTCGTGCCACCATTCCAAGAGTCCCCCAGATGTCTCAGTCCATTCCAGAGGAAACTCTTTTCCCTTCACCGGCTCGTCTTTCACACCAAGGATCGACTCACACCAAGGTGGCACGTGGCACAGCCCTGTGGGAAAGCCTCGTGGGAAAGCCTCGAGGGACAGCCTCGAGGGAAAGCCACAGATCCCTTGATCCACGTGACAGGAAGCGTGACACTACTGCTGCAGCTCGGGAGGAAAGCGCACGTGCATGCCCCCACTCGAGACGAGCCCTGACTCCCCTGGGGAGACTCAGAAGCACCCCAAGATCCATGGCAACACTGGAGAGGAATCCTCAGGTTCCGGCCCCGACTCCACACAAGGACTGAGGCCCCGGCATGGACGGGAGAGGAATCCCGAGAGGTCCCCTAGCAACTCGCATGGGGACTGGCCTTTCCTGAGGCCACCAGAGCGGGTCCCTGAGGTCCCCGTCGTAACTCGAGAAGACCTGCTGCAACTCGAGAAAATCCAGGAGGTTCTCCCCTCCAGGCGAGATGAGGCCCATTTCCGCTGAGGCGTCTCGAGGCTGATCACACCTCACCTCTGGAACTTCGAAAGGGTCCTTCACACCCTTGGTGCAAATCAAGAAGTTCCCCGACATACCCGTCTCCACTCGAGAGGAATCACGATGGCCCCGCCCACATCCAGAGGAGCCCCGTTTCAGCTTCGTAGCTCGAGATGAGGGATCCTTTCCCTGCTTCGTCGGGAAAGAGTTCCCGGCGTTCCCGTCGCATCTCAAGAGGAGGCCCTCTCAACAGGAACGGCGAGAGGAACTCCAGGGTCGTGCCACCATTCCAAGAGTCCCCCAGATGTCTCAGTCCATTGCAGAGGAACCTCTTTTCCCTTCACCGGCTGGTCTTTCACGGCGAGGATCGACTCACACCAAGGTGGCACGTGGCACAGCCCTGTGGGAAAGCCTCGTGGGAAAGCCTCGAGGGACAGCCTCGAGGGAAAGCCACAGATCCCTTGATCCACGTGACAGGAAGCGTGACACTACTGCTGCAGCTCGGGAGGAAAGCGCACGTGCATGCCCCCACTCGAGACGAGGCCTGACTCCCCTGGGGAGACACAGAAGCACCCAAAGATCCATGGCAACACTGGAGAGGAATCCTCAGGTTCCGGCCCCCACTCCACACAAGGACTGAGGCCCCGGCATGGACGGGAGAGGAAACCCGAGAGGTCCCCTAGCCATTCGCATGGGGACTGGCCTTTCCTGAGGCCACCAGAGCGGGTCCCTGAGGTCCCCGTCGTAACTCGAGAAGACCTGCCGCAACTCGAGAAAATCCAGGAGGTTCTCCCCTTCAGGCGAGATGAGGCCCATTTCCGCTGAGGCGTCTCGAGGCTGACCACACCTCACCTCCGGAACTTCGAAAGGCTCCTTCACACCCTTGTTGCAAATCAAGAAGTTCCCCGACATACCCGTCTCCACTCGAGAGGAATCACGAGGGTCCCGCCCACATCCAGAGGAGCCCCGTTTCCGCCTCGAAGCTCGAGATGAGGGATCCTTTCCCTGCTTCGTCGGGAAAGAGTTCCCGGCGTTCCCGTCGCATCTCAAGAGGAGGCCCTCTCAACAGGAACGGCGAGAGGAACTCCAGAGTCGTGCCACCATTCCAAGAGTCCCCCAGATGTCTCAGTCCATTCCAGAGGAACCTCTTTTCCCTTCACCGGCTCGTCTTTCACGCCGAGGATCGACTCACACCAAGGTGGCACGTGGCACAGCCCTGTGGGAAAGCCTCGTGGGAAAGCCTCGAGGGACAGCCTCGAGGGAAAGCCACAGATCCCTTGATCCACGTGACAGGAAGCGTGACACTACTGCTGCAGCTCGGGAGGAAAGCGCACGTGCATGCCCCCACTCGAGACGAGGCCTGACTCCCCTGGGGAGACACACAAGCACCCAAAGATCCATGGCAACACTGGAGAGGAATCCTCAGGTTCCGGCCCCGACTCCACACAAGGACTGAGGCCCCGGCATGGACGGGAGAGGAATCCCGAGAGGTCCCCTAGCAACTCGCATGGGGACTGGCCTTTCCTGAGGCCACCAGAGCGGGTCCCTGAGGTCCCCGTCGTAACTCGAGAAGACCTGCTGCAACTCGAGAAAATCCAGGAGGTTCTCCCTTCCAGGCGAGATGAGGCCCATTTCCGCTGAGGCGTCTCGAGGCTGATCACACCTCACCTCTGGAACTTCGAAAGGGTCCTTCACACCCTTGGTGCAAATCAAGAAGTTCCCCGACATACCCGTCTCCACTCGAGAGGAATCACGAGGGCCCCGCCCACATCCAGAGGAGCCCCGTTTCAGCTTCGTAGCTCGAGATGAGGGATCCTTTCCCTGCTTCGTCGGGAAAGAGTTCCCGGCGTTCCCGTCGCATCTCAAGAGGAGGCCCTCTCAACAGGAACGGCGAGAGGAACTCCAGGGTCGTGCCACCATTCCAAGAGTCCCCCAGATGTCTCAGTCCATTGCAGAGGAACCTCTTTTCCCTTCACCGGCTGGTCTTTCACGGCGAGGATCGACTCACACCAAGGTGGCACGTGGCACAGCCCTGTGGGAAAGCCTCGTGGGAAAGCCTCGAGGGACAGCCTCGAGGGAAAGCCACAGATCCCTTGATCCACGTGACAGGAAGCGTGACACTACTGCTGCAGCTCGGGAGGAAAGCGCACGTGCATGCCCCCACTCGAGACGAGGCCTGACTCCCCTGGGGAGACACAGAAGCACCCAAAGATCCATGGCAACACTGGAGAGGAATCCTCAGGTTCCGGCCCCCACTCCACACAAGGACTGAGGCCCCGGCATGGACGGGAGAGGAAACCCGAGAGGTCCCCTAGCCATTCGCATGGGGACTGGCCTTTCCTGAGGCCACCAGAGCGGGTCCCTGAGGTCCCCGTCGTAACTCGAGAAGACCTGCCGCAACTCGAGAAAATCCAGGAGGTTCTCCCCTTCAGGCGAGATGAGGCCCATTTCCGCTGAGGCGTCTCGAGGCTGACCACACCTCACCTCCGGAACTTCGAAAGGCTCCTTCACACCCTTGTTGCAAATCAAGAAGTTCCCCGACATACCCGTCTCCACTCGAGAGGAATCACGAGGGTCCCGCCCACATCCAGAGGAGCCCCGTTTCCGCCTCGAAGCTCGAGATGAGGGATCCTTTCCCTGCTTCGTCGGGAAAGAGTTCCCGGCGTTCCCGTCGCATCTCAAGAGGAGGCCCTCTCAACAGGAACGGCGAGAGGAACTCCAGAGTCGTGCCACCATTCCAAGAGTCCCCCAGATGTCTCAGTCCATTCCAGAGGAAACTTTTTTCCCTTCACCGGCTCGTCTTTCACGCCGAGGATCGACTCACACCAAGGTGGCACGTGGCACAGCCCTGTGGGAAAGCCTCGTGGGAAAGCCTCGAGGGACAGCCTCGAGGGAAAGCCACAGATCCCTTGATCCACGTGACAGGAAGCGTGACACTACTGCTGCAGCTCGGGAGGAAAGCGCACGTGCATGCCCCCAGTCGAGACGAGGCCTGACTCCCCTGGGGAGACTCAGAAGCACCCCAGGATCCATGGCAACACTGGAGAGGAATCCTCAGGTTCCGGCCCCCACTCCGCTCAAGGACTGAGGCCCCGGCATGGACGCGAGAGGAATCCCGAGAGGTCCCCTAGCAACTCGCATGGGGACTGGCCTTTCCTGAGGCCACCAGAGCGGGTCCCTGAGGTCCCCGTCGTAACTCGAGAAGACCTGCCGCAACTCGAGAAAATCCAGGAGGTTCTCCCCTCCAGGTGAGATGAGGCCCATTTCCGCTGAGGCGTCTCGAGGCTGATCACACCTCACCTCTGGAACTTCGAATGGCTCCTTCACACCCTTGGTGCAAATCAAGAAGTTCCCCGACATACCCGTCTCCACTCGAGAGGAATCACGAGGGTCCCGCCCACATCCAGAGGAGCCCCGTTTCCGCCTCGAAGCTCGAGATGAGGGATCCTTTCCCTGCTTCTTAGGGAAAGAGTTCCCGGCGTTCCTGTCGCATCTCAAGAGGAGGCCCTCTCAACAGGAACGGCGAGAGGAACTCCAGGGTCGTGCCACCATTCCAAGAGTCCCCCAGATGTCTCAGTCCATTCCAGAGGAAACTCTTTTCCCTTCACCGGCTCGTCTTTCACACCAAGGATCGACTCACACCAAGGTGGCACGTGGCACAGCCCTGTGGGAAAGCCTCGTGGGAAAGCCTCGAGGGACAGCCTCGAGGGAAAGCCACAGATCCCTTGATCCACGTGACAGGAAGCGTGACACTACTGCTGCAGCTCGGGAGGAAAGCGCACGTGCATGCCCCCACTCGAGACGAGCCCTGACTCCCCTGGGGAGACTCAGAAGCACCCCAAGATCCATGGCAACACTGGAGAGGAATCCTCAGGTTCCGGCCCCGACTCCACACAAGGACTGAGGCCCCGGCATGGACGGGAGAGGAATCCCGAGAGGTCCCCTAGCAACTCGCATGGGGACTGGCCTTTCCTGAGGCCACCAGAGCGGGTCCCTGAGGTCCCCGTCGTAACTCGAGAAGACCTGCTGCAACTCGAGAAAATCCAGGAGGTTCTCCCCTCCAGGCGAGATGAGGCCCATTTCCGCTGAGGCGTCTCGAGGCTGATCACACCTCACCTCTGGAACTTCGAAAGGGTCCTTCACACCCTTGGTGCAAATCAAGAAGTTCCCCGACATACCCGTCTCCACTCGAGAGGAATCACGATGGCCCCGCCCACATCCAGAGGAGCCCCCGTTTCAGCTTCGTAGCTCGAGATGAGGGATCCTTTCCCTGCTTCGTCGGGAAAGAGTTCCCGGCGTTCCCGTCGCATCTCAAGAGGAGGCCCTCTCAACAGGAACGGCGAGAGGAACTCCAGGGTCGTGCCACCATTCCAAGAGTCCCCCAGATGTCTCAGTCCATTGCAGAGGAACCTCTTTTCCCTTCACCGGCTGGTCTTTCACGGCGAGGATCGACTCACACCAAGGTGGCACGTGGCACAGCCCTGTGGGAAAGCCTCGTGGGAAAGCCTCGAGGGACAGCCTCGAGGGAAAGCCACAGATCCCTTGATCCACGTGACAGGAAGCGTGACACTACTGCTGCAGCTCGGGAGGAAAGCGCACGTGCATGCCCCCACTCGAGACGAGGCCTGACTCCCCTGGGGAGACACAGAAGCACCCAAAGATCCATGGCAACACTGGAGAGGAATCCTCAGGTTCCGGCCCCCACTCCACACAAGGACTGAGGCCCCGGCATGGACGGGAGAGGAAACCCGAGAGGTCCCCTAGCCATTCGCATGGGGACTGGCCTTTCCTGAGGCCACCAGAGCGGGTCCCTGAGGTCCCCGTCGTAACTCGAGAAGACCTGCCGCAACTCGAGAAAATCCAGGAGGTTCTCCCCTTCAGGCGAGATGAGGCCCATTTCCGCTGAGGCGTCTCGAGGCTGACCACACCTCACCTCCGGAACTTCGAAAGGCTCCTTCACACCCTTGTTGCAAATCAAGAAGTTCCCCGACATACCCGTCTCCACTCGAGAGGAATCACGAGGGTCCCGCCCACATCCAGAGGAGCCCCGTTTCCGCCTCGAAGCTCGAGATGAGGGATCCTTTCCCTGCTTCGTCGGGAAAGAGTTCCCGGCGTTCCCGTCGCATCTCAAGAGGAGGCCCTCTCAACAGGAACGGCGAGAGGAACTCCAGAGTCGTGCCACCATTCCAAGAGTCCCCCAGATGTCTCAGTCCATTCCAGAGGAAACTTTTTTCCCTTCACCGGCTCGTCTTTCACGCCGAGGATCGACTCACACCAAGGTGGCACGTGGCACAGCCCTGTGGGAAAGCCTCGTGGGAAAGCCTCGAGGGACAGCCTCGAGGGAAAGCCACAGATCCCTTGATCCACGTGACAGGAAGCGTGACACTACTGCTGCAGCTCGGGAGGAAAGCGCACGTGCATGCCCCCAGTCGAGACGAGGCCTGACTCCCCTGGGGAGACTCAGAAGCACCCCAGGATCCATGGCAACACTGGAGAGGAATCCTCAGGTTCCGGCCCCCACTCCGCTCAAGGACTGAGGCCCCGGCATGGACGCGAGAGGAATCCCGAGAGGTCCCCTAGCAACTCGCATGGGGACTGGCCTTTCCTGAGGCCACCAGAGCGGGTCCCTGAGGTCCCCGTCGTAACTCGAGAAGACCTGCCGCAACTCGAGAAAATCCAGGAGGTTCTCCCCTCCAGGTGAGATGAGGCCCATTTCCGCTGAGGCGTCTCGAGGCTGATCACACCTCACCTCTGGAACTTCGAATGGCTCCTTCACACCCTTGGTGCAAATCAAGAAGTTCCCCGACATACCCGTCTCCACTCGAGAGGAATCACGAGGGTCCCGCCCACATCCAGAGGAGCCCCGTTTCCGCCTCGAAGCTCGAGATGAGGGATCCTTTCCCTGCTTCTTAGGGAAAGAGTTCCCGGCGTTCCTGTCGCATCTCAAGAGGAGGCCCTCTCAACAGGAACGGCGAGAGGAACTCCAGGGTCGTGCCACCATTCCAAGAGTCCCCCAGATGTCTCAGTCCATTCCAGAGGAAACTCTTTTCCCTTCACCGGCTCGTCTTTCACACCAAGGATCGACTCACACCAAGGTGGCACGTGGCACAGCCCTGTGGGAAAGCCTCGTGGGAAAGCCTCGAGGGACAGCCTCGAGGGAAAGCCACAGATCCCTTGATCCACGTGACAGGAAGCGTGACACTACTGCTGCAGCTCGGGAGGAAAGCGCACGTGCATGCCCCCACGCGAGACGAGCCCTGACTCCCCTGGGGAGACTCAGAAGCACCCCAAGATCCATGGCAACACTAGAGAGGAATCCTCAGGTTCCGGCCCCGACTCCACACAAGGACTGAGGCCCCGGCATGGACGGGAGAGGAATCCCGAGAGGTCCCCTAGCAACTCGCATGGGGACTGGCCTTTCCTGAGGCCACCAGAGCGGGTCCCTGAGGTCCCCGTCGTAACTCGAGAAGACCTGCTGCAACTCGAGAAAATCCAGGAGGTTCTCCCCTCCAGGCGAGATGAGGCCCATTTCCGCTGAGGCGTCTCGAGGCTGATCACACCTCACCTCTGGAACTTCGAAAGGGTCCTTCACACCCTTGGTGCAAATCAAGAAGTTCCCCGACATACCCGTCTCCACTCGAGAGGAATCACGATGGCCCCGCCCACATCCAGAGGAGCCCCGTTTCAGCTTCGTAGCTCGAGATGAGGGATCCTTTCCCTGCTTCGTCGGGAAAGAGTTCCCGGCGTTCCCGTCGCATCTCAAGAGGAGGCCCTCTCAACAGGAACGGCGAGAGGAACTCCAGGGTCGTGCCACCATTCCAAGAGTCCCCCAGATGTCTCAGTCCATTCCAGAGGAACCTCTTTTCCCTTCACCGGCTCGTCTTTCACGCCGAGGATCGACTCACACCAAGGTGGCACGTGGCGCAGCCCTGTGGTAAAGCCTCGTGGGAAAGCCTCGAGGGACAGCCTCGAGGGAAAGCCACAGATCCCTTGATCCACGTGACAGGAAGCGTGACACTACTGCTGCAGCACGGGAGGAAAGCGCACGTGCATGCCCCCACTCGAGACGAGGCCTGACTTCCCTGGGGAGACTCAGAAGCACCCAAAGATCCATGGCAACACTGGAGAGGAATCCTCAGGTTCCGGCCCCGACTCCACACAAGGACTGAGGCCCCGGCATGGACGGGAGAGGAAACCCGAGAGGTCCCCTAGCCACTCGCATGGGGACTGGCCTTTCCTGAGGCCACCATAGCGGGTCCCTGAGGTCCCCGTCGTAACTCGAGAAGAACTGCCGCAACTCGAGAAAATCCAGGAGGTTCTCACCTCCAGGCGAGATGAGGCCCATTTCCGCTGAGGCGTCTCGAGGCTGATCACACCTCACCTCTGGAACTTCGAAAGGGTCCTTCACACACTTGGTACAAATCAAGAAGTTTCCCGCCATACCCGTCTCCACTCGAGAGGAATCACGAGGGTCCCGCCCACATCCAGAGGAGACCCGGGTCCGCCTCGTAGCTCGAGATGAGGGATCCTTTCCCTGCTTCGTCGGGAAAGAGTTCCCGGCTTTCCAGTCGCATCTCAAGACGAGGCCCTCTCAACAGGAACGGCGAGAGGAACTCCAGGGTCGTGCCACCATTCCAAGAGTCCCCCAGATGTCTCAGTCCATTCCAGAGGAAGCTCTTTTTCCTTCACTGGCTCGTCTTTCACCCCGAGGATCGACTCACACCAAGGTGGCACGTGGCACAGCCCTGTGGGAAAGCCTCGTGGGAAAGCCTCGAGGGAAAGCCACAGATCCCTTGATCCACATGACAGGAAGCGTGACACTACTGCTGCAGCTCGGGAGGAAAGCGCACGTGCATGCCCCCACTCGAGACGAGCCCTGACTCCCCTGGGGAGACTCAGAAGCACCCCAAGATCCATGGCAACACTGGAGAGGAATCCTCAGGTTCCGGCCCCGACTCCACACAAGGACTGAGGCCCCGGCATGGACGGGAGAGGAATCCCGAGAGGTCCCCTAGCAACTCGCATGGGGACTGGCCTTTCCTGAGGCCACCAGAGCGGGTCCCTGAGGTCCCCGTCGTAACTCGAGAAGACCTGCCGTAACTCGAGAAAATCCAGGAGGTTCTTCCCTCCAGGCGAGATGAGGCCCATTTCTGCTGAGGTGTCACGAGGCTCATCACACCTCACCTCTGGAACTTCGAAAGGCTCCTTCACACCCTTGCTGCAAATCAAGAAGTTCCCCGACATACCCGTCTCCACTCGAGAGGAATCACGAGGGTCCCGCCCACATCCAGAGGAGCCCCGTTTCCGCCTCGAAGCTCGAGATGAGGGATCCTTTCCCTGCTTCATCGGGAAAGAGTTCCCGGCGTTCCCGTCGCATCTCAAGAGGAGGCCCTCTCAACAGGAACGGCGAGAGGAACTCCAGGGTCGTGCCACCGTTCCAAGAGTCCCCCAGATGTCTCAGTCCATTCCAGAGGAAACCGTTTTCCCTTCACCGGCTCGTCTTTCACGCCGAGGATCGACTCACACCAAGGTGGCACGTGGCGCAGCCCTGTGGGAAAGCCTCGTGGGAAAGCCTCGAGGGACAGCCTCGAGGGATAGCCACAGATCCCTTGATCCACGTGACAGGAAGCGTGACACTACTGCTGCAGCTCGGGAGGAAAGCGCACGTGCATGACCCCACTCGAGACGAGGCCTGACTCCCCTGGGGAGACTCAGAAGCACCCAAAGATCCGTGGCAACACTGGAGAGGAATCCTCAGGTTCCGGCCCCGACTCCGCACAAGGACTGAGGCCCCGGCATGGACGGGAGAGGAATCCCGAGAGGTCCCCTAGCAACTCGCATGGGGACTGGCCTTTCCTGAGGCCACCAGAGCGGGTCCCTGAGGTCCCCGTCGTAACTCGAGAAGACCTGTCGCAACTCGAGAAAATCCAGGAGGTTCTCCCCTCCAGACGAGATGAGGCCCATTTCCGCTGAGGTGTCTCGAGGCTGATCACACCTCACCTCTGGAACTTCGAAAGGGTCCTTCACACCCTGGGTGCAAATCAAGAAGTTCCCCGACATACCCGTCTCCACTCGAGAGCAATCACGACGGTCCCGCCCACATCCAGAGGAGCCCCGTTTCCGCCTCGTAGCTCGAGATGAGGGATCCTTTCCCTGCTTCGTCGGGAAAGAGTTCCCGGCGTTCCCGTCGCATCTCAAGAGGAGGCCCTCTCAACAGGAACGGCGAGAGGAACTCCAGGGTCGTGCCACCATTCCAAGAGTCCCCCAGATGTCTCAGTCCATTGCAGAGGAACCTCTTTTCCCTTCACCGGCTCGTCTTTCACGCCGAGGATCGACTCACACCAAGGTGGCACGTGGCACAGCCCTGTGGGAAAGCCTCGTGGGAAAGCCTCGAGGGACAGCCTCGAGGGAAAGCCACAGATCCCTTGATCCACGTGACAGGAAGCGTGACACTACTGCTGCAGCTCGGGAGGAAAGCTCACGTGCATGCCCCCACTCGAGACGAGGCCTGACTCCCCTGGGGAGACTCAGAAGCACCCAAAGATCCATGGCAACACTGGAGAGGAATCCTCAGGTTCCGGCCCCCACTCCACACAAGGACTGAGGCCCCGGCATGGACGGGAGAGGAAACCCGAGAGGTCCCATAGCCACTCGCATGGGGACTGGCCTTTCCTGAGGCCACCAGAGCGGGTCCCTGAGGTCCCCGTCGTAACTTGAGAAGACCTGCCGCAACTTGAGAAAATCCAGGAGGTTCTCCCCTCCAGGCGAGATGAGGCCCATTTCCGCTGAGGCGTCTCGAGGCTGATCACACCTCACCTCTGGAACTTCGAAAGGGTCCTTCACACCCTTGGTGCAAATCAAGAAGTTTCCCGACATACCCGTCTCCACTCGAGAGGAATCACAAGGGTCCCGCCCACATCCAGAGGAGCCCCGGGTCCGCCTCGTAGCTCGAGATGAGGGATCCTTTCCCTGCTTCGTCGAGAAAGAGATCCCGGCATTCCCGTCGCATCTCAAGAGGAGGCCCTCTCAACAGGAACGGCGAGAGGAACTCCAGGGTCGTGCCACCATTCCAAGAGTCCCCCAGATGTCTCAGTCCATTCCAGAGGAACCTCTTTTCCCTTCACCGGCTCGTCTTTCACGCCGAGGATCGACTCACACCAAGGTGGCACGTGGCACATCCCTGTGGGAAAGCCTCGTGGGAAAGCCTCGAGGGACAGCCTCGAGGGAAAGCCACAGATCCCTTGATCCACGTGACAGGAAGCGTGACACTACTGCTGCAGCTCGGGAGGAAAGCGCACGTGCATGCCCCCACTCGAGACGAGGCCTGACTCCCCTGGGGAGACTCAGAAGCACCCCAAGATCCATGGCAACACTGGAGAGGAATCCTCAGGTTCCGGGCCCGACTCCACACAAGGACTGAGGCCCCGGCATGGAGGGGAGAGGAATCCCGAGAGGTCCCCGAGCAACTCGCATGGGGACTGGCCTTTCCTGAGGCCACCAGAGCGGGTCCCTGAGGTCCCCCTCGTAACTCGAGAAGACCTGCCGCAACTCGAGAAAATCCAGGAGGTTCTCCCCTCCAGGCGAGATGAGGCCCATTTCTGCTGAGGTGTCACGAGGAGGATCACACCTCACCTCTGGAACTTCGAAAGGCTCCTTCACACCCTTACTGCAAATCAAGAAGTTCCCCGACATACCCGTCTCCACTCAAGAGGAATCACGAGGGTCCCGCCCACATCCAGAGGAGCCCCGTTTCCGCCTCGAAGCTCGAGATGAGGGATCCTTTCCCTGCTTCATCGGGAAAGAGTTCCCGGCGTTCCCGTCGCATCTCAAGAGGAGGCCCTCTCAACAGGAACGGCGAGAGGAACTCCAGGGTCGTGCCACCATTCCAAGAGTCCCCCAGATGTCTCAGTCCATTCCAGAGGAAACCGTTTTCCCTTCACCGGCTCGTCTTTCACGCCGAGGATCGACTCACACCAAGGTGGCACGTGGCGCAGCCCTGTGGGAAAGCCTCGTGGGAAAGCCTCGAGGGACAGCCTCGAGGGAAAGCCACAGATCCCTTGATCCACGTGACAGGAAGCGTGACACTACTGCTGCAGCTCGGGAGGAAAGCGCACGTGCATGCCCCCACTCGAGACGAGGCCTGACTCCCCTGGGGAGACTCAGAAGCACCCAAAGATCCATGGCAACACTGGAGAGGAATCCTCAGGTTCCGGCCCCGACTCCGCACAAGGACTGAGGCCCCGGCATGGACGGGAGAGGAATCCCGAGAGGTCCCCTAGCCACTCGCATGGGGACTGGTCTTTCCTGAGGCCACCAGAGCGGGTCCCTGAGGTCCCCGTCGTAACTCGAGAAGACCTGCCGCAACTCGAGAAAATCCAGGAGGTTCTCCCCTCCAGACGAGATGAGGCCCATTTCCGCTGAGGCGTCTCGAGGCTGATCACACCTCACCTCTGGAACTTCGAAAGGGTCCTTCACACCCTGGGTGCAAATCAAGAAGTTCCCCGACATACCCGTCTCCACTCGAGAGCAATCACGACGGTCCCGCCCACATCCAGAGGAGCCCCGTTTCCGCCTCGTAGCTCGAGATGAGGGATCCTTTCCCTGCTTCGTCGGGAAAGAGTTCCCGGCGTTCCCGTCGCATCTGAAGAGGAGGCCCTCTCAACAGGAACGGCGAGAGGAACTCCAGGGTCGTGCCACCATTCCAAGAGTCCCCCAGATGTCTCAGTCCATTGCAGAGGAACCTCTTTTCCCTTCACCGGCTCGTCTTTCACGCCGAGGATCGACTCACACCAAGGTGGCACGTGGCACAGCCCTGTGGGAAAGCCTCGTGGGAAAGCCTCGAGGGACAGCCTCGAGGGAAAGCCACAGATCCCTTGATCCACGAGACAGGAAGCGTGACACTACTGCTGCAGCTCGGGAGGAAAGCGCACGTACATGCCCCCACTCGAGACGAGGCCTGACTCCCCTGGGGAGACTCAGAGGCACTAAAGATCCATGGCAACACTGGAGAGGAATCCTCAGGTTCCAGCCCCCACTCCACACAAGGACTGAGGCCCCGGCATGGACGGGAGAGGAAACCCGAGAGGTCCCCTAGCCACTCGCATGGGGACTGGCCTTTCCTGAGGCCACCAGAGCGGGTCCCTGAGGTCCCCGTCGTAACTCGAGAAGACCTGCCGCAACTCGAGAAAATCCAGGAGGTTCTCCCCTCCAGGCGAGATGAGGCCCATTTCCGCTGAGGCGTCTCGAGGCTGATCACACCTCACCTCTGGAACTTCGAAAGGCTCCTTCACACCCTTGGTGCAAATCAAGAAGTTCCCCGACATACCCGTCTCCACTCGAGAGGAATCACGAGGGTCCCGCCCACATCCAGGGGAGCCCCAGGTCCACCTCGTAGCGCGAGATGAGGGATCCTTTCCCTGCTTCGTCGGGAAAGAGATCCCGGCATTCCCGTCGCATCTGAAGAGGAGGCCCTCTCAACAGGAACGGCGAGAGGAACTTCAGGGTCGTGCCACCATTCCAAGAGTCCCCCAGATGTCTCAGTCCATTCCAGAGGAACCTCTTTTCCCTTCACCGGCTCGTCTTTCACGCCGAGGATCGACTCACACCAAGGTGGCACGTGGCACAGCCCTGTGGGAAAGCCTCGTGGGAAAGCCTCGAGGGACAGCCTCGAGGGAAAGCCACAGATCCCTTGATCCACGAGACAGGAAGCGTGACACTACTGCTGCAGCTCGGGAGGAAAGCGCACGTACATGCCCCCACTCGAGACGAGGCCTGACTCACCTGGGGAGACTCAGAGGCACCCCAAGATCCATGTCAACACTGGAGAGCAATGCTCCGGTTCCGGCCCCGACTCCACACAAGGTCTCAGGCCCCGGCATCGACCGGAGAGTAATCCCGAGATGGCCCCTAGCAAATCGCATGGGGACTGGCCCTTCCTGAGGCCACCAGAGCGCGTCCCTGAGGTCCCCGTCGTGACTCGAGAAGACCTGCCGCAACTTGAGAAAATCCAGGAGGTTCTCCCCTCCAGGCGAGATGAGGCCCATTTCCGCTGAGGCGTCTCGAGGCTGATCACACCTGACCTCTGGAACTTGGAAAGGGTACTTCACACCCTTGGTGCAAATCAAGAAGTTCCCCGACATACCCGTCTCCACTCGAGAGGAAACACGAGGGTCCCGCCCACATCCAGAGGAGCCCCGTTTCCGCCTCGTAGCTCAAGATGAGCGATCCTTTCCCTGCTTCGTCGGGAAAGAGTTCCCGGCGTTCCCGTCGCATCTCAAGAGGAGGCCCTCTCAACAGGAACGGCGAGAGGAACTCCAGGGTCGTGGCACCATTCCAAGAGTCCCCCAGATGTCTCAGTCCATTGCAGAGGAACCTCTTTTCCCTTCACCGTCTCGTCTTTCACGCCGAGGATCGACTCACACCAAGGTGGCACGTGGCACAGCACTGTGGGAAAGCCTCGTGGGAAAGCCTCGAGGGACAGCCTCGAGGGAAAGCCACAGATCCCTTGATCCACGTGACAGGAAGCGTGACACTACTGCTGCAGCTCTGGAGGAAAGCGCACGTGCATGCCCCCACTCGAGACGAGGCCTGACTCCCCTGGGGAGACTCAGAGGCACCCAAAGATCCATGGCAACACTAGAGAGGAATCCTCAGGTTCCAGCCCCCACTCCACACAAGGACTGAGGCCCCGGCATGGACGGGAGAGGAAACCCTAGAGGTCCCCTAGCCACTCGCATGGGGACTGGCCTTTCATGAGGCCACCAGAGCGGGTCCCTGAGGTCCCCGTCGTAACTCGAGAAGACCTGCCGCAACTCGAGAAAATCCAGGAGGTTCTCCCCTCCAGGCGAGATGAGGCCCATTTCCGCTGAGGCGTCTCGAGGCTGATCACACCTCACCTCTGGAACTTCGAAAGGCTCCTTCACACTCTTGGTGCAAATCAAGAAGTTTCCCGAAATACCCGTCTCAACTCGAGAGGAATCACGAGGGTCCCGCCCACATCCAGAGGAGCCCCGGGTCCGCCTCATAGCGCGAGATGAGGGATCCTTTCCCTGCTTCGTCGGGAAAGAGATCCCGGCATTCCCGTCGCAACTCAAGAGGAGGCCCTCTCAACAGGAACGGCGAGAGGAACTTCAGGGTCGTGCCACCATTCCAAGAGTCCCCCAGATGTCTCAGTCCATTCCAGAGGAACCTCTTTTCCCTTCACCGGCTCGTCTTTCACGCCGAGGATCGACTCACACCAAGGTGGCACGTGGCACAGCCCTGTGGGAAAGCCTCGTGGGAAAGCCTCGAGGGACAGCCTCGAGGGAAAGCCACAGATCCCTTGATCCACGAGACAGGAAGCGTGACACTACTGCTGCAGCTCGGGAGGAAAGCTCACGTATATGCCCCCACTCGAGACGAGGCCTGACTCCCCTGGGGAGACTCAGAGGCACCCCAAGATCCATGTCAACACTGGAGAGCAATGCTCCGGTTCCGGCCCCGACTCCACACAAGGTCTCAGGCCCCGGCATCGACCGGAGAGTAATCCCGAGATGGCCCCTAGCAAATCGCATGGGGACTGGCCCTTCCTGAGGCCACCAGAGCGCGTCCCTGAGGTCCCCGTCGTGACTCGAGAAGACCTGCCGCAACTTGAGAAAATCCAGGAGGTTCTCCCCTCCAGGCGAGATGAGGCCCATTTCCGCTGAGGCGTCTCGAGGCTGATCACACCTCACCTCTGGAACTTGGAAAGGGTACTTCACACCCTTGGTGCAAATCAAGAAGTTCCCCGACATACCCGTCTCCACTCGAGAGGAAACACGAGGGTCCCGCCCACATCCAGAGGAGCCCCGGGTCCGCCTCGTAGCTCGAGATGAGCGATCCTTTCCCTGCTTCGTCGGGAAAGAGTTCCCGGCGTTCCCGTCGCATCTCAAGAGGAGGCCCTCTCAACAGGAACGGCGAGAAGAACTCAAGGGTCGTGCCACCATTCCAAGAGTCCCCCAGATGTCTCAGTCCATTCCAGAGGAACCTCTTTTCCCTTCACCGGCTCGTCTTTCACGCCGAGGATCGACTCACACCAAGGTGGCACGTGGCACAGCCCTGTGGGAAAGCCTCGTGGGAAAGCCTCGAGGGACAGCCTCGAGGGAAAGCCACAGATCCCTTGATCCACGTGACAGGAAGCGTGACCCTACTGCTGCAGCTCGGGAGGAAAGCGCACGTGCATGCCCCCACTCGAGACGAGGCCTGACTCCCCTGGGGAGACTCAGAAGCACCCAAAGATCCATGGCAACACTGGAGAGGAATCCTCAGGTTCCGGGCCCGACTCCACACAAGGACTGAGGCCCCGGCATGGACGGGAGAGGAATCCCGAGAGGTCCCCTAGCAACTCGCATGGGGACTGGCCTTTCCTGAGGCCACCAGAGCGGGTCCCTGAGGTCCCCGTCGTAACTCGAGAAGACCTGCCGCAACTCGAGAAAATCCAGGAGGTTCTCCCCTCCAGGCGAGATGAGGCCCATTTCCGCTGAGGCGTCTCGAGGCTGATCACACCTCACCTCTGGAACTTCGAAAGGCTCCTTCACACCCTTGGTGCAAATCAAGAAGTTCCCCGACATACCCGTCTCCACTCGAGAGGAATCTCGAGGGTCCCGCCCACATCCAGAGGAGCCCCGTTTCCGCCTCGTAGCTGGAGATGGGGGATCCTTTCCCTGCTTTGTCGGGAAAGAGTTCCCGGCGTTCCCGTCACATCTCAAGAGGAGGCCCTCTCAACAGGAACGGCGAGAGGAACTCCAGATCGTGCCACCATTCCAAGAGTCCCCCAGATGTCTCAGTCCATTCCAGAGGAACCTCTTTTCCCTTCACCGGCTCGTCTTTCACGCCGAGGATCGACTCACACCAAGGTGGCACGTGGCACAGCCCTGTGGGAAAGCCTCGTGGGAAAGCCTCGAGGGACAGCCTCGAGGGAAAGCCACAGATCCCTTGATCCACGTGACAGGAAGCGTGACACAACTGCTGCAGCTCTGGAGGAAATCGCACGTGCATGCCCCCACTCGAGATGCCGCCTGACTCCCCTGGGGAGATTCAGAAGCTCCCCAAGATCCATGGCAACACTGGAGAGGAATCCTCAGGTTCCGGCCCCGACTCCACACAAGGACTGAGGCCCCGGCATGGACGGGAGAGGAATCCCGAGAGGGCCCCTAGGAACTCACATGGGGACTGGCCTTTCCAGAGGCCACCAGAGCGGGTCCCTGAGGTCCCCGTCGCACCTCGAGAAGACCTGCCGCAACTCGAGAAAATCCAGGAGGTTCTCCCCTCCAGGCGAGATGAGGCCCATTTCCGCTGAGGCGTCTGGAGGCTGATCACACCTCACCTCTGGAACTTCGAAAGGGTCCTTCACACCCTTGGTGCAAATCAAGAAGTTCCCCGACATACCCGTCTCCACTCGAGAGGAAACACGAGGGTCCCGCCCACATCCAGAGGAGCCCCGTTTCCGCCTCGTAGCTCGAGATGAGGGATCCTTTCCCTGCTTCGTCGGGAAAGAATTCCGAGCGTTCCGTCGCATCTCAAGAGGAGGCCCTCTCAACAGGAACGGCGAGAGGAACTCCACGGTCGTGCCACCATTCCAAGAGTCATCCAGATGACTCAGTCCATTCCAGAGGAACCTCTCTTCCCTTCACCGGCTCGTCTTTCACGCCGAGGATCGACTCACACCAAGGTGGCACGTGGCACAGCCCTGTGGGAAAGCCTCGTGGGAAAGCCTCGAGGGAAAGCCGCAGATCCCTTGATCCACGTGACAGGAAGCGTGACCCTACTGCTGCACCTTGGGAGGAAAGCACACGTGCATGCCCCCACTCGAGACGAGGCCTGACTCCCCTGGGGATACTCAGAAGCACCCCAAAATCCATGGCAACACTGGAGAAGAATCCTCAGGTTCCGGCCCCGATTCCACACAATGACTGAGGCCCCGGCATGGACGGGAGAGGCATCCCGAGAGGTGCCCTAGCAACTCGCATAGGGACTGGCCTTTCCTGAGGCCACCAGAGCGGGTCCCTGAGGTCCCCGTCGTAACTCGAGAAGACCTGCCGCAACTCGAGAAAATCCAGGAGGTTCTCCCCTCCAGGCGAGATGAGGCCCATTTCCGCTGAGGCGTCTCGAGGCTGATCACACCTCACCTCTGGAACTTCGAAAGGGTCCTTCACACCCTTGGTGCAAATCAAGAAGTTCCCCGACATACCCGTCTACACTCGAGAGGAATCACGAGGGTCCCGCCCACATCCAGAGGAGCCCCGTTTCCGCCTCGTAGCTCGAGATGAGGGATCCTTTCCCTGCTTCGTCGGGAAAGAGTTCCCGGCGTTCCCGTCGCATCTCAAGAGGAGGCCCTGTCAACAGGAACGGCGAGAGGAACTCCAGGGTCGTGCCACCATTCCAAGAGTCCCCCTGATGTCTCAGTCCATTGCAAAGGAACCTCTTTTCCCTTCACCGGCTCGTCTTTCACGCCGAGGATCGACTCACACCAAGGTGGCACGTGGCACAGCCCTGTGGGAAAGCCTCGTGGGAAAGCCTCGAGGGACAGCCTCGAGGGAAAGCCACAGATCCCTTGATCCACGTGACAGGAAGCGTGACACTACTGCTGCAGCTCGGGAGGAAAGCGCACGTGCATGCCCCCACTCGAGACGAGGCCTGACTCCCCTGGGTAGACTCAGAAGGACCCCAAGATCCATGGCAACACTGGAGAGGAATCCTCAGGTTCCGGGCCCGACTCCAAACAAGGACTGAGGCCCCGGCATGGACGGTAGAGGAATCCCGAGAGGTCCCCTAGCAACTCGCATGGGGACTGGCCTTTCCTGAGGCCACCAGAGCGGGTCCCTGAGGTCCCCGTCGTAACTCGAGAAGACCTGCCGCAACTCGAGAAAATCCAGGAGGTTCTCCCCTCCAGGCGAGATGAGGCCCATTTCCGCTGAGGCGTCTCGAGGCTGATCACACCTCACCTCTGGTAGTTCGAAAGGCTCCTTCACACCCTTGCTGCAAATCAAGAAGTTCCCCGACATACCCGTCTCCACTCGAGAGGAATCACGAGGGTCCCACCCACATCCAGAGGAGCCCCGTTTCCGCCTCGTAGCTCGAGATGAGCGATCCTTTCCCTGCTTCGTCGGGAAAGAGTTCCCGGCGTTCCCGTCGCATCTCAAGAGGAGGCCCTCTCTACAGGAACGGCGAGAGGAACTCCAGGGTCGTGCCACCATTCCAAGAGTCCCCCAGATGTCTCAGTCCATTCCAGAGGATCCTCTTTTCCCTTCACCGGCTCGTCTTTCACGCCGAGGATCGACTCACACCAAGGTGGCACGTGGCACAGCCCTGTGGGAAAGCCTCGTGGGAAAGCCTCGAGGGACAGCCTCGAGGGAAAGCCACAGATCCCTTGATCCACGTGACAGGAAGCGTGACACTACTGCTGCAGCTCGGGAGGAAAGCGCACGTGCATGCCCCCACTCGAGACGAGGCCTGACTCCCCTGGGGAGACTCAGAAGCACCCCAAGATCCATGGCAACACTGGAGAGGAATCCTCAGGTTCCGGCCCCGACTCCGCACAAGGACTGAAGCCCCGGCATGGACGGGAGAGGAATCCCGAGAGGTCCCCTAGCAACTCGCATGGGGACTGGCCTTTCCTGAGGCCACCAGAGCGGGTCCCTGAGGTCCCCGTCGTAACTCGAGAAGACCTGCCGCAACTAGAGAAAATCCAGGAGGTTCTCCCCTCCAGGCGAGATGAGGCCCATTTCCGCTGAGGCGTCTCGAGGCTGATCAAACCTCACCTCTGTAACTTCGAAAGGCTCCTTCACACCCTTGGTGCAAATCAAGAAGTTCCCCGACATACCCGTCTCCACTCGAGAGGAATCACGAGGGTCCCGCCCACATCCAGAGGAGCCCCGTTTCCGCCTCGTAACTCGAGATGAGGGATCCTTACCCTGCTTCGTCGGGGAAAGAGTCCCGGCGTTCCCGTCGCATCTCAAGAGGAGGCCCTCTCAACAGGTACGGCGAGAGGAACTCCAGGGTCGTGCCACCATTCCAAGAGTCCCCCAGATGTCTCAGTCCATTCCAGAGGAAACTCTTTTCCCTTCACCGGCTCGTCTTTCACGCCGAGGATCGACTCACACCAAGGTGGCACGTGGCACAGCCCTGTGGGAAAGCCTCGTGGGAAAGCCTCGAGGGACAGCCTCGAGGGAAAGCCACAGATCCCTTGATCCACGTGACAGGAATCGTGACACTACTGCTGCAGCTCGGGAGGAAAGCGCACGTGCATGCCCCCACTCGAGACGAGGCCTGACTCCCCTGGGTAGACTCAGAAGCACCCCAAGATCCATGGCAACACTGGAGAGGAATCCTCAGGTTCCGGGCCCGACTCCACACAAGGACTGAGGCCCCGGCATGGACGGTAGAGGAATCCCGAGAGGTCCCCTAGCAACTCGCATGGGGACTGGCCTTTCCTGAGGCCACCAGAGCGGGTCCCTGAGGTCCCCGTCGTAACTCGAGAAGACCTGCCGCAACTCGAGAAAATCCAGGAGGTTCTCCCCTCCAGGCGAGATGAGGCCCATTTCCGCTGAGGCGTCTCGAGGCTGATCACACCTCACCTCTGGAACTTCGAAAGGCTCCTTCACACCCTTGGTGCAAATCAAGAAGTTCCCCGACATACCCGTCTCCACTCGAGAGGAATCACGAGGGTCCCGCCCACATCCAGAGGAGCTCCGTTTCCTCCTCGAAGCTCGAGATGAGGGATCCTTTCCCTGCTTCGTCGGGAAAGAGTTCCCGGCGTTCCCGTCGCATTTCAAGAGGAGGCCCTCTCAACAGGAACGGCGAGAGGAACTCCAGGGTCGTGCCACCATTCCAAGAGTCCCCCAGATGTCTCAGTCCATTCCAGAGGAACCTCTTTTCCCTTCACCGGCTCGTCTTTCACGCCGAGGATCGACTCACACCAAGGTGGCACGTGGCACAGCACTGTGGGAAAGCCTCGTGTGAAAGCCTCGAGGGACAGCCTCGAGGGAAAGCCACAGATCCCTTGATCCACGTGACAGGAAGCGTGACACTACTGCTGCAGCTCGGGAGGAAAGCGCACGTACATGCCCCCACTCGAGACGAGGCCTGACTCCCCTGGGGAGACTCAGAAGCACCCCAAGATCCATGGCAACACTGGAGAGGAATCCTCAGGTTCCGGCCCCGACTCCGCACAAGGACTGAGGCCCCGGCATGGACGGGAGAGGAATCCCGAGAGGTCCCCTAGCAACTCGCATGGGGACTGGCCTTTCCTGAGGCCACCAGAGCGGGTCCCTGAGGTCCCCGTCGTAACTCGAGAAGACCTGCCGCAACTCGAGAAAATCCAGGAGGTTCTCCCCTCCAGGCGAGATGAGGCCCATTTCCGCTGAGGCGTCTCGAGGCTGATCACACCTCACCTCTGGAACTTCAAAAGGCTCCTTCACACCCTTGGTGCAAATCAAGAAGTTCCGCGACATAGCCGTCTCCACTCGAGAGGTATCACGAGGGTCCCGCCCACATCCAGAGGAGCCCCGTTTCCGCCTCGTAGATCGAGATCAGGGATCCTTTCCCTGCTTCGTCGGGAAAGATTTCCCGGCGTTCCCGTCGCATCTCAAGAGGAGGCCCTCTCAACAGGAACGGCGAGAGGAACTCCAGGGTCGTGCCACCATTCCAAGAGTCCCCCAGATGTCTCAGTCCATTCCAGAGGAACCTCTTTTCCCTTCACCGGCTCGTCTTTCACGCCGAGGATCGACTCACACCAAGGTGGCACGTGGCACAGCCTTGTGGGAAAGCCTCGTGGGAAAGCCTCGAGGGACAGCCTCGAGGGAAAGCCACAGATCCCTTGATCCACGTGACAGGAAGCGTGACACTACTGCTGCAGCTCGGGAGGAAAGCGCACGTGCATGCCCCCACTCGAGACGCCGCCTGACTCACCTGGGGAGACTCAGAAGCTCCCCAAGATCCATGGCAACACTGGAGAGGAATCCTCAGGTTCCGGCCCCGACTCCACACAAGGACTGAGGCCCCGGCATGGACGGGAGAGGAAACCCGAGTGGTCCCCTAGCAACTCGCATGGGGACTGGCCTTTCCTGAGGCCACCAGAGCGGGTCCCTGAGGTCCCCGTCGTAACTCGAGAAGACCTGCCGCAACTCGAGAAAATCCAGGAGGTTCTCCCCTCCAGGCGAGATGAGGCCCATTTCCGCTGAGGCGTCTCGAGGCTGATCACACCTCACCTCTGTTAGTTCGAAAGGCTCCTTCACACCCTTGCTGCAAATCAAGAAGTTCCCCGACATACCCGTCTCCACTCGAGAGGAATCACGAGGGTCCCGCCCACATCCAGAGGAGCCCCGTTTCCGCCTCGTAGCTCGAGATGAGCGATCCTTTCCCTGCTTCGTCGGGGAAAGAGTCCCGGCGATCCCGTCGCATCTCAAGAGGAGGCCCTCTCAACAGGAACGGCGAGAGGAACTCCAGGGTCGTGCCACCATTCCAAGAGTCCCCCAGATGTCTCAGTCCATTCCAGAGGATCCTCTTTTCCCTTCACCGGCTCGTCTTTCACGCCGAGGATCGACTCACACCAAGGTGGCACGTGGCACAGCCCTGTGGGAAAGCCTCGTAGGAAAGCCTCGAGGGACAGCCTCGAGGGAAAGCCACAGATCCCTTGATCCACGTGACAGGAAGCGTGACACTACTGCTGCAGCTCGGGAGGAAAGCGCACGTGCATGCCCCCACTCGAGACGAGGCCTGACTCCCCTGGGGAGACTCAGAAGCACCCCAAGATCCATGGCAACACTGGAGAGGAATCCTCAGGTTCCGGCCCCGACTCCACACAAGGACTGAGGCCCCGGCATGGACGGGAGAGGAATCCCGAGAGGTACCCTAGCAACTCGCATGGGGACTGGCCTTCCCTGAGGCCACCAGAGCGGGTCCCTGAGGTCCCCGTCGTAACTCGAGAAGACCTGCCGCAACTCGAGAAAATCCAGGAGGTTCTCCCCTCCAGGAGAGATGAGGCCCATTTCCGCTGAGGCGTCTCGAGGCTGATCACACCTCACCTCTGGAACTTCGAAAGGCTCCTTCACACCCTTGGTGCAAATCAAGAAGTTCCCCGACATACCCGTCTCTACTCGAGAGGAATCACGAGGGTCCCGCCCACATCCAGAGGAGTCCCGGGTCCGCCTCGTAGCTCGAGATGAGGGATCCTTTCCCTGCTTCGTCGGGAAAGAGTTCCCGGCGTTCCCGTCGCATCTCAAGAGGAGGCCCTCTCAACAGGAACGGCGAGAGGAACTCCAGGGTCGTGCCACCATTCCAAGAGTTCCCCAGATGTCTCAGTCCATTCCAGAGGAACCTCTTTTCCCTTCACCGGCTCGTCTTTCACGCCGAGGATTGACTCACACCAAGGTGGCACGTGGCACAGCCCTGTGGGAAAGCCTCGTGGGAAAGCCTCGAGGGACAGCCTCGAGGGAAAGACACAGATCCCTTAATCCACGTGACAGGAAGCGTGACACAACTGCTACAGCTCGGGAGGAAATCGCACGTGCATGCCCCCACTCGAGATGCCGCCTGACTCCCCTGGGGAGATTCAGAAGCTCCCCAAGATCCATGGCAACACTGGAGAGGAATCCTCAGGTTCCGGCCCCGACTCCACACAAGGACTGAGGCCCCAGCATGTACGGGAGAGGAATCCCGAGAGGTCCCCTAGCCACTCGCATGGGGACTGGCCTTTCCTGAGGCCACCAGAGCGGGTCCCTGAGATCCCCGTCGTAGCTCGATAAGACCTGCCGCAAATCGAGAAAATCCAGGAGGTTCTCCCCTCCAGGCGAGATGAGGCCCATTTCCGCTGAGGCGTCTCGAGGCTGATCAAACCTCACCTCTGTAACTTCGAAAGGCTCCTTCACACCCTTGCTGCAAATCAAGAAGTTCCCCGACATACCCGTCTCCACTCGAGAGGAATCACGAGGGTCCCGCCCACATCCAGAGGAGCCCCGGGTCCGCCTCGTAGCTCGAGATGAGGGATCCTTTCCCTGCTTCTTCGGGAAAGAGTTCCCGGCATTCCCGTCGCATCTCAAGAGGAGGCCCTCTCAACAGGAACGGCGAGAGGAACTCCAGGGTCGTGCCACCATTCCAAGAGTCCCCCAGATGTCTCAGTCCATTCCAGAGGAAGCTCTTTTCCCTTCACCGGCTCGTCTTTCACGCCGAGGATCGACTCACACCAGGGTCGCACGTGGCAGAGCCCTGTGGGAAAGCCTCGTGGGAAAGCCTCGAGGGACAGCCTCGAGGGAAAGCCACAGATCCCTTGATCCACGTGACAGGAAGCGTGACACTACTGCTGCAGCTCGGGGTGAAAGCGCACGTGCATGTCCCCACTCGAGACGAGGCCTGACTCCCCTGGGGAGACTCAGAAGCACCCCAAGATCCATGGCAACACTGGAGAGGAATCCTCAGGTTCCGGCCCCGACTTCACACAAGGACTGAGGCCCCGGCATGGACGGGAGAGGAATACCGAGAGGCCCCCTAGCAACTCGCATGGGGACTGGCCTTTCCTGAGGCCACCAGAGCGGGTCCATGAGGTCCCCGTCGTAACTCGAGAAGACCTGCCGCAACTCGAGAAAAACCAGGAGGTTCTCCCCTCCAGGAGAGATGAGGCCCATTTCTGCTGAGGCGTCTGGAGGCTGATCACATCTCACCTCTGGAACTTCGAAAGGCTCCTTCACACCCTTGGTGCAAATCAAGAAATTCCCCGACATACCCGTCTCCACTCGAGAGGAATCACGAGGGTCCCGCCCACATCCAGAGGAGCCCCGTTTCCGCCTCGTAGCTCGAGATGAGGGATCCTTTCCCTGCTTCGTCGGGAAAGAGTTCCCGGCGTTCCCTTCGCCTCTCAAGAGGAGGCCCTCTCAACAGGAACGGCGAGAGGAACTCCAGGGTCGTGCCACCATTCCAAGAGTCCCCCAGATGTCTCAGTCCATTCCAGAGGAAGCTCTTTTCCCTTCACCGGCTCGTCTTTCATGCCGAGGATCGACTCACACCAAGGTGGCACGTGGCACAGCCATGTGGGAAAGCCTCGTGGGAAAGCCTCGAGGGACAGCCTCGAGGGAAAGCCACAGATCCCTTGATCCACGTGACAGGAAGCGTGACACTACTGCTGCAGCTCGGGAGGAAAGCGCACGTGCATGCCCCCACTCGAGACGAGGCCGGACGCCCCTGGGGAGACTCAGAAGCACCCCAAGATCCATGGCAACACTGGAGAGGAATCCTCAGGTTCCGGCCCCGACTCCACACAAGGACTGAGGCCCTGGCATGGAGGGGAGAGGAATCCCGAGAGGTCCCCTAGCAACTCGCATGGGGACTGGCCTTTCCTGAGGCCACCAGAGCGGGTCCCTGAGGTCCCCGGCGTAACTCGAGAAGACCTGCCGCAACTCGAGAAAATCCAGGAGGTTCTCCCCTCCAGGCGAGATGAGGCCCATTTCCGCTGAGGCGTCTCGAGGCTGATCACACCTCACCTCTGGAACTTCGAAAGGGTCCTTCACACCCTTGGTGCAAATCAAGAAGTTCCCCGACCTAGCCGTCTCCACTCGAGAGGAATCACGAGGGTCCCGCCCACATCCAGAGGAGCCCCGTTTCCGCCTCGTAGCTCGAGATGAGGGATCCTTTCCCTGCTTCGTCGGGAAAGAGTTCCCGGCGTTCCCGTCGCATCTCAAGAGGAGGCCCTCTCTACAGGAACGGCGAGAGGAACTCCAGGGTCGTGCCACCATTCCAAGAGTCCCCCACATGTCTCAGTCCATTCCAGAGGAACCTCTTTTCCCTTCACCGGCTCGTCTTTCACGCCGAGCATCGACTCACACCAAGGTGGCACATGGCACAGCCCTGTGGGAAAGCCTCGTGGGAAAGCCTCGAGGGACAGCCTCGAGGGAAAGCCACAGATCCCTTGATCCACGTGACAGGAAGCGTGACACTACTGCTGCAGCTCGGGAGGAAAGCTCACGTGCATGCCCCCACACGAGACGAGGCCTGACTCCCCTGGGGAGACTCAGAAGCACCCCAGGATCCATGGCAACACTGGAGAGGAATCCTCAGGTTCCGGCCCCGACTCCACACAAGGACTGAGGCCCCGGCATGGACGGGAGAGGAATCCTGAGAGGTCCCCTAGCAACTCGCATGGGGACTGGCCTTTCCTGAGGCCACCAGAGCGGGTCCCTGAGGTCCCCGTCGTAACTCGAGAAGACCTGCCGCAACTCGAGAAAATCCAGGAGGTTCTCCCCTCCAGGCGAGATGAGGCCCATTTCCGCTGAGGCGTCTCGAGGCTGATCACACCTCACCTCTGGAACTTCGAAAGGGTCCTTCACACCCTTGGTGTAAATCAAGAAGTTCCCCGACCTAGCCGTCTCCACTCGAGAGGAATCACGAGGGTCCCGCCCACATCCAGAGGAGCCCCGTTTCCGCCTCGTAGCTCGAGATGAGGGATCCTTTCCCTGCTTCGTCGGGAAAGAGTTCCCGGCGTTCCCGTCGCATCTCAAGAGGAGGCCCTCTCAACAGGAACGGCGTGAGGAACTCCAGGGTAGTGCCACCATTCCAAGAGTCCCCAAGATGTCACAGTCCATTCCAGAGGAATTTCTTTTCCCTTCACCGGCTCGTCTTTCACGCCGAGGATCGACTCACACCAAGGTGGCACGTGGCACAGCCCTGTGGGAAAACCTCGTGGGAAAGCCTCGAGGGACAGCCTCGAGGGAAAGCCACAGATCCCTTGATCCACGTGACAGGAAGCGTGACACTATTGCTGCAGCTCGGGAGGAAAGCGCACGTGCATGCCCCCACTCGAGACGAGGCCTGACTCCCCTGGGGAGACTCAGAAGCACCCCAAGATCCATGGCAACACTGGAGAGGAATCCTCAGGTTCCGGCCCCGACTCCACACAAGGACTGAGGCCCCGGCATGGACGGGAGAGGAATCCCAAGAGGTCCCCTAGCAACTCGCATGGGGACTGGCCTTTCCTGAGGCCACCAGAGCGGGTCCCTGAGGTCCCCGTCGTAACTCGAGAAGACCTGCCACAACTCGAGAAAATCCAGGAGGTTCTCCCCTACAGGCGACATGAGGCCCATTTCCGCTGAGGCGTCTCGAGGCTGATCACACCTCACCTCTGGAACTTCGAAAGGGTCCTTCACACCCTTGGTGCAAATCAAGAAGTTGCCCGACCTAGCCGTCTCCACTCGAGAGGAATCACGAGGGTCCCGCCCACATCCAGAGGAGCCCCGTTTCCTCCTCGTAGCTCGAGATGAGGGATCCTTTCCCTGCTTCGTCGGGAAAGAGTTCCCGGCGTTCCCGTCGCATCTCAAGAGGAGGCCCTCTCAACAGGAACGGCGAGAGGAACTCCAGGGTCGTGCCACCATTCCAAGAGTCCCCCAGATGTCTCAGTCCATTCCAGAGGAACCTCTTTTCCCTTCACCGGCTCGTCTTTCACGCCGAGGATCGACTCCCACCAAGGTGGCACGTGGCACAGCCCTGTGGGAAAGCCTCGTGGGAAAGCCTCGAGGGACAGCCTCGAGGGAAAGCCACAGATCCCTTGATCCACGTGACAGGAAGCGTGACACTACTGCTGCAGCTCGGGAGGAAAGCGCACGTGCATGCGCCCACTCGAGACGAGGCCTGACTCCCCTGGGGAGACTCAGAAGCACCCTAAGATCCATGGCAAAACTGGAGAGGAATCCTCAGGTTCCGGCCCCGACTCCACACAAGGACTGAGGCCCCGTCATGGACGGGAGAGGAATCCCGAGAGGTCCCCTAGCAACTCGCATGGGGACTGGCCTTTCCTGAGGCCACCAGAGCGGGTCCCTGAGGTCCCCGTCGTAACTCGAGAAGACCTGCCGCAACTCGAGAAAATCCAGGAGGTTCTCCCCTCCAGGCGAGATGAGGCCCATTTCGGCTGAGGCGTCTCGAGGCTGATCACACCTCACCTCTGGAACTTCGAAAGGGTCCTTCACACCCTTGGTGCAAATCAAGAAGTTCCCCGACCTAGCCGTCTCCACTCGAGAGGAATCACGAGGGTCCCGCCCACATCCAGAGGAGCCCCGTTTCCTCCTCGTAGCTCGAGATGAGGGATCCTTTCCCTGCTTCGTCGGGAAAGAGTTCCCGGCGTTCCCGTCGCATCTCAAGAGGAGGCCCTCTCAACAGGAACGGCGAGAGGAACTCCAGGGTCGTGCCACCATTCCAAGAGTCCCCCAGATGTCTCAGTCCATTCCAAGGAACCTCTTTTCCCTTCACCGGCTCGTCTTTCACGCCGAGGATCGACTCCCACCAAGGTGGCACGTGGCACAGCCCTGTGGGAAAGCCTCGTGGGAAAGCCTCGAGGGACAGCCTCGAGGGAAAGCCACAGATCCCTTGATCCACGTGACAGGAAGCGTGACACTACTGCTGCAGCTCGGGAGGAAAGCGCACGTGCATGCCCCCACTCGAGACGAGGCCTGACTCCCCTGGGGAGACTCAAAAGCACCCCAAGATCCATGGCAACACTGGAGAGGAATCCTCAGGTTCCGGCCCCGACTCCACACAAGGACTGAGGCCCCGGCATGGACGGGAGAGGAATCCCGAGAGGTCCCCTAGCAACTCGCATGGGGACTGGCCTTTCCTGAGGCCACCAGAGAGGGTCCCTGAGGTCCCCGTCGTAACTCGAGAAGACCTGCCGCAACTCGAGAAAATCCAGGAGGTTCTCCCCTCCAAGCGAGATGAGGCCCATTTCCGCTGAGGCGTCTCGAGGCTGATCACACCTCACCTCTGGAACTTCGAAAGGGTCCTTCACACCCTTGGTGCAAATCAAGAAGTTGCCCGACCTAGCCTTCTCCACTCGAGAGGAATCACGAGGGTCCCGCCCACATCCAGAGGAGCCCCGTTTCCTCCTCGTAGCTCGAGATGAGGGATCCTTTCCCTGCTTCGTCGGGAAAGAGTTCCCGGCGTTCCCGTCGCATCTCAAGAGGAGGCCCTCTCAACAGGAACGGCGAGAGGAACTCCAGGGTCGTGCCACCATTCCAAGAGTCCCCCAGATGTCTCAGTCCATTCCAGAGGAACCTCTTTTCCCTTCACCGGCTCGTCTTTCACGCCGAGGATCGACTCACACCAAGGTGGCACGTGGCACAGCCCTGTGGGAAAGCCTCGTGGGAAAGCCTCGAGGGACAGCCTCGAGGGAAAGCCACAGATCCCTTGATCCACGTGACAGAAGCGTGACACTACTGCTGCAGCTCGGGAGGAAAGCGCACGTGCATGCGCCCACTCGAGACGAGGCCTGACTCCCCTGGGGAGACTCAGAAGCACCCCAAGATCCATGGCAAAACTGGAGAGGAATCCTCAGGTTCCGGCCCCGACTCCACACAAGGACTGAGGCCCCGTCATGGACGGGAGAAGAATCCCGAGAGGTCCCCTAGCAACTCGCATGGGGACTGGCCTTTCCTGAGGCCACCAGAGCGGGTCCCTGAGGTCCCCGTCGTAACTCGAGAAGACCTGCCGCAACTCGAGAAAATCCAGGAGGTTCTCCCCTCCAGGCGAGATGAGGCCCATTTCGGCTGAGGCGTCTCGAGGCTGATCACACCTCACCTCTGGAACTTCGAAAGGGTCCTTCACACCCTTGGTGCAAATCAAGAAGTTCCCCGACCTAGCCGTCTCCACTCGAGAGGAATCACGAGGGTCCCGCCCACATCCAGAGGAGCCCCGTTTCCGCCTCGTAGCTCGAGATGAGGGATCCTTTCCCTGCTTCGTCGGGAAAGAGTTCCCGGCGTTCCCGTCGCATCTCAAGAGGAGGCCCTCTCAACAGGAACGGCGAGAGGAACTCCAGGGTCGTGCCACCATTCCAAGAGTCCCCCAGATTTCTCAGTCCATTCCAGAGGAACCTCTTTTCCCTTCACCGGCTCGTCTTTCACGCCGAGGATGGACTCCCACCAAGGTGGCACGTGGCACAGCCCTGTGGGAAAGCCTCGTGGGAAAGCCTCGAGGGACAGCCTCGAGGGAAAGCCACAGATCCCTTGATCCACGTGACAGGAAGCGTGACACTACTGCTGCAGCTCGGGAGGAAAGCGCACGTGCATGCCCCCACTCGAGACGAGGCCTGACTCCCCTTGGGAGACTCAGAAGCACCCCAAGATCCATGGCAACACTGGAGAGGAATCCTCAGTTCCGGCCCCGACTCCACACAAGGACTGAGGCCCCGGCATGGACGGGAGAGGAATCCCGAGAGGTCCCCTAGCAACTCGCATGGGGACTGGCCTTTCCTGAGGCCACCAGAGCGGGTCCCTGAGGTCCCCGTCGTAACTCGAGAAGACCTGCCGCAACTCGAGAAAATCCAGGAGGTTCTCCCCTCCAGGCGAGATGAGGCCCATTTCCGCTGAGGCGTCTCGAGGCTGATCACACCTCACCTCTGGAACTTCGAAAGGGTCCTTCACACCCTTGGTGCAAATCAAGAAGTTGCCCGACCTAGCCGTCTCCACTCGAGAGGAATCACGAGGTTCCCGCCCACATCCAGAGGAGCCCCGTTTCCGCCTCGTAGCTCGAGATGAGGGATCCTTTCCCTGCTTCGTCGGGAAAGAGTTCCCGGCGTTCCCGTCGCATCTCAAGAGGAGGCCCTCTCAACAGGAACGGCGAGAGGAACTCCAGGGTCGTGCCACCATTCCAAGAGTCCCCCAGATGTCTCAGTCCATTACAGAGGAACCTCTTTTCCCTTCACCGGCTCGTCTTTCACGCCGAGGATCGACTCCCACCAAGGTGGCACGTGGCACAGCCCTGTGGGAAAGCCTCGTGGGAAAGCCTCGAGGGACAGCCTCGAGGGAAAGCCACAGATCCCTTGATCCACGTGACAGGAAGCGTGACACTACTGCTGCAGCTCGGGAGGAAAGCGCACGTGCATGCTCCCACTCGAGACGAGGCCTGACTCCCCTGGGGAGACTCAGAAGCACCCCAAGATCCATGGCAACACTGGAGAGGAATCCTCAGGTTCCGGCCCCGACTCCACACAAGGACTGAGGCCCCGGCATGGACGGGAGAGGAATCCCGAGAGGTCCCCTAGCAACTCGCATGGGGACTGGCCTTTCCTGAGGCCACCAGAGCGGGTCCCTGAGGTCCCCGTCGTAATTCGAGAAGACCTGTCGCAACTCGAGAAAATCCAGGAGGTTCTCCCCTCCAGGCGAGATGAGGCCCATTTCCGCTGAGGCGTCTCGAGGCTGATCACACCTCACCTCTGGAACTTCGAAAGGGTCCTTCACACCCTTGGTGCAAATCAAGAAGTTGCCCGACCTAGCCGTCTCCACTCGAGAGGAATCACGAGGGTCCCGCCCACATCCAGAGGAGCCCCGTTTCCGCCTCGTAGCTCGAGATGAGGGATCCTTTCCCTGCTTCGTCGGGAAAGAGTTCCCGGCGTTCCCGTCGCATCTCAAGAGGAGGCCCTCTCAACAGGAACGGCGAGAGGAACTCCAGGGTCGTGCCACCATTCCAAGAGTCCCCCAGATGTCTCAGTCCATTCCAGAGGAACCTCTTTTCCCTTCACCGGCTCGTCTTTCACGCCGAGGATCGACTCCCACCAAGGTGGCACGTGGCACAGCCCTGTGGGAAAGCCTCGTGGGAAAGCCTCGAGGGACAGCCTCGAGGGAAAGCCACAGATCCCTTGATCCACGTGACAGGAAGCGTGACACTACTGCTGCAGCTCGGGAGGAAAGCGCACGTGCATGCCCCCACTCGAGACGAGGCCTGACTCCCCTTGGGAGACTCAGAAGCACCCCAAGATCCATGGCAACACTGGAGAGGAATCCTCAGGTTCCGGCCCCGACTCCACACAAGGACTGAGGCCACGGCATGGACGGGAGAGGAATCCCGAGAGGTCCCCTAGCAACTCGCATGGGGACTGGCCTTTCCTGAGGCCACAAGAGCGGGTCCCTGAGGTCCCCGTCGTAACTCGAGAAGACCTGCCGCAACTCGAGAAAATCCAGGAGGTTCTCCCCTCCAGGCGAGATGAGGCCCATTTCCGCTGAGGCGTCTCGAGGCTGATCACACCTCACCTCTGGAACTTCGAAAGGGTCCTTCACACCCTTGGTGCAAATCAAGAAGTTGCCCGACCTAGCCGTCTCCACTCGAGAGGAATCACGAGGGTCCCGCCCACATCCAGAGGAGCCCCGTTTCCGCCTCGTAGCTCGAGATGAGGGATCCTTTCCCTGCTTCGTCGGGAAAGAGTTCCCGGCGTTCCCGTCGCATCTCAAGAGGAGGCCCTCTCAACAGGAACGGCGAGAGGAACTCCAGGGTCGTGCCACCATTCCAAGAGTCCCCCAGATGTCTCAGTCCATTACAGAGGAACCTCTTTTCCCTTCACCGGCTCGTCTTTCACGCCGAGGATCGACTCCCACCAAGGTGGCACGTGGCACAGCCCTGTGGGAAAGCCTCGTGGGAAAGCCTCGAGGGACAGCCTCGAGGGAAAGCCACAGATCCCTTGATCCACGTGACAGGAAGCGTGACACTACTGCTGCAGCTCGGGAGGAAAGCGCACGTGCATGCCCCCACTCGAGACGAGGCCTGACTCCCCTTGGGAGACTCAGAAGCACCCCAAGATCCATGGCAACACTGGAGAGGAATCCTCAGGTTCCGGCCCCGACTCCACACAAGGACTGAGGCCCCGGCATGGACGGGAGAGGAATCCCGAGAGGTCCCCTAGCAACTCGCATGGGGACTGGCCTTTCCTGAGGCCACCAGAGCGGGTCCCTGAGGTCCCCGTCGTAATTCGAGAAGACCTGCCGCAACTCGAGAAAATCCAGGAGGTTCTCCCCTCCAGGCGAGATGAGGCCCATTTCCGCTGAGGCGTCTCGAGGCTGATCACACCTCACCTCTGGAACTTCGAAAGGGTCCTTCACACCCTTGGTGCAAATCAAGAAGTTGCCCGACCTAGCCGTCTCCACTCGAGAGGAATCACGAGGGTCCCGCCCACATCCAGAGGAGCCCCGTTTCCGCCTCGTAGCTCGAGATGAGGGATCCTTTCCCTGCTTCGTCGGGAAAGAGTTCCCGGCGTTCCCGTCGCATCTCAAGAGGAGGCCCTCTCAACAGGAACGGCTAGAGGAACTCCAGGGTCGTTCCAACATTCCAAGAGTCCCCCAGATATCTCAGTCCATTCCAGAGGAACCTCTTTTCCCTTCACCGGCTCGTCTTTCACACCGAGGATCGACTCACACCAAGGTGGCACGTGGCACAGCCCTGTGGGAAAGCCTCGTGGGAAAGCCTCGAGGGACAGCCTCGAGGGAAAGCCACAGATCCCTTGATCCACGTGACAGGAAGCGTGACACTACTGCTGCAGCTCGGGAGGAAAGCGCACGTGCATGCCCCCACTCGAGACGAGGCCTGACTCCCCTGGGGAGACTCAGAAGCACCCCAAGATCCATGGCAACACTGGAGAGGAATCCTCAGGTTCCGGCCCCGACTCCACACAAGGACTGAGGCCCCGGCATGGACGGGAGAGGAATCCCGAGAGGTCCCCTAGCAACTCGCATGGGGACTGGCCTTTCCTGAGGCCACCAGAGCGGGTCCCTGAGGTCCCCGTCGTAACTCGAGAAGACCTGCCGCAACTCGAGAAAATCCAGGAGGTTCTCCCCTCCAGGCGAGATGAGGGCCATTTCCGCTGAGGCGTCTCGAGGCTGATCACACCTCACCTCTGGAACTTCGAAAGGGTCCTTCACACCCTTGGTGCAAATCAAGAAGTTCCCCGACCTAGCCGTCTCCACTCGAGAGGAATCACGAGGGTCCCGCCCACATCCAGAGGAGCCCCGTTTCCGCCTCGTAGCTCGAGATGAGGGATCCTTTCCCTGCTTCGTCGGGAAAGAGTTCCCGGCGTTCCCGTCGCATCTCAAGAGGAGGCCCTCTCAACAGGAACGGCGAGAGGAACTCCAGGGTCGTGCCACCATTCCAAGAGTCCCCCAGATGTCTCAGTCCATTCCAGAGGAACCTCTTTTCCCTTCACCGGCTCGT